>NC_091824.1:85302634-85655134 GCF_038994185.2 Dermacentor albipictus | reverse complement strand
ACTCCCTACTCCGAGAACTGATCGTCACGAAACGCAACCCCAATGCCTTGGAGGTGAAGAGAATAAAGAACACCACAGCCGCGACAATCCCTAAGAAATGCAAGTACCAAGTTACATCTATTTCGGAGCAAGCATTGTTCGATGCACGCTCTATCGCAGACACACGGAAGTTTGCTACAACTGTGGCAACATCGGTCACCGCGCGGATGTCTGCCATCCGCAACATCCGCAACACCACGTGGTGCCGGAAGTATGGCCTCAAAAAGCCACCAGAAGATCACCAGTGTACTGCTCACTGAACCCTGTGCGGCGGACCACATCCAACCACCAACAAGGACTGCAAACGCAAGTTTCAAGTCCCTTACATCGTGCGACAGAGACGCCGCCGCAGCCGCTCCCGAAGACCCAGCGGCGCCAGGCACAGCGACTGGAGCGCCACCTCGGGAATTTCCGTAGCGACCACAAGGAGTCGCTCGGTCACGCTGACACCCGAGCTCCGCAGCGCCCTCCGCAACATCCGCTCCCGCTCCAGGGGGCGCCCTACATCCGATGGCCACACCGCACAAACACAGTTCCTATATCCGCCCTACATCCGGCAAAGCACAGTTCGCAATAGGGGATCAGAAAATTTGGGTGTGGTAGTCCATAGTGTTCTTTTTTTATTGTTTAACCTAAGTAGGACATTAGGCAATATAATAGCTAGAGCTTGGTGGCGCAACCCACCGCCCCGTTCCAAAGGGGACGCTCATAACATCCGTCCACCCATCCAACCGAACTGATGTGGGCCTATTGAGTACGAAGGAAACACCAGCAGTAGCAACCAGACGGGTAACGCGGTCTTCACTGCCCGAGCATGAGAGCGAGATAGTCACAGCCCTACGACAGGACCTAGCGGGTCTCCGAGCCACTATACAAGTGCTTACAGAGCAGCTTAATGACGCGAAACAGCCGATTCAAAACCTTAAAGCTCCCAAACAAGCACAACCCCAAGAGACAAACGCAAAAGTAAGCACAGCCAAACGCAAACCCCTTCCGCTCCCAGAGACGGAAGAAGAGAGTCATGCAGCGCAAGACACCCTAGGCGAAATTCTGCGCCTCATGCGAGAGAAACTAGAAAGTATTCGTACCCTAGCTAATCGTGTAGAGGGGGTTGAAAACAAAGTCGCCATAAAAATTAAAAACAAACCTACTCAGCCACAACAGATGGACACGACGACGCACCCTTTGTCACCAATAAATCCCCCGCAAGACCACCATGGCTAACACCGACATGGGATACCTTAGAAATTCGGCAGTGGAATTGTGCTAGCTATGCGAAACGCAAATCCTCCTGCAACAGTACATACAAATTCAAACCAAAAAGCAGCAAGCAATACTATTACAAGAAACCCTATGCGAAACCCTCACGCTCGCAAGGTACAGCCCCGTCTGCCAAAGAGGAGGGGACGCCAGGAGAGGCATCGCCACGCTCGTTAATAGAAAATTCGCGCACATCGTTCATGACGTCCTACCGAAAAACAGTCGCATCGAGACGATCCTAATCGAGGTAGTACCTAACCGACTCTTAAAACAAAGCGTTTTTGTACTAAACGTCTACAGCTCCCCCGCGCATAACAAACAATCGTTCCATGCGATCCTTGCTAAAGACGTATCATTGGCACGAAACTCACCGCTCATTATCGCACGTGACTTCAACGCCCCCACCCGTCATGGGGTTTCCCCACAATCAAGCCTAGCGGCAACAACCTCTAGCACGCAATATACTACCTCTCCCTCATCCTGGTGACGGACCACAGTTTCCCCACCAGATTGGGCACGTCGACGCGACGCGATACTAGCTACGCCGGACCTCACGTTACTCCGAAATGTAGCAAACTACACATGGACAAACACGCAAGAGAACCTGGGCAGCGATCACTTCGTCATATGCACAGAAATACCAAACACGACGGCCCCACCCCGATCTTTCACCCTCACAGACTGGCACGTAAAAGGACTGAGCTGCCTTTACGTGACTTTTACTGGTATGCGTGCCGGAAGGCTGATGTAAGACAGAATACGAAGTGAACATCCCAAAAAAAGCTTATAGTACAAGCACATATTAGCGATTCGACGACGAAGAGCAAGATTTATTAGACCGGATTTCACTTTTAAAGAACATTTTTTTCGTGTACTTTATCTCTGGTGCAGCAGTAGAGTTAACCAGTTGTTACATATACATGGGCGTAACCTTCTGCGAATACTTTACTTAACCTGGCATGAGTATGTCACAAACAACTTGCCATGAGCTAAAAGAATCCTTGGCCTCTTAAAACGGCACTTGCGCCATGCACCATCAAATGCACCACCATGCACAACCAAACTTCTTGCATACAGGTCCTTGGTACGAACAAAACGAGAATTAGCATCCCCCATCTGGAGCCCTGACCAAGTCTATCTGATAACTTCACTAGAATCACTACAGACTCGATCCGCTAGACTCATTCCTTCGTTTCTGTATATAAAAGATAGAAGGGGAATAACAACAAAGCGTGAACTCGATGTCTGCCATCTCACAATGTGCATGTTCTGTTTTTTTTTTTACACTACAATAACTGTTATGGGGTAATTCCCCTAATTATTTTGACGCCCCCTGGTGTCAGTCGCGGAAATGCCGAAGTGCGTAGTTGTGTCAATGTAAGTTATCGCACACTGTGATTATATATACAGGGCGTTTCAGCGAACACTTTCAATATTTTTTAAAGATTGCCTGTGGCAGATAGCTCAATTCTAGCTTATGAGCTCGTCTGCTCGAAGCGGCGGACACTACTTGCACAAAAAATTGAAATGCAAAATCGACTCATTAACGAGAATTCACTAATTAACTGCCTAGCTAATCACCTTATGACCCATATTGCAATTTACAAATTCTAGCCGTGGACTTCGCAAGGCGGATCCACTTGGAACGAATTCTCAGGACGACAACAGTTTTGAGATATAAATTCCCGAACTTTGAGGAGAAATGCATTGGCGTTCTAATACTTCTGTGCTTCAGTGCATGAAACGACGTTTTTTTGACAAATTAACTGGAACGCCAATGCATTTCTCCCCAAAGTTCGGGAATTTATATCTCGGAACTGGTGTCACCTTGAAAATTCGTTCCGAGTGGATCCGCCTTGCCAACTCCACGGCTAGAATTTGTAAATTGCAATATGGGCCATAATGTAATTAGTTAAAAACTAATTACAAGAACACAAGGTTAATTACCATTCAATATTTGCAGAAAAATATTTTGTATAGCACACAATTCTATTTCTTATACATTTAAACTGACTCTTTCAAAAAATGCACCTGAAAAATCAGGTTTATATTGAAAATACCCCAAGAAAGAAGTCGACAGCAAAGTGCCGGCACTGCTGCGAAACGCTTAATCAACGGACTTAATGCACCATCCGTTAGCAAAATAAAGAGGAAAGCAAAAAATAATAATCTTGAAACGTCCTTAGAGCAACGCAGTAATGCAGTCGATACATCTACTTGCCTTTCTTTTTATTTTTTTTTTCGCTGAAGCAGGACCCGGAACTGAATGCAATCAAGAGAGCACAGTCCATGCACGGGAGAAAAATGTGTCGGGAAATGCAATTACAGGACGTCGTACTCCGCCAACTAAGAATAGATTGGTTCCCAATTTCTTTCCGCCCATCTTGTGCTACGGCATACATTCATCGAGCTTGAGAATTCAAAAGAAAATGAAGAGATTAAATGTAGAGCAATATAAAGTTAGCGCTACTTTGGCCCTGACCGAGTGTTTCGCCTTAATACTACGCATGGTGTGGCAAAGCCAGCTTCTAAGGAAAGATCACGGTCAAGCTATAATTCAAGGATTTCAAATAAAATGCTACAACGTATAACGTCGGTAGATGATGTTGCAGAGCACATTTCGCCTTCAAATGCCTCTGTATTAAGGTTGCATTCCTTTATTCTTCTCAAATAGGTACTGTTACGCAGATTCTGTAGTTAGACGTATTTCTGGATGACGCAGAAATGTGCATATCCCTTCAAGTCTTAAATTCCAATAACGTTGTAATTTGGGCCTTTTGGTGCGCCTTTAGTACAGATTACGCCGCGTGTTGCGGACATGAACGACACAAAGAAACAAATTTGCTGAAATTTACATAATTTGTTTCTGTCTTCTGTCCCGTCCATTGAGCGCGCGCAAAATATCCCCCAGGTGCAGGGGCGTAGCCAGGGGGGGGGGGGGGGCTTATGGGGCTTCAGCCCCCCCCCCCCGAAATTTTTTCGTGCTGTCCATGCACCGCCGACCAAAGCGACCCCCGGCGCCGGAAATCATGCTGTATTTTGTCTAGAATGTCTTTTTGACGCTCGAAAAGACATTTAACCGCGAAGATTGCAAACTCGGGCTGGATTTCGTGGCAACGCCCATACACCGGGAGTCACATAACGCCAAGCAGTCCCATCCGAGCAGAAAGTTTCAAGGGCGCTTTGATGGTGAGCGGGCTCGCCGCGGCATCTCACTGAGGCGACGGAATCTATGGAGCGCATGGATATCAATTGCGAAACTTTATGGGTATAAATCTCATAAGCTCTTGATGTGAAAGGTGCATTGACATTTCCAATGTTGTGCTTTATATTTTCAATTGCGGAACTTTGTGGGTTTAATGTTGTTATAAACATTTGACGTCAAAGGTCCATTGACTTTTCTAAAGTCTTACATCGGAATTAACATACAACGAGGCAAGCCAAATCAACACACTAGCAGACGAGTTGACAAAGCAGGCAGCGAGGTCCAATGAGACGAAGCGTTGGGGTGGTTCATTTGTGCCGTCATGTCACATAAAAAAATATCAACATTTTTTTTTAACCTACGCCAGGACATCCATGTCAAGACACTAAAGCCAGCCAAAGTAACTACGTTTTTATTTATTTTTTCTACTTTGACTTTTATTCGCGAGGACACATTGAGTCTCTTCAACTTTTTTTTTGTTCTCGCTACCCTACCCGCGGGCTGCCAGAGCCAGCCAGAGCGCATACGTTTTGCTCGTATGGCCCCGACCACCGTGCGGTGCACTTCGGTGCGCGTTCGGTTTGCTCTGGCCGAGTGGATTTTCACCGGACAGAGTTTTGGACGCTTTCTGGCTAGCAGACGAGAAAAAAAATGGTCGCTCGCTGCCATCACTGTAGGGACTCGAAGGATTGCACCGCATTCCTTGAGCGGAACCTTTCCGGAAAGTCTTGTTTCGCCGCTGTAGGATACTGAGCAGTATGCGTATGGTTCTCAGTGGACCAAGCGTCTCATGTTTTCTTCGGTATTCCTTCCGTAGCCCCATTAGGTGCCCGAAGTCGGCATTAGATTCTGGCCAACATACTTTCCTATGCGTTTTTTTTTTTTCATTTCGGTGCCTCCGCCTCACAGAAAAAAAATACATTGTTGCGGCGCAGCGAATTGTCGCATGGTGAAAGTTCGATTTTGATACTTCTTTTGCGGAAAGTAATGGGCGATGGGACGCTTCAGTTGCCGGATACGTTTATTATATTATTGCGAAAGCAATTATATGGACACTCCAGGCGCATTCCTGCCATCGCCCTCATGTTTCGTATAAAGTCCAAGGGTGATAACATCGTGACCACGCGTTGCATGCTGTAAGTGCGAGTGAAAGCGTAGGAGGGGAGGTGGAATGGGTGAGCCGACGATGGTGGCTGTCTTGTGTGCGCAAAGGAGAAAAGCGGGGAGCAAGCGCGCCGCCTTCCGTCGCGCGCAATACATCGGGGGGAGTGGATGGAATGGGGGCGGAATCTAGGATTCTGTGAATCTATGATTGTGCAACATGTTTATTTGCCTTGTTTGACGCATTATATACAGTTACTTCTTCTTATATACATAGACTCATTGGAGACTTATACGTATACTTAAATATCTTGTTGCGAGGTTTTGTGTATACATGCAGTGAACTTTGTTACCAGTGACACTTTTTTGTCCTTTATCAAGCCGTATTTTCGCATTTGCATATCCCATTGTATCTTTGCATTTCTAATGTACGAGGGCGAGTCAAATGAAAGTGAGCCTACCCTAACCGCGCAATAATGGTTCGGTTCATTATCTGCGAGGCATGCGCGTAGGAGAGCGGCATGTCTCATTTACAAAAGTGACACGCAGGTGTGAAGATAAATGTTCTTTAATGCTCTCATACACTGGGTTGAATGTGGTTGCGTCACATAATGGACACTTCAAAAGTTGAACAGCTCGGTGTGGCGAAGTTTTTGACAGCTGAAGGTGTTTCCAAAACAGAAATTATCACCATATGACTGCCGTGTACGTTGAACACTGCCTTTCATTGACCACTGTGAAGCGTTGGAGCAAACGGTCCAAAGGACGTTGCAAAGACATTCCAAGACCGGGCCAAAACCATCGTGCAATCACCCCCCACACAATTTCAAAGGTTCATGAGCTGCTGAAACAAGAACGGAGGATAAGCATCGATGAACTGGCAGACCGTCTGAACATCAGTCATGGTTCGGTTCACGCCATAATTCATGAGCTTCTCGGTTATCGTCTCTTTGGTGCGCAATGGATCCCCAAGATTTTTATCCATCGCGAGAAGACGGAGAAGTTCAGCTCTGCCTTGACTCATCTGATCGGGTATCACAATGAGCATGACGACTTCGTGTTTGCAACTGTGATCGGGGACGAACCTTGGTGCCACTACTACGAGCCTGAAAACACGACGGCAAAGCTTACAATGGAAACATTCGAATTTACCACGCCCAAAGAACGTAAAGGCCATCATTTCCGCTGGAAAGGTGTTGTTGACTTTTTTTTTCGATCGACAGGGTTCATTACTGACAGAATTTGCTAAATCTTGAGAGGCTATCAATTGTTTCCGATATTGTGAAACGCCAGAATGGCAGCGTGTCGCAATCAAGAACGAACAACGTGGAAAATTGACGAATGGGGTCATCTTGATCCACGACAATGCCTGTCCCCACGTCGCTTATGTGGTTAATACAAAACTGGCAAAGTTCAAGTGGGAAACGCTGCAACATCTGCCATACAGCTCAGACCTGTCACCTTGCGACTTCTACATTTTGGGGCAGCCGAAAAAACTGCTCAAGGGAACCAGACACAGACTTTTAGAAGCAGCAACCCAAGGAGTTTTATAAGACGGGAATCACGCAACTCGTTAGTCAATAGGACAAATGTCTAAATTCTCATGAAGACTACTTTTAAATAAAGTACCCCGTTGTTGGCTCATTCATTTGACTTGCCCTCATATATCTTGCAGAACTCCTGCTTTTTATACGTGCTCTCTGTCGCGACTATAACTTCGGGGCAATTACTCACGATACACGACAAGGGACAGCTACTCCTGCGTAATACATTGGAACAAACGACAGCGTCATTGAGATTTTTCACTGGCCATTGCATATATACAAGAATGTAAGCACGGTTCTTGAATGACAAAGTTTCATTAACATATTTGTCCTCAACTTGTTCAGTTCATTGCCTTTTAATTTTTCATATCAGTGACATGTACTGCTTTCCTGGTTTCGAACTGATATAGTTCTAAAGTTCGTGTGGTATTTTCTTTACTTAATAAATAGACAAAAAACATGGAAGCATCGACGTCAGTTATGTTGGGCACAATTTTTGGCAAATACGAGTATAATATTTTATGAAAAAATACATATTTTACTTGTATTTACAGTGCGTAGCTTTCAAAAATTCGTTTGTAGCATCTTTGGCAATGACAATGCAGTTATTATTCATGTATTTGATCCCTCGATAAACTGTTTAAGAGGAAGCTTTAGCTCGGGCCCAATCCGACGCGGCTTATATATTCAAATACTTGTAAAACGCAGAAGCGCTTTTCTGAGATAATCCTGCTGATGGCTTTTATTGAAATTCATTGCATTTGAGAGAGAAAGTTAAATCCTAGTGTCTGTTGGAAACAGAACTTCAATTTAGGGCCTGAATTTTGTTTAAAATATTTTGGAAAATTCGAAAGTTACAAAAAATAAAAGCATGACGTTTACAAACTAATCGCTATGCATGAAGAACAGATATTGTAGTTCTGTAAACGGCATTTATTATAACAGTCAAAGCGGACAAGTTTGCTGTGTCACTTTGTATCTTACGTGAATTGGTTACGTTGTGTACAAGGGTTCTGCAAAAGCCGTATTTCCACAACACTAAATATTTTTGAGATTTATGTGTAACATATCTATTTTGTCCGCTGTAGATGTACTATTAGATGCAATCCACAGAATTGTGATATCATTTTTAATTGTTGAGTCACGGAGTTTTAAACTTGATAGTTTCGTTTTCTGAAAATTTTCAATTTTGACCAATTTTTAATAAATAATTGACCACCTAAATAAAAACTTCGAAGCAAGTAGTCACTAGAATTAAACCTTTTCTTTTAAATGCAACAAACCTCCTCAAATTTGGTGAAGTGGTTGCAGGGAAAAACGAATCCCCCTTCTACATGTACTTAAATAGGAGCACCCGAGCTAAAGCTTCCTCTGAAGGAGGAGGCTGAGCTGCAACGTGCAGCTACACACACACACACATATATATATATATATATATATATATTGGGCCAGTGGCGTAGCCCCCCCCCCCCCCCGAACAAAATTTCTGGCTACGCCACTGCCCAGGTGGTCAAAATTATTCCGGACTCACCCAATACGGCACGCCTCATAATAAAATCGAGATTTTGGAACGTAAAACACCAGAATTAAATTTTGGCTTTCGAAAAGTAGTAATTGAAACGCACCGTACCCCACGCACGCAATTGACGGACAGGGAAAGGAAATAGACCCTGCGTGTAAGGTAATTGTGCCCCACGATAAAAAAAAACTGCGTCTCGGCGGCAAACGTGTCTATTACGAAATGCGAAAGATGGGAAATCACCACTTATATGCGGATGGCAAAAAACACGACATAGAACATGCTAGCACCCACCTACCGCCAACCGCGCAGCTTGATAACACGGACCAGTACACTCTTGCTACCAACTGTCACCATGGTTATAGCGACACAAGAAAACCGGTATCACAAGTGCATCTGGCGGAGCAAAATATAATAAAATTATTAATACTCTGGCGTTCCTACGTGCCACAACCACGACCCAATTATGAGGCGCGCCGTAGTAAGAGACGCTGGAATAATTTTGACCACGCGAGGCTCGGGGACTGGCACTCAATGCACGCCAAACGAGCATTTTTGCATTCCGCGCCGCTCCTATAATGCGGCTGCCGCGGCCAGGTTCGAATCCACGACTTCGCGCTCGGCACGGCAATGCGATAACCACTGAGCTACAGCGGCGGGTAAAATAATAACACTGACCACGCTGCAACTGGCGCGAAGAAATGTTTTCAGGTAAAAACGAGAATACAAATATTATTATGTGTATCAAGCTTCAAGCCCACTAGCCGAGAAGATGAAAAGATTGTACTCCTTTTATCCGTTTCCCGTTTGGTCAGTGCTCCGAGCCTGCATAACATTCCGCCTACATAACATTCCGCCTGCATGATCACCTGGATTGTACGTTCATCATCGGTGGATGATGAGAAAGGTTAAGTTAAAATTAAATTCGGGGGAGTTCCTCGCTAAAACCAAGATACGATCATTAGGCACGCCGTAGTGACAGCCCAGTTTCAGGCATATTTCTCTTGCATTCGGGTGTATTATATTAAAGGATAGAAAGAAAGCTTCAAAAATATAATATTTAAATCCGTATGTTGCAGTTGCCGATTGTGCAAATTAAATACGGAGGCGAAATCTGCAAACTACCCAGAGCAAGCCAGGAGGCTCTTCAAGATAGAGTATGTAAGCTCCAGCAGCAGTATCTTTGGGATACAGTTTGATGTTTTTTGACGGTAATTGTGCACTACGGATTTTTTTTTTTACGTGGGCTCAGTATTGAATTAAACAAGTTTCAATCCTTAGAAACAAACACACTGTGGTATGCGACTACTAATGCGTTGTTTTATTGCATTTTTGTTTTACAGCGAAGTTGAATACCTCAACCGTCCAAGAAAATTTTCCTGTCGTTGTGGTAAGCAAAAAACTCCCCATAGGGGGGCCGATCCCAGAGCTAATGCAATACCGGGCCGACCCGCGGCGGAGGTGAAGCATCTCTTAAGCACTCCACATACGTGGGCCCATCCCGAAGATTGTGCAATGCCAGGCCGTCCCGCGGCGGAGATGAAGCAGGGGTTCACTCCCCATACGTGGGCCAATCCCGAAGATACTGCTACCGGCCCGATGCGCGGCTGAGGTGAAGCACACGTTAGGCACTCCCCATACGTGGCCCGATCCCGAAGATAGTGCAATGCCGGGCCGACCCTCGGCGCAGGTGAAGCAGGCGTTAAGCACTCCCCATACGTGGGCCGATCCCGAAGATAGTGCAATGCCGGGCCTACCCTCGGCGGAGGTGAAGCCGGCGTTAAGCACTCCCCATACGTGGATCGATCCCGAAGATAGTGCAATACCGGCCCGACCTGCGGCGGAGGTGGAGGAGGCGTTAAGCACTCCCCATACGTGAGCCGATCCCGAGGATAGTGCAATGCCGGACCGACCCACGGCGGAGGTGAAGCAGTTGTTAAGCACTCCCCATACGTCGGCCGATACCGAAGATAGTGCAATACCTGCCCGACCCGCGGCGGAGGTGAAGTAGGCGTTAAGTCCTCCACGTACGTGAGATGATCCCGAAGATAGCGCAACGCCGGTCCGACCCGCGGCGGAGGTGGAGTTCGCAACTAAGGGGTGTTAGGTATGGCCGGACGCCATGGGCCATACTTCATCATGGTCGTGACATCGGGTGTGCTTACCTCGTCCCCTCACTCTACCCCCTGCGCCGGAGCTTACGAGCGCCGGAGAGGTCACTCACCCGACGCTCTCCCCAGATTCGTCGAAAAGAGGATCGACATCTCCTTCCCGTGCCTGGTATTGCAGGAGGAGGGGCCTTCTCTCTGTGCCTGTCACGTGTCATCGCCGCAAGCAAGATCCCGCCCACACGATTGTAGCAGAGCCTATTTAAGGGGCTCCGAATTGTATACCATATACTTCATACTTGATTTTCATTCTCTTGACTTTCATTCACTACCTTGGAATAAAACAGTGCAAGTTTCGCACTAGCAAAACGTCGTCTCGCCCTTACTCGGTCGCCATGGTCTACCGGATGCCTGCAGCTCGCCGACAACGCCACGCTACCCAATAAGTAATGTCGGTGGAGCTTCGAGAGACAGGTCACTTGCAGTGGGATCGCCTACAAATGCAACAAGCTGGTTGCTAACGGAGGGACCGCCCTGAGGGGCAGAAAAGGGGGCCACCTAAGCAGCTTCGCTGTTCATCCTTCTTCACAAAGTGGAAGGACACTGATATTTTTATTGTTATTTTCTGCTTTTTTTTTATTTACAACCCATCGCGAGGAGCCGCACGTGCATTCTCGCTTGAGCGAACGCTGTTGGCGCGCAGCGAAGCATGAACGGAACGCGCGGAGTGATAACTTTTCTTGACTGAACTTCTTGCGTAGCTTCCACAGCGTTGATTGCTATGTATGGAATGGAGTATGTCCCAAGAATAGGGCTTTAGGCCGGTATCAACAACAACAAAAGAAGAAGTGACCGACAATTACGTTACTGCCTGATACTAAATTTGAGTACAGCTGTATACGTGTTTTCATTTCCCGATATATTGAGGGAAAAAAATCACCGCCCCTTCCAGTCCGCAAAAATTGTCGAACATTGAAGCTGTGTGAGTTATACCGACTGTTACACCATGCAAGTCAAACTTCGTAAGCAGTCTATACTGTAAATATTTTGTTTCACCATTCTGTGTTTCGCCGCGCTCTTGTCTTTTTTTTGCATGCAAATTTCTCCACCCCTATTTTTGTCGCCAGTAATGAAAGCAAGGTTTGGCGGATTGGTTGGATTGGCTTGACGATTGACGTAGCTGCCGGCACTTCTTGCCGGAGCAAGAACTGCTAAAAGCCACGCGCTCTTAGTGTCACTTTTCAATCGCTGCGCACTGTTCGTTGGTCGCAAACCACCAACATAACATTTGTGTCTCACGCGTCATGCTGTAATCAGTCATCGGTAAATTCGATGCCGATGTGGCTCGATTGCCGAAAGTGCACCGTGTGACAACCGTATGAGATTCGCGAATAAGATAGTATTCTCACTTGGCGAAAGGGGCCACTCCAGCCTCTGTCCTCCTGCTGAGCTCTTTTTCTCTCCCGCTAGGTCACGTGGCCCTTTTTTAGTAAAGTCTGACAACGACGGCATAGGGTCCGCATAAACAGCTTCGCTGTAATAACTTGAGACCGAAATCACAGCACCGACTGGCAGTGGGTCAGTGCCGCCAGCGCCTTCGCAGAGGAAAAGCAACGTGGGCACGCCGACATACAATACAATACACTCTTTATTGTGCATAAAGGAAAGCAAAGTACAGATAGCAGGCCTACCAAAGCCTCAGAGGACTTGAGTGGCAGTGCCTGACAGTCAGGTCACAGAAAATTGCACAGGGTTATTAATAGCGGAGATTGCTATTAGCGGGTAGGAATGAATATGATCGGAACATGATGAGCGGCATCGGAGCCAGCTGTGGAATTAAAACAACAACGACGAACGCGCGAGCGCGTTCGTGCGGTTACGCCGAGGGACGCCGATGTTCAACCCAGGAACGGTCGAGCTGCGCTCAAAGACAGAGAGCGATGACTGGTGCTGCCCACTCCTTCCAGTCAGCTGATTTTTGAACTATTTAATGAACGTGGCAAGATGTATGATAACATTGCATGGCCGCAAGCGGTTGTTATGAGTAGCGTGTGTTATGAGTAAACTTACTACATTAAGATTTGCAAGATTTGTGAGGGATGAGTCAGAATGTTGTATATTCTGACTCAACAGCGAAGACATTTTTTACCGCTTCTCAGCGATAATATTTCACAGTCGGCCTGAATAGCAGTGAAATTCGCAATATTAAAACATTTCATTGATTTATTTGCAGCTGTTAGGACGCCGCCTCTAATTTCATCAGCGCGACGCTGAAAGTATGTTGCGTGTTGCGGCAGAGTCCATACTTCACCTTTCGCGCGATGCCATGTTTCGGTAATCATGACATCGAAAGCATATTCTAAAGCGTCAAAAATCAATCGAGTTCTCCTCTGTAGCTTGTTGAATGAGAATTAAAATCAAAGAAAGACGCCATGTTTTCGTTTTTATTATATATAAGACAGAAACGTCCACTAGAAGTGAAAAGCGGAGACTGTATGAAACAGGCACAAGTGCGTTACTGCAATGTGCTCAGATAACTTCAAGTCATCCACGGAAGTACTTTGAACACGCTGCGCAGATTCTTCTTGACGAAAATACGCCCATTGCGCGTCCACACAAACGTTCGTTGCTTTTCTTTTTTACATACGTGATACCGCCGTCCGCATCAACCTTCAGGGAGCAGGCGTAACCAATGAACTACCGCGGCGGGTAAAATAAAAACAGTGACCACGCTGCAAGTAGCGCGAAAAAAATTTTTTCAGGTAGAAACGACTATACCAGTATTGTTATCTGTGTAAAACTTCTAGCCCACGGCCGAGATGATATAAAGAGTGTATTTCAATTTCTATCCGTTTCCAGTTTGGTCAGTGCTCCGAGCCTGCATAGCATTCCGCCCACATTATCACCCCTAGAATGTCCATTCCTGATTGGTGGATGATGGGAAAGGTTAAATCAAAATTAAATTCGGGGTATTTCCATGCTGAAAACCAAGATACGATTGTCCGTAGTGGATGGTTCTCTGGATAATTTTTGATGACCTGGGGAAGGGGAGGGGGGGAGGGGTCTTTAACACGCCCCCGATGCGCGGGACAAGGGCTTCTTTTTATTATTTTGTGCTTCTCGCCTACCCGCCAAGGTAAATATACCTGGTAGCGAAGCTTCCATAGGAGCCCATACGTTAAAAACATGGCGGTCCATTGCCGGTTAATGGGGCTTAGCGCCATCTGTATGTGGTGGGAACACTTCCGGCGGAAGAAAAAATAACGTGATGCCATGTCCGTTAAAAGCAGAAGTGACGTCATTTTGTTTTCGAAAGCGCGAAATTTGTTTTGTTGTTGTTCCTTTGGAGATATATATTCATATGCCCCGCCATTCGACTTGATGGGCGTTTCGAGCTTTCAACGTGGAAAGCGATGCAGGAAAAGGCCAGCCGTACGGTTGTCGAAATCGCATCCCTGCACAGAACATATGGAACATACTTTCTTTGGAGGCCGACGAAAGCTTTAGGTGTAGAGTGCTGATCCTATTGTCGGATGCCAAGCCCGTCGGCCAGCGCAGTCGCACGAAAACAACTACACAATTATCTGGCGGTCGTAACTCACTACTTTTGACTGAACAGATTAAGAAGCAGTGAAGCTACCCGCGTCACCAAATTCAGACAAACTTCGACAAGCAAGAAAGCACAAATTGTGAGGGGGCGTATTTCAACAGGTGATACGAGTGCGCCTTTCTGTCCATTTGAAGACGTGCATTGCACTGCGAGCGATAGTGGCGTCAACGCCCCCTGTAGCGATGGGCGCTGAAAAGAAATGCATTTATTAATAATAATAAAATTAAACGTATTTTCTTAACTCATCACGAATATATAAAATTCACTAGGAATTTTATTTTCGTTGAATGAATCTAGCTGTGTCTCGTTTGAATTAAAAGACGCGTTTTTCTTTCCGAATGTTTGTTCCCTCCAAACATAGTCGCGCTTCAATCGCTGCTCCCATAACCCCCCATGCTGATGTCGGTGACAATCTGTACTGAACCGCTTTTCGCCCGAAGTTTCGCGACCTATTTGGATCGACCTTGTACCCGCTTCCCTCGAAATGCAGCCGCTATAGCCTGGATTTCCTCCCTCGCCCTCGGACTTAGCAGCGCAGCGCCAAAGCCACTTTTGGGGCCGAGATCTTACGGAGTCGCCATCTGTCGGAAGCGCCTCGCTAGCGTAGTAAGAGGGATAACGCGGCGCGCTCCTCATAGGTTTGGTTGTCAGCGCTCAATAAAAAGACCACGCGGGAGCCCTCCTGGACTTTTCTGTAAGTACTCTCGAAACGACAGAAGTTCTTTATTGTCAAAAATTAGTCTTGGGCCAACGGAAAGCACAGAATGGCTTACAGGCGCCATCTTTTTACCGAATACGTACAGTGCACGTCTACTGCGCGCGGTCGCCGCGATGGAGTCCCCCGAACCGGCTTCTTGCGTAAAAAGTAAGCAGTCGCTGAGAGCAAACTATCTAAAAAGTGTTTTTATAGTGGGTTGTCTGTATAGCGAAATTCAGCATAAAAAATGAAGCCTCAATTCAGCGATCGCGTGGGTTTGCAGCGGCCGACTCCGCATCTGCATGCGTGTCCGCGCACAATGTTTCGCTACGTGCCGTGAGCTTTAGGCCGCAGCATACATATGAGCATTTGACGGGACACAAGCAACCATTGTAGCGTGGACTATCAGACCTGTACGGCAACACCGGCCGAACGCGCATCGAGTACTCGCGCAGTTGCTACCGCGAGAGAGTCTCAACTTCGACATCACGCAGACTTCTTTCGGTGTCCGTTAGTAACAAACACTTCGACAGCCAAGCTTTAGGCACATTTTCCTCGCATTCGGAAATTTTATATTAAAGGGCATAAAGAAAACTTCAAAAGTGTCATTTAAAAATCAGTATGTTGAAGTCACCCACTGTGCAAATTGGATATGCAGGCGAAATCCAAAGTGTACCCAGAGCAAGCCCGGAGGCTCTTCAAGGTAGAGTACGTTAGCCGCGCTTCCTAACTCCGGCTCCGTCGACCGTGCAATAAATGCCATAGGATGCTCCTTTCGGCTGGTATCAACAACAAAAAAATAAGTGCCGTACGATTGCGTAACTCTCCAATGCGAAATTTGAGCTCAGCTGCGTGCGTGATTTCATTTCGCGATATACTGAGACAGATAACATGACGCCAAAATGACCCCACCGACTGGCGGTCGGCCAGTTCCGTCAGCGCCTTCGCAGTGGAAGGGGTACTGTGGCAACGCAAGCACGATGGGCGGCGTCGGAGCCAGCTGTGGAATTAAGACGACGAAGTCGCGAGAAGTTGCGCGATCTCATTCGCGCGGTTACGCCGAGGGACGCACTGACGGTTGCTCTTGTTCAGTACGGCACAAGTGCCCGTATAAAAAAAAAAAAAGCTCAACGACACAACTTTGCTACGAGGCCAGTATAGATGAATACCTTCAGTGAAAGCACTATGGCCTATAAATAGGAGGAAAGCACGAGCTCCA
This sequence comes from Dermacentor albipictus, assembly GCF_038994185.2. Taxonomy (NCBI): domain Eukaryota; kingdom Metazoa; phylum Arthropoda; class Arachnida; order Ixodida; family Ixodidae; genus Dermacentor; species Dermacentor albipictus. The sequence continues at coordinate 85,638,832 of NC_091824.1, read as the reverse complement.
GCCTACTTTGAGTGCTTGTCCTATTTTGCATAATCTGTTCTAGACATGATTTTTTTTTTTTCGTTGGAACTTACTCGGACAGCTGCACGTGATGTACCCAGGCACGTAGCCGTAGCGCCGAGGTATACAGAGCCTCCGCTTTGGCTAAACGTGACCGTTGCGCGTTCGACCATGGGTGCCGCGCCGGTTCGCCAGAGTCGCCAGACTGCGCAGGTGAAATCTCCATCCTCGTCGTGGTCATGGTACCCGGTGTTGGTGTCGGGTAAACACCCTGCGGAGGAACTGGAGCCTCGCAATACTCGCCGAAACCACTCGAGCACGGAAGGTCGACGATTCACGAGAATCGGGTACCGATTCCGTCAGCGCTGATTCTAAGACCACGCTAAACTGTCGATAAGCGGAAAATTCCACCTTGCTCACTATAGTTGCTGCAGTCGCGCTGTCAATACCGCCAACCGGTGTAATGTCAGAAAGATGTGCTTTACATGTGGCGAATCCGGCAAAAAAGCCAGCGAGCCTTCTGTTTTAGTTATCACCACGATCACCAGAAACGTCTGCGAACAAGTTATCTGGGCCCATATTTTCCAACGTGCTATGTTCGATTCCTTTTTATCACCCGGATCGCTTAGTGGCCGATCCCAGCTATAATGGCGTCGCCAACCATGTCCGACCGAAGCAGTAACGAAGTTCAAAAACAATGAAAAATGAGGCATAAGTGGCTGTAAGACGCGTATGTGAGCAAATTTCGTTCCCGACAAAAAGAACGAAACAGAAATACAATGTTGTAAAAATAAACACAGGTGCCTCCGTTACAGCCTCCTTCATAACCAAGCTGCGCCTATGTGCACTAAATGAGTAACCAGTCAGAACGTCGGCTATGTTACCACTTCCCAACAGAATGAAGCCAGTCTATGTGTATTCGCCAACACTTCGTGGTTCGTGTTAGGGCCCATTCACACCGGCGACCGAGCAGCCAAGCGAATGACACAGAACCGTGGCTTTTTGGCCAAAGGGACCATTTGCAACCTGTCGCATTGCAACCACATTTGGTCGCGCGACTTATGCGAGTCGAAAGCACGAATCGGCCTTTACGTGTACTCAGACACCAACATCGGCCTATCTGCCTTACCGAGCCAATTAAGAAGTACAAAAACAGAAAATAGGTTTGGGGTAAAAATAACTTACCTTAAAGAATACAAATGCTTGCACTGCCTGTTGCGCCTGAGTATCGCAGGCTGTCAAACTAAAATAAAGTGAATTGGGGATGCGTGACACCTGAATTCTTTCAGAAAGGAGGAGGAATAAACTTTTATTTTGGAAACAGTATTCCGGGGTAAGCCCCGGTTCTACTCTCGGTGGGAGGTCTCCTCATTCCAGGAACCCTCTGGACTTCGCTGCTCCCTTGGCCCTGGCGACGAGACGTCGTTGTTGTTCCAGGTCCTCGGAGCCGAGCTTGGCCTCCAACGTTTCTATGAGGTCTTCACTTTGTCTGGCGTTGCAACTATTTTTTTAAGTACAAAAAAAAACATCCATCAGCGCGACTAATGTCAAGAAGATGGCGTGCTTGCCGACCTAACTGATTGAAATATGCGAAAAAATAGAATGAAATAAAACCCTATAATACATAATCCTCCACTTGACTGGCACGTTTCTTCGAATGACGAAGACTTATTTTGAGGTTTTCAGCGGAACGATTGACAGTGAGGTACTTACTTCATCGGAAGATCCTGATTGTCTGTGCAATATCTGCATGACTCGTGCTTGTTTCTATCTTTCCTTTAAAATTTTGACCAATTTCGGATTCCGGATTATTGCACGGACTCTTGAAGCAATTCAGTTTATTTATTTATTTATTTCATGTACCCTCAGGGCCATTGGCATTGGAGAGGGGAGTGGTTACAGGCATACAAAACAAGAAAAAATAGGAAATGTGATACAAGGAATGGGAGTATTTCAATAAAAGTTAACAAGTGTGTCTACTCATACAATATTAGCTAAGGCTTTCTTGAAAAGCTGGTAATCTTTGATGGTGGCTGTCAGTGCGGGAAGGTGATTCCACTCTGCTGCTGTACGAGGTATAAATGACTGGAAGAAAGCGTTAGTTCTACAAAATGGGACACCGACCTTGTAGGCTCCGTAGAGCAGTGCGGCTCTTGCGCTGTCCGGTGCGCCCCTGTCGGCCCTTGAAAATCTGAGTGAGGGAGTGTGATTTTCGTGCCGGACCGTACCCACATCCGCAGCAGGTCTCCAAGGTGAACAGCCTCTAGTCGATAGACCAATGTAGGTAAGGGAAGTCGGCAAAACGGATCCGTAACCTTGGGAAAAGGATTGGCTCTGAGGGCTGAGCCGGTCGGGCTGGGGTCCAGAAGCAGGAACGGCACTGCACCGGGACTGGGCTCAGCCCAGTCCCGGTGCAGAATAATAGAACAGTTGCGAATTCCAGGATGAGTCAGTAATAACAGATAGACAAAATAGAATATAACTATAGGCTTAATACTATTAAAGAAACCCCAAGAGTATGCATTTATATAATATCATTCTAGAAGATTGCTAAGGAGTTTTTTTTACTAAGGTAGATACAAAAGGTACAATGAGCCACAAAAAAGTTTTCTCGTGGCTTTGGTACCTAATAAAACCGCATATTTAATTAATTTTCCAATATACTTTGTAGAAAGTAAGGAATTTGCTGTTATTTGCATTTCTTCTTTTTACATTTCCCAACTTATTTTGATATCTTTATCTTTTCCTTCTGTTCTTAAACCAAATCAAATTTATTTCTCGTCGCAAACATGCTAGAGGCGCACACAAAAACCCTCCACAAGAGCTTTACTAATTGTCTGGGCGCCTCACAGGAACTTTGCAATTCTTGCTGCACGCATAAAAACAGCAACTAAAACCAACAACATGGCAGCAATAAAACACTGAAAAAAATTAACTAAGAGCAACGTAACGACTCCAAGAAAACAATGTCATTACAATCCCCGAAAAAAAAAGAACGGGCAATGATCCGTAAATCATTTATACAGTTTTTAGTAATAATTGAACTATTGTTACGGTTGGCGTGTAACACCCCGAGCAAAAGGGATGCTGCAAAGACCCTGCTTAACCGAAACGGACGATGGATTCCTAATTTGCTATGGTTGTCTCGAGTGGTTGCCGGTCTAGCGGGCGGCCCGCAGTGTTTACAGGCCCCTTTGTGTGTGCGACCGAGGGGAGAACCCTTTTCACAAACTGTGCGACTCAAGGAGAGACCCTATCCGCGAACCAACATCGCCTAGCAGAAAGTATCAGCCGCCTACGATCCCCGACCCGCGGGTTGCCGCCAGCGGAGGCAAGCAAGTGCTACGTCGCCTAGGAAAGTGGGAGCAGCCGCCAAGCAGCGAAGGGACTCAGTGCATGTCACGTGACGTTGATATGAGCAAGATCCCGCCTCCTATTTTAGTGGGCCTATTTAAGGGGCCCCGCAATGTACTTTTTGAATTCATTCATTCTCTTCTTCTTATCCTTCACCAATCATTGAATAAACGGTGCAAGTTTCGCACTAGAACTCGTCTCGTTCCTGCCTGGTCGCCATGGTCTACCGGACGCCTGCAGCCTGCAGACAACGCCACGCTACCCAATAGTAACGCCAGTCGAGGTTCGAGTAACCGGCGTTGCAACACTATGTACTATTAATGCACAAAGTATACATGACACGCGATAATGCGAGTATATTTACATGCCCGTGCGCTAGATAACTATTTATTGTTAAATGGACTATTTAATAAACATGACAACATGTATGATAAAAGTTGACGGCCGTAAGCGGTTGCAGCCGTTGGAGTACACCAAATATTATGGCTACGTGTGTTATGATTAAACATACTAGTCTAAAATTGGCAAGATTTGTGAGGAATGAGTCAGAATATGGTATATTCTGACTGAACAGCAGCGAAGACGTTCTGACCGTATCTTTGCGATAAGATTCCAAAATCGTCCTAAATAGCAGCTGTGGGGATGCGCGACTCTCGCGCGTCCCCCGATGTCTTTCCCGCATAGCACGTCTCCTGTACTCCCGCTTCGCCGCGTGGCCTGCGTGACGCCCGCGCGGTCGATGTGGTTGAAGCGCAGTGCGAGAGATGGCGCGAGTGTTGCGCTGCTAACGCCGCCGACAGGCGAGGTTACCTGGGCGCCGAAAAGAAGGTGCTTGCTCTCTTGGGTTCGAGACAGCAAGCGGGACGGACGTGCCGTGCCGCGCGTGCAGCGACCCACGCTTCTGCGAGACCGCCTCGCGTGGCCGCCTTCGAACGCGCCACGATTCGCGTGACTATACACGCGAACGACCAGGCGTTGGGATCCAGCATGGGGCGAACATATTCGCTCGCTTCCGGTCGCGGTGAGTCGGACTTTTAAATTTGTCGCCCGCCCATCGGCATGTTTTGTGGATAGCAACTCGGCTAGCAGGCATTGATCTAAGAAAGGTGCAATAAATGCCCTTGTGATTGTTTGCACTACTGTGTTGTCGTTCCTTTGTCCCAAGAGTACGGGAGGAGAACCCCACATCTCCTACACAGTGAAATCCGGAATATTAGAACAGTTCATTGATTTATTCGCCGCTGTTAGGACACCTCCTCCCCTTTCATCGGCGCGACACGGAAAGCCCGTTGCGTGCTGCGGCACAGCCCGCATTTGAACTTTCGTGCGATACCACGCTTTGGTTTTCATGACATCGAAAGTATACTCTAAACTTCCAAAAATTACTTGAGCTTTTCTTTTCTGTAGCCTATTAACTGGGAATTCAAACGAAAGAAAGACATCATGTTCTCGTTTTTATTATATATGAGACCGAAGCGTCTACTTGAAGTGAAAAGCGGGGACTCTATGAAGCAAGCACAAGTGGCGGTACTGTAATGTGCTCAAATAATTTCTTTTAAGTCATCCACGCAAACACTTTGGACAGGCTGCGCAGATTCTTCTTTCTTGACAAAAATACGCCCATTGCATGTCCACACAAATGCTCATTGCTTTTTTCTTTCTTACATACGTGATACCGCCATCCCCATAAAGCTTCAGGGTGCAGGCATAACCACTGAGCTACCGCGGCGGGTAAATTTTAAAAACAGTGACCACGCTGCAAGTGGCGCGAAAATTTTTTTTTTTTCAGGTAGGAACGAGCATAGCAGTATTGTTATCTGTGTAAAACTCCTAGCCCACGGCTTAGATGATGTAAAGAGTGTATTTCGATTTTTTTTATACATTTCGCGTTTCGTCAGTGGTCCGACCCTACATATCATTTACGCCTACATTAACACCTGGATTGTCCGTTCGTGATCGGTGGATAACGAGAAAGGTTAAATTAATATTAAGTTCGGGGCTTTACATGCTAGAAACCAAGATACGATAGTGAATCACGCTGTAGTGGGTGGGGTTTTGGATTACTTCTTACAACCGGGGGGTGGTGGTAAAAATGCCCAATTACCCAAAGAGCCCAATGCACGGCCGGGACACGGCCTCTCGACTCCTCTCCGGCAGCGTTGTTTAAAGAAAGCCAAGACTAAACGGCGAAGGCTTTGCTGTGTAGACTAACGTCATGCGGTCCCTCCATCCTGTGGATCTCTCTGTGCGGCTGCCTCACTTCGCACTGTCTCCCTTACGTCTTGATGTCCTTATTTCATTTACATCGCTATCTTTTCTTTATTAGCCCTGATAATAATAGTTATTCTGACACGACACGATGCCTGCAACTGCGGATTTGAAAAGATACACATACAGCATGTACAGACGAGGAGCAATGACAGCGGCAGTACATATACTGGGTGTCCCAGCTAACTTTAGCCAAACATTAAAAGTACAAATGCCACGTAGCTGGACTGAGCCAAGTTAATGTTCTTTGCCGTCGCTTCAAAATACTCGTTATCTTTCGCATTCCGCCTAATTAGATAATTAGTGTTATTTAATTATTCAGCTTCTCAAGTATTATAATTAGATGGAAAGTGACAATGAGAACATTTTAGAGCGATATGAAGAACTCCCAATAAAGCTTTCTATTGCTCAATACCTTCATGACGCACGCATAGAGCAACCGAAAACTGTACCGGGAGCTTTTCTCTACAATATTATCATGACACTTTTCGTGCACCTAATTATTATATTTGAGAAATTGATTAATGAAGACTAATTATCTAATTAGGTAGAAATAAAACATAATCTGAATATCTACAAGTGACGGCAAACAACATTACCTTGGTTGTGTCCAGCTACGTGGCATTCGCATATTTTTTTAACTCTGGCTAAAGTTAGTTAGCTAAAGTTAGTTAGTTAAAAGGGTTCTACTTAAATTGAGGACGACGCAACGAGCTATGGAAAGAAGAATGATTGGTGTAACGTTTAGGGATAAGACAAGAGCAGATTGGGTGAGGGAACAAACGCGAGTTAATGACATCTTAGTTGAAATCAAGAAAAAGAAATGGGAATGGGCACGACATGTAATGAGGAGGGAAGATAACCGATGGTCATTAAGGGTTACGGACTGGATCGCAAGGGAAGGGAAGCGTAGCAGGGGACGGCAGAAAGTTCTGTGGGCAGATGAGATTAAGAAATTTGCAGGGACGACATGGCCACAGTTAGTACATGACCGGGGTGGTTGGAGAAGTATGGGAGAGGCCTTTGCCCTGCCGTGGGCGTAACCAGGCTGATGATGATGATGATGAAAGTTAGCTGGGAAGCACTGCATATATAGACAACTTCGCTGCCGATGCCGCTTCGAATTGCACACTATAGCTCGGGAACGAGGCAGATTCAGGATAGCGCAGAGGCGACAAATAGCATCAGCGACAATAAAATAATGCTCTAAGCTAAGTAGCTCTTTTGCCACAAGCTCCGCTGCGAACACTATACGCTCTCGGTGCAAACGCGAAGGCAAAAAATCGCGCTGCACCCGCCACCGTGCGGGTGCCGATTTCGCCACCTAGAGACAAAAGGAACACCGTCTTCGTTCGTAGCTTGAAGTGTACTGTCCGCTCCGTTGAGATCAGTGTAGGTTGTAGGCAGATCGGTGTCGTAAGGGCACATCTTCGGCGCCACCGACCGAACTCGCATCGAGTAGTAAAACTGTCACAATAAAGTGTCAACTTCGACATCACGCAGACTCCTTTCGGTGTCCGTTAGTAACAAATGCTTTGGCAGCGCAGCTTCCGGCATATTTGCCTCACTTCGGAGATTTTATATTAAAGGACATAAAGTAAGCTTCAAAAGTACAATTTTTAAATCAGCATGTTCCAGTTACCCCTTGTGCAAATTAGATATGCAGGCGAAATCAGCAGAATATCCAGAGCAAGCCCGGAGGCTTTTAAAGATAGAGTACGTTAGCCGCCCCTACGTATCTTCGCCTCCATGAACCGTATTCTCAATGTCCCAATAAATCGAACAAGATATTCTGCTGACGTCCCTTCGTGTTCCACGTCGGGGTCGTCCACCTCTCACGCCATGGCGCCTACAGCGCCGTGGGCTCCCTCGAAGGCCCAAGTCTTCGATGTTGTTCCCGAGACCATCGCCGACGCGACGGCCTCAATAGTTGGCCTCTCTGAGGTCTACTGCGTTCAGCACATGGGAGGCCTCAACTTCCAAGTCACCGTCAAGAGCATCGCTTCCATGACTATAATCGTCAATGCTTGCTGCCTTGTCATCGGGGGCGAGCGCTGTCCCGTTGTTCCCGTCGGCCCGCAGGTCACCAAAGTAACCTGCCTCTTCTTGCCGTCCTTCGTTCCGAACGAAGTCCTCGTCCAGGCACTTTCACCATACAAGGTTCTGTCGGTCAACGCTGGTCCTTTGAGCGGACGACGTGGCGTGCTCATGGGCACCCGCTTCGTTCGGATGGAAATGAACAACACAACCCCTTGTCGCCAATTACCTGCGAGCATCTGGACATCGTGTGACGTTTGACTACCACAGCGTGCAACGCGTGTGTCGTCGATGTGGCACCAGCGACCACTACCATACACAGTGCACCGCAGTGTTCTGTGGTCGTTATGGTATCCATGGCCACGAAAGCGACGGATGTAACCGTCCTTGTCGGCGTTGCGGGGATGTTCACCCTACGGTCGCGTACCCTGTGCGGCGTTCATGCTCGGACGCTCCTGCTGGTGCCTTTTCACCCTTACCGCCGGCGTCAGGTGCGGTCGCGACTGCGCTTGACGCGGTAACTAAATAAATTACCTTGACACCGCATCAACCAGCGTCGGCAAATGAAAAAGAAGAGGCATGCAGCTGGGGCAATCACAACGCGCCATGTTCGCCGGCCTCCTCTATATGCTATTGACGACGTGGCGGATCGCAACATGCCATGTTCGCTGGCCTTCCAAGCAGCGAAGGACGCGCATGCTGTGGCCGATAGCACCTCCACATCGGCTGCTACCATCAGTCCTCCTGACTGCACCGAGGTTTTAAACATACCTAAAGCACTTGACATGCAGACATAAAGACATGCAGCGGTGGCGTAGAGGTAGAACACCCGCCTCGCGTGCAAGAGGTCCGTGGTTCGAATCCCGGTGCCGGCAATTTTCCACCGGCTAAAAAAAAATTCCGCGTGTTGATAAAATTGCATAAACAGGCCTGGAGTGTGGCCTGATCCCGGTGACCAGAACCGGTAACGCACTCCCTCACCAGAGCAGGATTGGCCCCCCTGGTGCAGTATTTGGCCACAACCTCCTATATGAACAACACAACCAAACCCCGGCCCTCAGTCCCCAGCAGCTGCGAAGTAACTGACCACGGCGGTGGTCAGACCTGCGACGCTGCAGAGGGTGCTAAGAATCACTGGCTCCGGACAGGCCGCCATTGGAATATGAACCTGGCAACGTTTAACGCTAGAACGTTATCTAGTGAGGCGAGTCTAGCGGTGCTATTAGAGGAATTAGAGGGCAGTAAATGGGATATAATAGGGCTCAGTGAAGTTAGGAGGCCAAAAGAAGCATATACAGTGCTAAAAAGCGGGCACGTCCTGTGCTACCGGGGCTTAGCAGAGAGAAAGGAACTAGGCGTCGGATTCCTGATTAATAAGAATGTAGCTGGTAACATACAGGAATTCTATAGCATTATCGAGAGGGTGGCAGGCCTTGTTGTGAAACTTAATAAGAGGTACAAAACGAAGATTGTACAGGTCTACGCCCCTACATCCAGTCATGATGACCAGGAAGTCGAAAGCTTCTATGAAGACGTGGAATCGGCGATGGGTAGAGTTAAAACTAAATACACTATACTAATGGGTGACTTTAATGCCAAGGTAGGCAAAAAGCAGGCTGGAGACAAGGCAGTGGGGGAATATGGCATAGGCACTAGGAATATCAGGGGGGAGTTATTAGTAGAGTTTGCGGAACAGAATAATATGAGGATAATGAATACCTTCTTCCGCAAGCGGGATAGCCAAAAGTGGACGTGGAGGGCCCCGAACGGCGAGACTAGAAATGAAATAGACTTCATACTCTGCGCTAACCCTGGCATCATACAAGATGTGGACGTGCTCGGGAAGGTGCGCTGCAGTGACCACAGGATGGTAAGAAATCGAATTAGCCTAGACCTGAGAAGGGAACGGAAGAAACTGGTACATAAGAAGCCGATTAATGAGTTAGCGGTAAGAGGGAAAATAGAGGAATTCCAGATCAAGCTTCAGAACAGATATTCGGCTTTAACTCAGGAAGAGGACCTTAGTGTTGAAGCAATGAACGACAATCTTGTGGACATCATTAAGGAGTGTGCAATGGAAATCGGTGGTAACTCAGTTAGGCAGGATACTAGTAAACTATCGCAGGAGACGAAAGATCTCATCAAGAAACGCCAATGTATGAAAGCCTCTAACCCTACAGCTAGAATAGAACTGGCAGAACTTTCGAAGTTAATCAACAAGCGTAAGACAGCTGACATAAGGAAGTATAATATGGATAGAATTGAACATGCTCTCAGGAACGGAGGAAGCCTAAAAACAATGAAGAAGAAACTAGGAATTGGCAAGAATCAGATGTATGCGTTAAGAGACAAAGCCGGCAATATCATTACTAATATGGATGAGATAGTACAAGTGGCTGAGGAGTTCTATAGAGATTTATACAGTACCAGTGCCACCCACGACAATAATGAAAGAGAAAATAGTCTAGAGGAATTCGAAATCCCACAGGTAACGCCGGAAGAAGTAAAGAAAGCCTTGGGAGAAATGCAAAGGGGGAAGGCAGCTGGGGAGGATCAGGTAACAGCAGATTTACTGAAGGATGGTGGGCAGATTGTTCTAGAGAAACTGACCACCCTGTATACGCAATGCCTCATAACGTCGAGCGTACCGGAATCTTGGAAAAATGCTAACATAATCCTAATCCATAAGAAAGGGGATGCCAAAGACTTGAAAAATTATAGACCGATCAGCTTACTGTCCGTTGCCTACAAACTATTTACTAAGGTAATCGCAAATAGAATCAGGAACACCTTATACTTCTGTCAAGCAAAGGACCAGGCAGGATTCCGTAAAGGCTACTCAACAATAGATCATAGTCACACTATCTATCAGGTGATAGAGAAATGTGCTGAATACAACCAACCCTTATATATAGCTTTCATTGATTACGAGAAAGCATTTGATTTTGTCGAAACCTCAGCAGTCATGGAGGCATTACGGAATCAGGGTGTAGACGAGCCATATGTAAAAATACTGAAAAATATCTATAGCGGCTCCACAGCCACCGTAGTCCTCCATAAAGAAAGCAACAAAATCCCAATAAAGAAAGGCGTCAGGCAGGGAGATACGATCTCTCCAATGCTATTCACAGCGTGTTTACAGGAGGTATTCAGAGACCTGGATTGGGAAGAAATGGGGATAAAAGTTAATGGAGAATACCTTAGTAACTTGCGATTCGCTGATGATATTGCCTTGCTTAGTAACTCAGGGGACCAACTGCAATGCATGCTCACTGACCTGGAGAGGCAAAGCAGAAGAGTGGGTCTAAAAATTAATCTGCAGAAAACTAAAGTAATGTTTAACAGTCTCGGAAGAGAACAGCAGTTTACAATAGGCAGCGAGGCACTGGAAGTCGTAAGGGAATACATCTACTTAGGGCAGGTAGTGACTGCGGATCCGGATCATGAGACAGAAATAATCAGAAGAATAAGAATGGGCTGGGGTGCGTTTGGCAGGCATTCTCAGATCATGAACAGCAGGTTGCCATTATCCCTCAAAAGAAAAGTGTATAATAGCTGTGTCTTACCAGTACTCACCTACGGGGCACAAACCTGGAGGCTTACGAAAAGGGTTCTACTCAAATTGAGGACGACGCAACGAGCTATGGAAAGAAGAATGATAGGTGTAACGCTAAGGGATAAGAAAAGAGCAGATTGGGTGAGGGAACAAACGCGAGTTAATGACATCTTAGTTGAAATCAAGAAAAAGAAATGGGCATGGGCAGGACATGTAATGAGGAGGGAAGATAACCGATGGTCATTAAGGGTTACGGACTGGATTCCAAGGGAAGGGAAGCGTAGCAGGGGACGGCAGAAAGTTAGGTGGGCGGATGAGATTAAGAAATTTGCAGGGACGGCATGGCCACAATTAGTACATGACTGGGGTTGTTGGAGAAATATGGGAGAGGCCTTTGCCCTGCAGTGGGCGTAACCAGGATGATGATGATGATGATGATGATGATGATGATGGTGATGGTGATGATGATGATGAAAGCACTTGAACCTGAGATTACTACACCCGATACAACCACGAAATCTGCTGTGGCTTCGTCCGCCTCAATTGAGTCGCCTATACAACGCCGCATCCGTTGCATTTCAATGAGCCCTCGGCTGCCGAAGTTGTCGGCCGCGATGAAATCAATCCCGCAGCCCTACCGCTACCGACATCATCCTAATTAGAAAACAGCTTCAGCCTCGGAGATGATAGCATCGTTGGACTCTCGCCAAGCCTGGATGGACTCGACGTAGAAATGGCAGCCCCATGAGACGTAACGCGTGCCTTTGCGTAAGCCTCTGTCTCAGACGGCGCCCCGGATGGCCGCGCCTAGTTACAGAGGCCAAAAAAACATCGGCCTTCTGCGAGCGGGTCGAAGAAGTGACGTGTGTACTGCATGTCCCCTGGACTTGTTCACAGGGTACCGACCTGAACAACACGACCAGGTCAGTTTGGTGATATACAGGCCGCTACGCGTCATGCGTTTTATATATGTGGTTGTCGAATAAAGGTGTGTGGCATTCGTTCGGTCAACTCGGCTCCGAGTCACTTCGGTAGACGCGGCTAGCCTATGTCAGCACCCCACATCGTACAGGTGATACACTTAAACATGACTGACACCCTGTTATTGTTTCACTAAACGCACAGCGGTTCCGAAGTCTTATAAAACAAGCTGGAATTATCAGCGTGACCCGCGCTAAAGCTTGTGACATACTGTGTTTGCAAGAAACACATTTTTTTCACCATTGGAAGTGTTCTTGCTTTCAAACGCACATTTAACCTAGACTTTTTTATCTTTCGCGACATCACGCTCTAGTGGAGCCGGTATTGTTATTTTCAACAGAGCTCTCTTGCGAGATCATCATGTTTTTTTATGATGGGACAGCGCGGATATTGACATTTGTTTGTGTACTATCGTCATTTAGGTTACGGATTTTGAGCATATATGAACCCACGTAGGCCACGAAGTCCAGTTTTTTTCGTGACCTGGAGGTGTATTTCCTGCATTGTCGTCACGTGGTGCTTGTTGGGGATTTTAATTGCGTGTTACCCGGGTTTATACGGGTTACCCGTATAAACAGATTTAGATGTGTTACCCGTAGAGTTTTATTTGGCATTCTGGGAAGATATTGGTGCCACTTTCATGCCCGTTATCAGCCGCTGCTTTGAGAACCTTGAAATCCCGTCTAGTTTTCTCGACGGTCGTATTGTGCTGATACCTAAGCACGATCCATTATCAGTTCGCCATGAGGAATGGAGGCCAATCACGCTTCTCAACGTTGACTACAAAACCTTCACAGCTGTTCTCACCCGACGCTTGGGAAGCCTGATGCCTTCCTTAATAGGGACACCATCAGGCGTGCTCAGTCCCTGGCAGAGAGATACACAGTCTCCCTTTCGTCGCGCGTGACATAATGACACGCTGACCAGGTCCGCACGTGGTCTCTTAGTTTCACTAGATCAAGAAAAGGCATTCGATCGCCTTGAACATAACTACATATTTAATGTACTGACCTCGTTCGGCTTTTCGTCAAATTTTTCTGAACTTATTAGGTAATCCGAGGTAATCCGAATCCAATATCCGAAGTACATTGTTCCTTGATGGTCGAAAAAGTGCACCATTTCCCGTTACTCGTGGTGTTCGTCGATGCCTTCGCCGATGACATCACATTGTATCTCAGGAATAAATACACCCAGGGCTGGATTAAGAAAAATGGAGGCATGATCTTGGCATCTAGCGCGAAGTGAACACGGACACAGAAAGGAGCAGACAGGACGAGCGCTTTCTGTGTCCGTGTTCACTTCGCGCTAGAAGCCAAGATAATGTTACCGTACCAACTCGCCCAACTGTCTATCCTTTTGCATTACAACAAAAATGCGGGCCCTGGGCTAATGCGCATGCAGGCCCCCCTTTCCCTATACTGACCCCCCCCCCCCCCATTTCGCCTGCTACGCTACTGGAAATACGCCATGTCTCATTTTAATTACACCTAATTAAAATGAACGAAGTGCGATCAATGGGATTATTATTATTGTTATTATTATAAGGAAAATAACAAAACTTGCTTGAAACGCGTGCTTTTTTAAACACCAACACATATGTTCACTTCATGATTATTCTGAATTATGTTTTCAGCAAACGCTAGGCTTTAAGGAAAAGTTTAGTGCACTCAAGACGAACAAGGACGTAGAAAAGACAACACAGCTCAGATGTCGATCCTTCTGAAGCTAGGCTTTGCTTGCATCACTAAGTTTAATCCCGCGAGGAGACGGATCGTTGCATCCAAAACATTCTTTATTAAAATTCAAGCATCCGACTGCAGTAATCGTTATACACGTTACTCTATAAATATGCAATAGATATATACAATACGTAAGGCAATACAAACACTATAAAAATGCACTAGAATACAGATGAAAATTACCAACTGTAATTACAAAACATTATTTGAAAATATTTTTGTTAAAGATAAAACAAGCAAGGGCGACGCTAAATAAACATGGCACGATCAAAAACAAGAAAAATACAGTTCTTTATAAGCACGCTAAATATGACAAGAAGAACAAACAATAGACGAACAACGAATATTTGCATATCTTGAATTACACTACTCAGCGTTTCATTGGCAGCGTGGAGGCTGGGAGGCGACACAACGAACTTCCTGTAACTATTTATGTATAGCGCAAACAGTCCTTTCTTAAAATAGCATCTTTCGCGCCTTCGCTTTGGCGAAATCAGATGTAGTCTGTTCGAAGGATTGATCGCGAAGGTCACTTTCAATGGACATGATAGCAAGCGAGTTCGCCTTGTCGTCAACAAGGCTCGAACGAAAGCGATTTTTCATCAACGACAACTTGGAACACGATCGTTCGGTCTCACACTTTGCCACGGGCATGCTTAAGTACATTCGCAAAGTAATAGAAAGGTTTGGAAACACATCAATAAGCTTTCTTTCGTGCAGCAACTTCATTATTCCCAAAGTACTCGTGTTCTGGCACACAGAGTTGTGCAACAACTTCGCAAACTGAACGATTTCAACGGGAAATGCTGGCTCCAAATTATTTTTGTAGGTTTTCACCAACAACTCAGTCTGCTGTGCCAGAGAGGCCTCGCTCCCAACTTCTGTCAGCAATTTTAAGAATCCGAACCTTTCGCGGAGTTCAGTGTAGGCAGCCTTTCGCACTCGCAAACCAGAGCCTAGACTGTCAAGTACCACATTGTAGGTCTCTACAATAAAGTTTTTCTACCTTGTAGCGCACTATTGCTTTCTCCGTCCGGGTGCTTACTCAAAACGATGCGTTTGCCCTCATCCTGATAACATTGATCGGTACTTAGCGTGCGTGCTCTCCGAAGGTATCAAAGAGAGGTCGCAAAGAATTAACAAAGCCTTCTAGAGAGCTCAGCAGGTCTACAGCAGTTGAAATGTATAGGCTTGGTTTCTGAAGTGCTACGCTCGTTTTGTCAAAGCTCTCCAAAATTTCACTCCAGGAAATCGCCATGAATGCAGTCTCTAGTTTTGTAATTTTCTTGAAGAGAGAGAGTGCGCTTCGTTCATAGTGTCACCGTTTTCTTCCTCGTTCTTTGATATAGCTTCAAGGCAACACAAGACTGCATTGGAATTTTTCAGAATAGCCTTACATGATTCAGCGTGTCTTGACCACCTGGTCTCAGAGAGACTATTCAAAACAATATGCTGGCCAGTTCCGCCTATGCTGTCCAAAAGATACCTCCATCGCTTAGGTGAAGCAGCAAAGAACACATACAGACTCTGAATTAAAATTAAAAATTTGACTGCCTTAAGGCAACTGTCAACGCTACACGCACCAACTAAGTTCAGTGAATGACCAGCACACGGGACGTAGTGCTGCCAATTCGTTCAGTGTTTGATTCAAGCTTGCAGTCCTTTGTATTTTCCTGACATATTAGTCGTATTATCATAAGCTTGGCCCCTACTATCATCAATTGAGATGCCATTAGTCGTCAAGAGGGACATCACGGTATTGAAAAGATACAAGCCGGTAGGCGATTCAATCGGAACAAATCCAAGAAAGCGTTCGTACACTTTCCCATTTATATAGTATCGTAAAACAACTGTCGGCTGATCAACGTGAGTAAGGTCTGTAGTCGAACCAACAATTAAAGAGAAGTATTTTGCGTGGTTCACTTCGTCAACAAGACGTTCCTTGACAGCCTTTGCCATATGCTCGATAAATTCATCACAAATGGTTTTTGACAGGTACGATGAGTGACCTTTTCCTTTGTTCCCGTAGGGTTTGATGTGCTCCTCTAGAAAGGGATCCCACTTGGCAATGGCCCCAAGCACTCCCATATAATTGCCCTTTCTCGGTGAACCAAAAATCTCCTCACTGCCCCTAAACGCTAGGTTGCGCTCAGCTAGAAGCTTAACTGCAGCGACTACGCCCTTCAACACCTATGTCCAGTAAGCGGTCTCAGTGACAAGATGCTTAACCAGTTCCTTGTCAGTTGTGCTGCTCGAGTTAGAGCGGGCGAGCCATGCTGCCACGTAGTTCCGGTGCTCGACGCTATTTTCATGTGCGTAAACCTTTTGTTCTGCTCTTTTCCAATCCGAAAAGCCGTGCGTGGTGAAAGCACTGGGATCGCTTGAAATCTAAAATAGTTTGCACATGAAGCAGTAAACGGAACCTTTGGACACCGAGTACATTAACCAGTGTCGCTCGTACGCCCCCCCATTTACAGCCTTTCGCACGAAAAGATGAGGTGACATATAGCGTTTCTGAGTTTTGTATTGCCTTTCGGAAGACAGAAAATTTTCTGCCCGATTTTGAAAATACAATGGCCCTTTCTCAAGGCATACACTCCGAAAGCTGTCAGTAATGACGTCCAGCCACTTAGCAGGGTCACTTCGGAGAATCTCGCAACGTACCTCTTGCTGCGGGGGTGTCTGTACTTCTCTGTTGCCGCAACGAGGAACCGTCTCATTCGTCCTCTGGAGGCACACTTTGTGGGTGGGAACATGATCATTTGAAGCCAAACTAACAGGAAACAAGTGAGTCGGTTCTTGTAGTGTTGTTTCCTCGCGCTCGTCAGTAGAAGGAGGCTCATCGGGGAGGTCTGTCTGTTAACACATGACAGACCGGGGTAGGGGCCTGGCTTTGACCTTGTACGCAGCGTTCCTTTACTCTCAATTCGACACGCTAACACATTTTCCCTCGTTTCCGCGTCCTCCCGCCTCACACCCTCACCCCTTTAGAAGAACCCCACCTATATATACTGTGGCGAGGAAAGCATATGTCGCCTTGAAGAAGACAAGTCCACTTGTCGAAACGTCGGCTCCTGCATTCACCTTGTTCACGTTTTGCTCATCGTCTTGAATTTCCATCTCCCGCATTCCCAGTCGGTACTATTGGGAGTTTGACACGGACTCTGGGTAGAGCGATCATAGTGCTCCGCGGATGCTGCATTCAGTAGGTACTCTGTCATCTTTGGTAGCTTCTTCTCACCCTCTTCTCTTGCATGGTGGCTGCACCATGCAAGCCGCAGCTGTATACACCTCCTCCCCGACGCCCCGTCCGCTTGCGTTTACCCGAATACCGGACAAGCTAAAACTCTATTGTACCGCGTTCGGGTTCGACCCAGGTTGTGCTGTTTCTTTCTGGACAAAAAAAATTCGTCAACGATTATAATACACCCTAACGCAAAATCTGTACGGGTTATTTAGCGATATATTGGCTGGCGAGTACAATCTGAGAGCCCGCGTCGCGGAAACTGATAACGGCGACCTCCGGGGTTGAGGCCACTGTCATGCGAAACATCAGTTATCTTCCTCCGACGCCACCCCCTCGCGACGTACCGCTGATGCCTTCATTCGAAACTGCCAAAAGAACTCCCGCTGCTATTACTGTTTCCATCGACGGTTATCCGGTAACTGCACTTGTCGATACGGGAGCTGAGTACTCGGTTACGAGTGCCTCACTGGCCACTCGGCTACGCAAAGTGCTGACAGCGTGGGACGGCCCCCATCTGATTACGGCTGGAGGACACCTCGTGTCACCCATTGGACGATGCACCGCCACACGTTCTGTCTACGCTCTTCTTTTTGTTCTCTTTTTTTTTGAGGGAGGGGCACGCGCTAGTTACGCTAGAAGCCGAGGATGAAGAAGTGTGCGTGGTAGCTGCTGCAGAAACGAACAGTAAACGGGCGTTCACTTGGAACTGACTGTTTTAACGCGATAGCGTTAAGGAGCTCGTGTCGCTGAAACGCCGGTGTCGTCGGCGTCGGCGGCGTTGACCGTGAGCGATAAATCACGGCAGGCACTTCATAAATAAAAAGCAACTTCCAAGATGGGCTGGGTGGGAATCGAACCAGGGTCTCCGGAGTGTGAGACGGAGACGCTACCACTCAGCCACGAGTTTTTTTTTTCTTTATTACACTCAGCCACGAGTTTGATGCTTCCAAGCAGTACAAACGCGCCTCTAGTGAATGCGGTGTTGCCTTCGAAACGAGCCGTGGAAGGTTATACTGTGGTCTATATCGGTAATTATGAACATGTAACTTACAGAAGTCGCAATTACACGAGTAGCGAAGTGCGTTTCCGCTGCATTTCTTCTGCGCTTTCCGCACACGCAGAGCCATCTTGCGGCAAACACAGAAGACCCCCTCCTCTCCATGTACGGCGCTGCCCCGACAGATGGCGCGCCACGCGCGCATTGGAGCTGTGCGAGGCGGGTCGCTCCCGGACTCTCTCTCCTCTGACAACGCTTCGCCTTGCTCCCTCTCCTTCCTTTCTTTAGATCACTATCTGTCTATCTCTCTGCCCGTGCCGATCACAACGTTTGGCTGGCGTGCATCATTTCCCCCTCCGAGATACCGAGTTCTTTGGTTCGTACCGCTTGCTCAGGCGCACGTTTCGTTGCTGCGCCGCACGCCGCGTTGCTCGACCATATGGCTCGACGCTCACCGCGTCCGATGCAGGGCGCCTAGTAAGTGATGGCTGCCCTGTGGCCCATTGTCTTACACCCCTTGGCGGGTCGACAGGAACGCTGTCGCGTTCCACTCTTGAAGGCGAAGCTTAAGCGTCCTCCAATTTTTCCTTTTCCTCTCGCGACAATATATACAGCTCCGCTGGTCGCCCACCTTCACAGAGTGTAATGGCTCTGAATTTTTTTTCATAACGTCACGTTCCGATGAAAGCGCAGCGTTCTCAGCTCTTTAATTTCGGCTGTTACGTGTCAACTTCATCAGATTTATATTTTGTAGCAAATGGTAGTAAGTTACGTAGTTTACGTACCAAAACCCCGATCTGCTTACTTCGGAATAATTTGGACCACCTGGGGTTCCCCAACGTGCACCTAAATGTAAGTATACGGGTGTTCTCGCAATTCGCCCGCATCGAAATGCGGCCGCCGTGGCAGGGCCGCGGCGGCCGCATCCCGCGACATCGTGCTTAGCAGCCCAACTTCCACTGAGCAACCACGGCGGGTGAATTTCATAATTCCCAGAGTACCAATAAAGTGTCTGTAATTATTTGATGAGATTTTTCCGTTTCTTCTTCTAAGATATATTACAATGCTTTAATAGCAACAGCTTCTGCCTCAAAATTATTGCTGAATTTTTGAAATTATCGCTGAATTATACGTTTGTTACAATTGTTAAAGACCATTAACTAGTGCTGCTCCTGGATTCGTATCGCCACAGGATCCGTCTGGTAAGATAGTATAATCTGCGCTGTTTGAAACCACTTTCTCGAAATTAAACATTAGTTTGCTTCCTGGGTGTTGGGTGGCTTTACTACTATGCTCCAATTTCGCTTCTCGGCTATTTATTTCTTCGGCGGTTGTCCCCTATAGACTATCACATGCATTTTCTTTTTTTTTTGCCATCTATGTAATTCAGGCATTTCTGTCAAGTTGTTCATTTTTTCACGTGACGTAAACAAATAAAACACGGTACAACAAAAAATACATGTATAACACAAGAAAGGGCACCGACGGTGGTTGTTTTCACGCAAACTTGTGATCCCCAATTTATAAACGTAGTGTGTAGGTGAAAAAAAAAAACATCCAAAAAATAAATAAATGCGAAGCCGGCCACAACAAAGGAGGCAAACATTTCCGCTCCTCTGCTGAAGCGTTGTTTACAGTAGGCGAAAACTGTGAAGGCTTTGCTGTGAACACTGACGTCACGCAGTCCGTATACAACCTGCGGATCCCTCTGTGGGGCTGTCTCACTTCGCGCTGTCTCCCTCACTTGCCTATCTTGATCTCTTTATTTTTATTACGTCACTTTACTCTCTTTATTTTTTAACACTGACAATTACAGGTATTATGACACGACACAGTTTCTGTAAACTGCCAATCTCAAACCATAGACATGCAACATGCACAGACGAGGAGAAATGACCGCGGCAATACAAATTGCGGCGCCAGCGGGGCAAAGGCACGCATTATCACAAGAGGTATATACAGCGACGCAAAAAAAGAAGAAAAAGTAGCTAGGCCCGATATCGCTCGTCCAGATCGAGCGCAAGCTTCATCGACGCTGCGGAGTACAGTGACGGGAAGACCTTTGCCGTCGTTGTATAGTCGACTCGAGCGGAAACATTTCCAATAGCGCCTCGATTTGCACTTCAGACCCCGGAGTCGCCGAGCAAATCGGCATCGCCCTCGCCCTGCAAGACGGTCGTGGGTCCGAAATCTATAGTGATTCCAAAACGGCAGTTAGGGCTTTTCAAAAGGGTTACATCTCCAAGGAAGCTGTTCGTCTTCTTAGAGGCTCGAGTCCACATGCTCTCACAAACCATTCAATTAGCTGGTTACCCGCTCACGTAGGATCGGTCGAGGGTGCTCCCCCGAACCTCAATGAGTCTGCCCACGAGGCAGCGCGTGACCTCACCGACCGCGCTTCCTCTATAAGGAGCACTGACTCCCCTCCTCTCTACGGTCACAGGGACGCTCCTGCTACTCACAACGAGATTATTCAATATTTCTACATGTCCAGAAGGGTCTTTCCACCCCCTCACCCCAAGTTGAATAGGGCGCAAGCCGTTTCGCTTAGGCTCCTACAGACCAGCACATATCCATGTCTGTCCGCTCTCCACGAGGCTTACCCCGACGTGTATCGCGACGACGCCTGCCCGTCCTGCGGCCAGACCTCCACTCTACCTCACATGCTCTGGGAGTGCGGGTCGACATACCCCAAGTTCATCAAGGTGGAGTGGGACTCGCTTTTGCGTAGCCCCGCTCTAGAAAAGCAAATCCTGGCCGTCCGGCGTGCCCGCGACCGGGCCGGTGGGCTAGACCTGCCGGTCCCGACGTGGGACTAGCCGGGTGCGCGACGAGTTCGCGTCCTCGCCGGACCCACAATAAAGTTTATTCACTCACTCACTCACTCACTCGAAACACGAGTGGCCAGGACAATATATATATATATATATATATATATATATATATATATATATATATATATATATATATATATATATATATATATATATATATATATATATATAAGTTGTATATCTGTATATACAACTTCACTGCCGATGCCGCTTGGAATGGCACTGTATAGCTTGGGAACGAGGCGAATTCCAGGGAGCGCAGAGGCGACAAAGAGCGTCAGCGACAACAAATAATGCTCGGAGCTAATAGCTCTATTGGCATAAGCTGTCGCTCCACGGTTTTCTTACTGACATTTTTCGTCTAATTATAACATTTGAGAAGTTGATTAATTAAGACGAATTACGTATTTAGGTAAAATGAAAA
Source organism: Dermacentor albipictus (assembly GCF_038994185.2). Taxonomy (NCBI): domain Eukaryota; kingdom Metazoa; phylum Arthropoda; class Arachnida; order Ixodida; family Ixodidae; genus Dermacentor; species Dermacentor albipictus. The sequence goes on along the minus strand of NC_091824.1, from coordinate 85,617,395 downwards.
ACATAATCTATCTCCAAGCGACGGCAAGCATATTGCCTTGGTTCTGATCTAGCTACATGGCATTCGCATATTTTTAAACTCTGGGTAAAGTTAGCTCGGACACCCTGCATGAAGTAGAAAACTAGTGCAAACTGCTATGCAAATGCACCCCGCCAACAAAGCTCACAGCGGTTAGCTAAGACGTGGAGCTCCAGCATTTATATTCCAGATGTTATTTGCTGTGCACATACGTTAGCATTATCGCGTACTTAATCATGTAAATAGGGGAAGAGCACAAAAAGATTTCACCGACGATGTATGAAACCATTGGGTATGTGTCATGGGGACACTGGGTGTGTGCCAGCGGGTATGTACCCCAAAAGCCAAAGGTCGGCTGCCGCTCATCAATGAACCCTTTTTGACGTCAATTTGGGTCACTGCAAGTATCACAGCAACGTCACACCTACACGGTGACGTTCGCGTAATGCGATTTTATTACTATAGCATTTATATGGACACTCCAGGCGTATTTCTGCCATCGGCGTCGCTGTGAGGTTCTGATAAAGTCCGAGGGCGATAAAACCGCCGCCGCGCGCCGTATGCTGTATGTGCGAGTGAAAGCGTGCGAGGGTGAGTCGACGAACACAGTTCAATCTCGCGTGCGCGAGTGAGGAACGCGGGCCGAAAGCGTGCCCTGTCCCGTCGCGCGCGAGGCAGGGGGGTCAGGCGAGGGATGTGGGGGGGGGGCTCTCCGGTGGCTGTTGTTGTTTACACGTCTTTATTCACATTTTTGCCCTTAAAGGGCTGCGGTGAATTGGCTTGGGGAGTGGCGGGAGTGAGAAGGTAAGGGAAATAATTGGAGACTTAATTATCTACATCATGGGGTCTGATGCTAGGGTGCCTCGACGTCCTACTTACTGCGCTGCCTTTCACCCCACCTTTTCACATTTTCCCCCCAAGAATCTCTCGATGTCCTCCTCGCCCTCCACTCCGTACAAAGTGGAGACAACCACGGCGTCTACTACGGCGCATGGCCAAAGCCATTTCCTACGTGGCTTTTGTTGGGCACGCGAATGGCGGACGCTGTGGGACGCATTACCGGCGCTCGTGTCTTGAAAGCGATCTGCGATGTCTGCAGAGTGCGCGTAGTGCCGGTTGCTTCTTAAGCGCTGGGCTTTCGACGTTTCGTTAGTGTTGAAGCGGGAGATGCACAGTCAATTCGCTTACTGCTGCCACGATTCCTCACTCCAGCATTTTGACAGCGAGTTTCCACGCTCATCGAGCGAGATGTGTTCATGTTTACCTATGCGCGTACGTGACACCGTGCTTGTTAATTTAGTTAAAACACGTTGGCGGGCTAGTTGGTTTGAGTCCATGATAGAATGTGTAAACGCGACTGAACATGGACGTATAAAAAAGCAGACACACAAAGACAATTCTGTCTCTTTCTACGTCCTCGTTCAGTCAGGCTTACACATTCTTTCATTGTTAATTTAGTTAGTAAGCGAATGTACAAGTTTATACGGCCAGTAAAACTACTATCCTTACTTCGCACAGCTATCTACTAATTTGCTTTCGCAATCGGTGCTTCGCCTTTCTGGCGAACTGCGACTTTTTTTTTTCTTTTCTTGCAAATAAGGGTCGGCGTCGACGTGGTTTTTGTCGACTCTCAGAAGGCGCGTTCCTGCAAAATATGACCTTCAACATCGCGCTTGTGCACTTTAAGGGCTTTGCATGGGAGATATCAGGCTAAAAGGCTTTTGCTGCTACCGAAGCGGTGCGCAAAGACTGTTCTGATTTTCTCGTTAACTATGCAGTGACAGTATTTGCCTGAAGACTACAAAGATTACCTGAGTGACTGCAGTGGTTATGAGCAATAACATGTAGGCTTCTGCGTGCGTTATTTTGGCTGCAATGGCGATGAGGGCGCGCTAGAGAATCGGTTAAAAGACGGTAGGATCAAATCCCTGAAGCAACAGAGCAGCGCGATCTTCGAATCGTACGCATGCTACATTCGAGCAGCTTTCTTATAGAACCGAATGACAATTAACGAAAGAATAGTTCTGTCCCTGCTGCGTGACCTGTGCGTTGCGCGACCATTACAAAGAAGTGGCGTCCACTTCGTCGTAAAGGCGTTGGACTGTACTGCACTTCTTTCACACGACTGTCACGTATACTTCGCGTCCCACACAGCACGAGCTAGAGCACTTGTGTGCGCTCTATAGCTTCCATTCGGCCACTAGAATGAATGACTTTCTTCCTTGCATCACGATCGGGAGCGCGTCAGGTTTGGCCATTCTCGCCTCTTGGCAGCTAACGCTATGGGACCCTGTGTTAAACTGCACCCCCGCCTTCGGCATCGGCTCTCATCCCTCAGTCCTTTCCCCGTAGCCGAACGCTACGAAGATGCGCCTTCGGGTTCGTCCCAGGTTGCGCCATTTCTTTCTGGACAAAAAAATTCGTCAACAATTACAATACTCCCTAACGCAAAATCTGTACGGGTTATTTAGCGATATATTCGCTCGCGAGTACAATCTGTCTCGTGCGACCCATTGCAAACGAAGCAGTGTGGCGCGAATGCCTCGCTAATCGAGAGATCATGAGAGGCAGCGCGTAGGTGACGCGTGGGCGCGATTCACAGTAGCCGTCGGAGACAGACCTCCGCTCATGCAGCGCTTTGCTTCTGTATATGGCATCGGTCGACGCGCTCTCCGCATATCATCGGTGGACAGACGACGGCGCACCACTATGGCGCCGTTTCGTAGCGGTCGTTGCCGCAGAGCCCTCCTCGCGCTCTTCGCTATCGCCATCTTTCACGCTCTCACTCTTCGCTGTGCTTGTTCGCTCGGTTACGCCGACGGTCAACGCAGGAACGGGCACCTAAGAGCTTCGCTCTAAAAGTATGGACAAGGAAATGTGCGTCTCCATCTTTTGCTTCTTGAGCTGCTTCACTGATCGCACATGTGTCGGTAAGTTCCCGTTCTCTGTCCGTTGCAATATTTACCTTTACAATGCTTCCTCGTTCTTAACGTCTTAGAAACTGGCCCAATCCTCAGTCATGGGCCATTTCACACAGCTTGGCGCAACGAGCCGGAGGCGGTGGTATGGGTGAACAGGCCAGTGCGTTTGCGTTCGCCATCAATGCACATGCAGTCATGTACCGGATGCAACTAAAATTGGGAAGCGCGAGGAAGGAAAGTATACCCAAAAGGGAAGACTGATGCACTGATAAGACGGCAAAATGGCGACTACAAGTATGAGTGTTCGCCTGCATTGCCCAAGCTCCAGACCCTTACAGCTGCGGAGACGAAGACAGGTAATTCCCGTGAGATACGAAGCTCTTGCATATGAATGGCTCCTTTATTAATGTTGGAACTACTAGACCATAGCAAAGCAGCGTCAGAAACTTAGTGCTCAGTGACTGAAACGCCATATTCGGAGAGCGCGGCTGCCACTTTTCTTTTTCTGCACCACAGGAGAGCTCTCGGCAACTGCCGTGGGACCAACTGCAGCGACAATGCGTCACAAAGGCTCTCACTCTCATTGTACACCACGATGCATCAGCTCAGTGTCCCCAGCGCAGTCAGTGCAAAAAGCACCGGCGACCACGTGCTTCAAGTATCATGTCTCAATTGCTGAGCACTGTGCGTACTGTTGCCTACAGACTGCACGTATTCAGTGTTTTCCCCTGTCCATCTGGTGAGGCCACAATGAAAAACGATCGAATTGAACGGCCTAGCCAGCTTCAGTCATGTTTCAGCAACTGTTCGCACACACAAAAACATGTTTGATCAGACTTGGTTTCACGTGGTATTTCTCCAATGCAAAACAGAAAAAAATGACGGAACATATTCGGTTAACGCAGCTGGCGCCGGAGCCTGCCGAGTCCGGCCCGACCGTCACATGGCATTACATTCATGGTGCCACCGCATGAAGGAGCCATCGATCCAAACTCATCTCGCGCTTGGTGCCAATGGCCACCGAGATAGAATTTAATGCACAATTGGCAATTTGAAATATTACAAAAATATTTATATTCACAAATAGTGATTATCTGAGACCACGTCAAATAGGGCAAGATTTGTTTCATTATTCCACAGTTTGGACGAAAGCCAATTATGGAGTTCGGGAATAAGTTGTTGTCCTCCGCAAAATTGTGGAGGCGGTTAAGTATAACTTGCTCCATGAGTTTTCCTACGCATGAGGTCAGAGAGATCGGGCGTAAGTTCTCGAGCTGTAGTCGCTTACCATGTTTAGGTATGAATATTATTTGTGCATGCTTCCACTGCGAGGGGATAGAACCTGTTTCCCAACAGCGGTTGAAGTACTCTGTTAGGGCAGTGATAGATACGTCGTCTAGATTTCGGAGGGTCTTATTTGTTATTCCATCGGGGCCTGGTGCAGATTTAGTTCGGAACTTTCCACGCAAGACATCATGCTTCAGCTTAAACATCAAGTTCTGGACCACATACCCAAGAATGGTACCCGGGCTGTCCTGGGCCTTGATCTTATAAAGGCCTTTGACAACGTAGCGCATCAGGCTATACTAGAGAATCTGCAGCACCTAGGTGTGGGCCAGAGGACCTACAACTACATCAAAGATTTCCTCAACCACCGCACAGCGGAACTAAGAATAGGAGAACTACAATCGGACAAGATCCCTCTTGGAAGTCGTGGCACGCCGCAGGGATCAGTCTTATCCCCGTTCCTCTTTAATTTAGCGATGATCAGATTACCGGAACAACTTAATCAGTTTCCAGGTCTACACCACAGTCTGTATGCAGACGACATTACCCTGTGGGTGGTTAAAGGTAGCGATGGAGATATAGAAACCACGCTGCAACAAGCTGTAGACACGGTTGAAAAGTACGTTACCGACAAAGGCCTCGCCTGCTCCCCGCAAAAATCAGAACTCTTCCTACTCAGAGCCCCTACAAACCGCAAATCCGACACTGCGCCATCCCCAGAAATTACTGTGCGAGCCGGAGGAGGCGCGATCCCGGTGGTGACCACCATCCGTGTACTAGGCCTCTTCATGCAAGCTCACGGGCGCAACGGCAACACAATTCATAAACTGGAAGCATGCGTTCAGCAGACGATGCGACTCATTTCAAGAATTGCCAACCGACACTCTGGCATGAAAGAAGCCAACCTCATAAGGTTGGTAGCCTTCGTTCTCAGCCACATCACCTACATCACCCCGTAACCTCTGCCTCAAAGCGGCTGAGAGAAAGAAAATAGAGGGGATTATCCGGAGGGCCTATAAACAGGCTCTTGGGCTACCTATAAGAACGGCCAACGCTAAATTGCTAGCCCTAGGTGTGCACAACACCCTCGATGAACTAGTAGAAGCGCACCTTATATCTCAATACGAAAGGCTAGCTCAGAGTGCCGCCGGGCGAAACATCCTCCAGAATATCGGTATCAACTACGAGTCGATGCAAAGCATTAAAGTAGACATTTCTCACGATCAGAGGCGCCATCTCAAAATTAATCCACTCCCTAAAAACATGCACCCCGAATTCCACAAGGAAAGGAGGGCCGAGCGGTCCAAAGCCCTACATCAGAAATTCCACGCCTTCAAAGACTTAGTCTATGTCGACGCAGCAGAATACATAAAACGCAACTGTATGTCCCTTGCAGTGGTGGACTCCTCAGGTCAAATACGCGCTGGTGGTTCAATTCACACCAGAAGCTCCGAAACAGCGGAAGAGGCGGCTATTGCTCTGGCAATAGCCTCCACACATTGTCATTACATTATTAGCGATTCCAGAGCAGCAGTACGCAATTTTGCGAAAGGTCGGGTCTCGGCTCCCGTAAAACACATAATAGACACAAACCAACACCCACGACCAATCCAGATCATTTGGGCACCAGCACACTCCTCCCTACCCGGCAACAATGCCGCCCACACCGCCGCTCGAGGACTCGCCAACCGAGCACCCGGACGGCTCACGCTAGGATCAGGGAGGGATCGCAAGGTCAGTTACCACGAAATAACTCAGCACTACAGGTTAGCCAGGGCAGTGTACCCGCCAGCACCCAAATCGCTTAACAAGCGACAAGAAGTAGCTTGGAGACGACTTCAGACGAACACCTACCCCAATCCTGTCATCATCATCATCAGCCTGGTTACGCCCACTGCAGGGCAAAGGCCTCTCCCATATTTCTCCAACAACCTCGGTCATGTACTAATTGCGGCCATGCCACCCCTGCAAACTTCTTAATCTCATCCGCCCACCTAACTTTCTGCCGCCCCCTACTACGCTTCCCTTCCCTTGGAATCCAGTCCGTAACCCTTAATGACCATCGGTTATCTTCCCTCCTCATTACATGTCCTGCCCATGCCCATTTCTTTTTCTTGATTTCAACTAAGATGTCATTAACTCGCGTTTGTTCCCTCACCCAATCTGCTCTTTTCTTATCCCTTAACGTTACACCTATCATTCTTCTTTCCATAGCTCGTTGCGTCGTCCTCAATTTGAGTAGAACCCTTTTCGTAAGCCTCCAGGTTTCTGCCCCGTAGGTGAGTACTGGTAAGACACAGCTATTATAGACTTTTCTCTTGAGGGATAATGGCAACCTGCTGTTCATGATTTGAGAATGCCTGCCAAACGCACCCCAGCCCATTCTTATTCTTCTGATTATTTCCGTCTCATGATCCGGATCCGCCGTCACTACCTGCCCTAAGTAGATGTATTCCCTTACGACTTCCAGTGCCTCGCTGCCTATTGTAAACTGCTGTTCTCTTCCGAGACATTAGTTTTCTGCAGATTAATTTTTAGACCCACTCTTCTGCTTTGTCTCTCCAGGTCATTCATGCATTGCAATTGGTCCCCTGAGTTACTAAGCAAGGCAATATCATCAGCGAATTGCAAGTTACTAAGGTATTCTCCATTAACTTTTATCCCCAATTCTTCCCAATCCAGGTCTCTGAATATCTCCTGTAAACACGCTGTGAATAGCGTTGGAGAGATCGTATCTCCCTGCCTGACGCCTTTCTTTATTGGGATTTTGTTGCTTTCTTTATGGAGGACTATGGTGGCTGTGGAGCCGCTATAGATATCTTTCAGAATTTTTACATACGCCTCATCTACACCCTGGTTCCGTAATGCCGCCATGACTGCTGAGGTTTCGACAGAATCAAACGCTTTCTCGTAATCAATGAAAGCTATATATAAGGGTTGGTTATATTCCGCACATTTCTCTATCACCTGATTGATAGTGTGAATATGATCTATTGTTGAGTAGCCTTTACGGAATCCTGCCTGGTCCTTTGCTTGACAGAAGTCTAAGGTGTTCCTGATTCTATTTGCGATTACCTTAGTAAATAGTTTGTAAGCAACTATTTACTACTCATCTATTTAGGTGCAGCGGTGGCGTAGAGGTAGAACACCCACCTCGCGTGCAAGAGGTCCGTGGTTCGAATCCCGGTGCCGGCAATTTTCCAACCCTGTAGCCTATCACTACTACTACCCGGACCAATACCCTAATACATGTAAGCATTGTCAGCAAAAAGCGGATCTATTCCATATTATGTGGTCGTGCCCAGCCGAAAATCACACAAATCACGAAATAAGTAATACTGAGCAGTGGGAGGCCGTGTCGCTCAGCTCTGACCCTGACCTGCAGGCCAAGGCCATCGAGAGAGCTGAAGAAGCCGCCCGGGCCCAGGGGCTCGTGGCTGCCTAACAACAAGGTCATCCGTCAATACCTTGTTTTCAAATAAAGTCTTTACTCACTCACTCATTATTCCAAACCTCCGAACATTTGCACCGCCCTACTACACTGTGATGCCAAGACGAAGGCGATGCATGCTTGTCGAGGGAGGAGTTGCGATGACATGCATGTGCACAGACAAACCAGACACATGTTTAGCAACATTTAAGGTTTCTGTACCACTTCTGTCACAGTGCCACATGCCGATTCTGGAGGACTGGCCAAAAATGGGCACACCCAGTGGCACATACTGAATGGCTCAATTAACAAAAATAAATGAATCGACTGAACATAATTACCCTATTCTATTAAGAGGTTGGGGATACCTGAAAAGATGGCTGTAAGCCAACATTATACCTACAGGCTTTATGCAGGCATATTTTATTGTTATTATTATGCAGAACAGAGGTAACCCCTAGTGGCACTACTTTATCAGTCAGCACACGGGTTATATAAGCCTGCTTCCTGGTACTTGCACTCAATACACATGTACATTGTCTTCATATATATATCCACAACTATATCCACTGAGATACTACTGGACTCGGCAGCAGCAGCCACACAAAACCCAGGAGGCTTGGCAAAGAAAGCTTCGTATTAAAGGTACAAAAATAAAAAGTGTAGTGCCACTTCGCAGAGGTACCGCAGAAGTATTGTTTACTTTGTGTCAACGTTGCCATTGCACTCTACCTTTGCTTCTCCCAAACTACTTTGCTATGCACAGCAACACGAGTCAGCAGTTACGGTAAACAGTACAATCTGTGGAAACACTCTCCCCCCCCCCTCAAACAAAGATGGCCATGTTCTATACTTGCATTACAGCCATGCGTATTAACAGCAAGAATCATGTTTGCACTAGAGCACGACATCTTTTTAAAGCCATTGTAGGCTAATAAATTATAGTTTAGATCTAATTAAGAGATGGCAAATAAATTCACGTACATAAATTGAGTTCCAAAAATGTCAACATTCCAGCGCCTCAAAATATGCAGCAAAGCACACATTACAAACACTACATGTATTCTTAAAAAATGCTGAAAAATTAACATTATTATGCTTCAATTTGGCCGATGACAAACTGCATGTGGCCATTCTAGACTAGAAAGAATATACGTATATACGCCCTTTTAGATTTCCATATTCTTTCTGAAGCAGTTGGTGTAATGTGCAGATTAACTCCTCTCTTGTGAACAATGGAACTGCCAACTGATGTACTATAGAACATTTTGTATGAGTACGCATAACATGACAATTTATTTAGTAGAGTATCAGAAATGTTAAGCAAAAAAAATTAATTTTGCAAAAAGACGGCACTTGCTTAATGGAAGCCAGTAATGTTTTGCTCAAGTGACTATGCACTGCAGAAGCCACTGATGTTTAATTGTAGATGCGGGTGGCCTGTGAAAATGGTTTCACTGTCTATATACTATGTGCCATATACCCAACTAGCTTTAATAAAATAATATAGTCTGTGGTGTTTAATGCCCACACATTACACCTTAGCCATGAAAGGTGTCCAAGTAGAAGGCTCGGGGTATTTCTACAACCTGGGTCCCTTAGAACTACAATATCCATGTCCACACGCTTCTCTTGCTTTTTTTTATCCAATTTTGAACCCATAGCATTGCACTAAGTAGCAAGGGCCATATTCTGGATGTCACATTTTCTAAGATATCACCTGCTGTGCTCAGTGATTGGATAAGCCAATGGAAGTAGGTGTGGCAAAACAAAAAACAAAAAAACACCCACCTCCCGTTAGCATTGCTTTGATATTGCATTGTTTGCGAGTGCTGTGATGAAATGCGTTTAAAACTAGTGAAAAATCAGGATGGACATTACATCACACAAAAATGAAAGCATTTCCAAAAGCAACCAATCAGAAATACAGCCCCACAAAACAACAGCTGATGAGTCGCAGTGGGTAGGCATGAACCACAATGGGTGCATTGTGAAACTGTGTGAAATGAAATTTCTGCTGTAAATCAATTTACACAGTAACTTAAACAAATTACTTTGTAGTAAACTAAAAACAATTCAGTTTTTATTTTTAATTCCCTACTCAGCTTGCACTCAGTTCACTGGAGTTGGTAACTGACTGCGTAATTGGTGGTTTCACGATGTGCTGAAGGATTGATGCCATTTTGTGTGTTTGATCACAGTCTATCCGACTCTTGGATATGTGTATTGGAGGCAGCACAAACTCTTCGCAATCACACTTTGCACCCGTCACAAAGTCAAAGGATCCCAGCCGAGCATTGCACTCAGGGCAGTAGAGCTTTCCTTTGACCCATTCACCCTGAAAAAAAAAAATAATAATGTAGATACACAATCACCACTTAAGAGGAAAAGTGAAAGCTGCATTTACCTAGCAATCTGCATGTGAATGTTTTACAGAAACATGAGTTGGCGGTGACTAAATTTTTTATCCACATTTTCCAATACCTGACGCCAAACTACAGTGCTCAGCAATTTAAACACCATAATTGTTACTCGTGGTAACCAGCGTTTTTTGCGCCACTAGTGAATGAACGCTGGGGGGCCAAATGCAGATGCAATGCATCCACAAGAGCCCCTGCTTTCATCGTGTACCACAATACATCAGCACAATGTCACAGATGCCCATCAATGGCACAGGTGCCAGCCACCATGCAGGTAGACTATCGCAATTGGATCACTGAATATTGCACTTTTTTTTCCAGTACACAAAAACAAAGGCAATAGTAAATTTTTGGCAAGCACACAAACACGGAGAAAAGTGAGAGGCTGCGTGGAACAACAGGTGGTGTCAAAATTTGGAAACACGAAACATCAACATTAATAAAAAGTGTGATCACAGCAATGGCTACTGAGGATGGACTTTCACAAAACCATTAGTGGCAGGTCTGCTTCCATGATGTATAGGGTGCAAAAGAGAATGTCATCACAGCTATTCGAGCTACTGTGCATACAAATATTTCTACATTTACTTATTCATATATGAAACAATGTGTCAGTCAGAGGCATTAACCTAGCCTTTTCTGTGTTTGCTCCTGTCATAATAGATGCGAATTCAGAACAGAAAAACCAGAACTACCCATTTATTCGCTTACATCAACAGCACGTCCAAAGCATGCTACAGAAGGGTTGATTTGGATTACTTGCACCCCACTCTACAGTTTCTACAACATCACCGTTAGGAACATGGAGCACTAGTAGAGTTCATGACGTGTCCCACAGTGGCACTTCAACCAGCAAAGAGGTTGTGAGTATAAACTAGAAATTTTGGTGACTACATCAGCAACTGCAGGTGGCGGTGTGGATGAGCATTTCTGAGTGTGATATTCTACAAGTGAACTTACTTACAATGAACGCAGATGTATTTCCTTTCCACTGTCTACACTAAGCAGCAGTATATTCAGTAAACCGAACGATGCAAACATCTTATATTCGTGAAGTGGCGTGTGCTTTCCCTTACTACTTGAGATGTTGTATGGCCTTAGTTTGGAAACACCTGCCCCGTTGTTCAAACTGTGCCCGATGGTTTTAGCACGTGCTCAGCAGTGTCAGAAGACAGTCACACAGATGTCAGCAGAGAGTCACTTCAGATACTACCTGGCCTAATCCTAATCTTCATCTCCTTCCTTCTTTGTATCTAAGTCTCTGCCTTTGCCTCACACTGCAAGTTCTCACACTGCTGAGGAAGCTTTTTGTTCAAGTGCGAGTGATAACCACTGTGAAGGGACCACAGGGGCAATTCAGCCTTTCATGGTGTGTCTTCTTGGCAGTGGCATGCACCTACACACAGGACGAGGAAAGGGGGGGGGTTTGAAACGGAATGTTTTAGTCAAGAGGTCTCTGCTAATTCTTTTTCAAACACGTTTGTGCCGGGAGCTGTCGTCCGACCCACATTCTACAATATTGGCTGTTGGTGCAGGTGGTACGAAATCATGGCGTGCTCACTGCTGTTGAATTGGTGTTCCTCACTTTCGAGTCATTGGCGCCTGCAAAAGTACCATTTCTTGAACCGTGGAAGGACGAAAGGCTTGTGTATTACCCATTTTCGACATCTGTTCCATTCTTTACTTGTTACTGACTTAACTGTCATGCACATCGCACTCACGTTGTCCAGCTGCTCCGAGAGCCAGTCGGGAAGGTTTTCGTCTCGGACATACCAGACCGTGTCGATCTTGTTGAGTGGGCATGAAAAGGCCACATGACCCGACCACGGATCACCGTGGGCTGAAACCATGTGGCTGCTGCTGAACAAAGTGCGCCGACATTTTTTGCAGCGAAAGCCCGCTTCGTCACTCATTTTGATGACCGCCAACCTGAAAAAAATAATAATTAAGCTAAACTTTTTAAATTAAAAGTGGACTCGAGCGTTCGTGCCAACGTCAAATAAGCGAAACACCAGAGATGGGGTAAAACAAATTTTCACGAAGTCCAGAGAAACACTTTGCCACTTCTATACACGTTACTGCATGAAGCGGAACCACAAGAGCAGCCGAAAGCATAACTTTCGATTGAAAGGTGCAATGTGTCAGTCGCATACGGAGATGACGCACAGCGCCTCCGAGTTTCAGGACGGGTGCGTTAGCTGCAGAAAATTTTTTACCATCCTATTCGTTCTTATTTTACTTGGCTTCTGCGTTCAATAAAATTTTGTGGCCAATAGCACAATGAAACAGACAACCAATGCCATTCCACACACAAGCCCGGTGTGCATCGCTAAACATACAAGCGGCTCGAACGTGCCACAAGGTTTATGCATGACGTGTGGAGTCCTGGACATGCTTACACCAGACAACAAGCTGTCACTCTACAAAACTCAAACGACTTCGCGCAGCTTCACAGGTCAGAAACATCGAAACAACGCACATATAGCGCGTGCCGCATAACTGGATTGAACTTACTAGGATTGGATTGAACAGCACGTGGCTAAAGACTAGCCTCAGTCGCTACGCTAGCCTACGCTAGCCAAAACAAACATGTAGCTTTATGCGTGCTTGACGGCACGTGCCATTGTCAACTTTGTCCACATACTGTTGGCATATTTTACTCGTTGTTGTGCAGGCACCAAGCCAAATAGTTTGTTTCGGGGCGCACAGCAAATCAAAGACGCAACTACGGCCAATGTTCACTGCGTGCAGCGAAAGTAAGAAACATGGTTGTTTAGGCGCCCTTTGAGAAAAACGTGTTCAGCGGCGTGTTCAGCACAGTGACGGCATCGCGCGCTGCTATTTCGCGACTGTGACAACTATCGCGGACATGAATGGCAACAGGTACAGAAACACCAGACGCCCTCCGTGGTCTCAAAGTAACAACAGCCAGCGTTGGCAGCCCCGTTCAAACGTGTCCATTTTCGGCTACCGCCGTCATGAGCTCAACGACAAGTCGCCGAGCACGTACCACAGACAAGGCGCTTCTGAGGAAAGCGTAAAGTACAGTGAAGATGACAATGAATTTGGTTTTCGCAGACAGCAACAGGACAGCTTTCAAAGTCTGGATTCCTACGACGCCGATTCTGGAGCCGGCGAGCGAGCATTCCCCGCGTCGCGTAGCGTCGGCAGGCACGTCGCGGAGCAGCCGGGCTACGAGGTTCACGATTTGATGAAAGCTGCGTTCGACACCGACTTTCGTTTTTCTTCCCGCCCACATCAGTCCGAAGAAAGACACAACCGCGATTCTAACTGGAATCCCTATCGGGCAGTGTCTGCCACAGCAGCACAACAGAAACGGCCGCAGCCAATATTGAAGAACAAAACCTCCAACCCGTGGAAGGCGCAAGAGTGCAGCACTGGAAACATCGCCGGCCGCGACGCCGCACCAGTGCAAGTTCACCAATCGAGGAGAGCGAATGTCGACAGTTCCATTTTTGATGACCGCGCGGGCAGCCCAAGTCCGCGCAGACCACCCTCAAGAGCACCACCTCAGTGCCCCAGCAACGCGATTGTTAACAGTCCCGTCTCAAGAGGACTGCTACCGACGCCCGACCGCTCGCCGATTCCCCTTCGACCGTGTACTCCGAATCCTGCTCGGCCGCGAACTCCAAATCCCGTTCGGCCGCGAACTCCGAATCCCGTTCGGCCTCACACGCCAGCTAGGATCACTTGTCCGGACGAACCTGCCGTCTGGGAAACGCCGCCATGCGATGTGGGAACTCGAGGTTATTTCGAATCGTTGAGGCATCGCGAACTAGAGAAAAACCTGTTTGGCAGGAATCATGTACCACAGAGCAGTTTCAGAGTGGACTGTCCGACTGTGAACTGTGCCCGGCAGTCACCGCCCCGCGAACTGAATTTTGCGATTTCGGGCTCCGACGAGACGCTCACATTTACGGACTTTCGCATCAAGAACGATGGAGCTTGCAGCCGTTTCCTCGGCAATGACAGTGGCCCCGAAAATGTTCCCTCCATTGGCTTTCAGGGAACATGGAGAGGAAGAGGGCCAGAGGGAAACAAGATGAGTAGTAGTTCAAGGAACATTGTAACTGGCCAGGAGTCCCGGGCAAACAAAGTGAGAAGCAGTACACAGAACTTTGTAGCTTGCCGGGAGTCCGAGGTGAATGGTGTTACTTTTGAAGCAAGGCATGAACAAGCTCCAGGTCGTGTGGCTGCCAAGAGGCAGAACATCGGTGATGCCCGCCTCATCCTTGACAAGAAAAGAAAGTCTACCTTTGAAGAAGATAGCGAAGAAAACACAGAATCATCTCAGCAACAGCCTGCCAACAAAGCAGCTTCTGCCCCGACTCGGTTGCCTAGTCAGAAGGTCATGAAGGAAAATGTGCAACACAACACAAGGCTCTGGGTTGAAAGTCATTTCTCCGAGGTATCGATAAATTTTATGCATTTGGTGTTGCTTTTGTAGTGGCCACATGCTTTAAGTTGTTTTGCAGAGGCATATTTGCATTCTTCTTTCTTTTTAGAAAATTCTATTTGTTCAACATCTTTTGGCAACTATGATGCAGCAAACCAGTAAAGAAAATACTTAATGCGTGCGTGTAGCCCAGTAGAGATGAAGGCATCTTGACAGCTGTTTTCAGCAGTGTTGTATTCAGGTATTGCTTTTACTGTTTAGGACACGTGCTGCACATTTACGACAAGTTGGCTCTGTCGTGGTATATCAATATTTACAATTTGCATTTAGACAGTCGCCAAGCTTCATTGCAGATATTGTACTATGCTTGTAATACGTAGTAACAAGATGATGCATGTGTGACTGCTGGCTAATTTTTAATGCAATTAACATTCTTTGCATACTTCACCAATTTTCCTGTATGTTTGTCTGTCTGTTTGTATCTAAACTCTTTTATGCAAACTTTGGTCACTGGGCCCATAGTCTATTGTCAAACTTGGGCCCATAGTCGATTGGGTAGAGCATCGGGATGCTGTGCTAAGGAGACTGGTTTTGAAACCAACCATCAGACCAACTTGGGTCACTGGGTGGTGCCATTGGGTTTTGCTGCTCAGCAAAAAAAAGAATCCTTTAAAATTTCTTCAATGCTGGGGGGTGCAATCGAACCCGCATCATGTGTATTCGTACAATCTTGTGTGAATATTGTGTGTCGCGACATTGCTTCAATGCTAATCGTGCTAACGTCGACAGTCATTCTGAGATGTTTTGTGCATGATTTTTTTTTTTCCAGAGTGATCCTGCTATAACGCATGCACCTGACATCCATGAAGTTGACGAGAGCAAGCTCTTGCCAACTGGCATACAACCAGAAGCTATCAGCTATGTCGTTTTCTTGGACATAGATAAGAGGAGGCAAGTGGATTTGTAGCCATATCGTTCTCACATGGCAGACGTATTTAGCGAAGGGATCATAGCTTGTGTTAGTGTGTATTCAAGATACGCAGACAAGGGAACCACTGTGCAGTGAATTCGTGCTAAGATTAACAATGGATCTGTACTAACTAGGTTGTTGCCAGGTTGGGATTATGTTTACATTAGGGAAGACGTCATCTTGACCTTGTTTCTAGCATACCTCCTCCCTATCACCTTTTGTCTGGGTACTGCCACTGAGAAAATGTTGCACCAAAGGCTTAGAGTCTAAGCCCTCCACGTGCAGTTAGCAACTGCTGCAAGTGAGTGCAAATGTGTGTCTTACCCAGCAGTGCTCAGTTGTGTCTGCTTCCCGTTTTTTTAACTTCGCAAGCCATCAGTTACCTGGCACCTGAGCATCAAAGTTTTCCACGCAGCTGCTTTGAGGAAGTCAAACAGCCGTTCTTGCCTGGCACGCTATTGTACCTGTTCTACGGTGACCCCTCAGTGCTGCTGCCCACGAGGGAGCATCCGTTCTACAAGGATAACCGGGGCAGCTGGGCCCACTTCTATCCGGACTGCGGCACCGAGTACGGCTCCTACCTGGTAGCTGCACCAGCCGTGGTGGGTACTTCGTTGAACCCATAGGCAACCACTGCCAAAACTTTTTGTGGCAACAGCAGTGTTATAACACACAGCCTAGCAGGTGGAAGAAATTATTTAAACATGCTGCGATTGCATGTTGGCAAATTCACCAGTCATATTGAGGCACATGTCTCCAGCGTTTGACCTGAAAGGGCACCGATGTGCTATAATGCAGGCACACACATGATCATCGAAACATGCATACTCGTAGATAGAGCTTGGCTGGGTGTGTTGGGCATTAGCCTGCAGTGACACAGGTGTTTGTGTTCCTTTGAAATACCAAAAAATTTATTGGCCTTCCTACCGGATGGTGTTGACATATCTTGGAGGGACACTCAAACTGCCATAGCAGCTCCTGGCCATCGCTGGTTTATGATAGAGTTTCTCTATGAAAATTACTAGTGACTACGGTAACTGCGGATATGGTGGGCTCAGCCAGCAAGGAAATGTTGGGACAATACACGGATTTGTAAAAACTTATTCCTATTTGCTTCAAGTGGCTTTGCAACCTTGCAGATTGCTCATATTCAACAAAATATTTCATTATAACTCCAACAACTAGCAATGATTATACATGTGTGCAAAGATTTATTGCCTTAAGCATAAAGCATAAAAAGTTGCGCCGCAAGAATCTCTGAAGCCACAAATTCGAAAAACAGATAAATCCATGTATGCTACTCATCGTTGCCGTGGTAGCTGAATGGTCATGATGCCAGATTTCCCTCTAGTGATTTTTGCCAATGCTGCACCAGGATGTGCTGCTGGGTTAATGTTAAGGGAAGGAGGAGGTTAAGGGATGGAAGCGCGAGAAAAGAATTCCCTGTATTCCCACATAGTGGCAGCACATGCGACAAAAGAAAGAGTTAGGAAATAGGCACGCCTTTTAAACTTACAGACGACGCCGTAAATATATGGCATTGAGCATTTTCAACTCGTTCGCGGCACCGTATATTTACATCATTGACCCTGAAAGGGTCAAGGAGAAAAATTTAAGGTCGAAGTCAGATTTTTCTATTTGCACATCGAAATCCCAGTTAGTGTAATGTCACCGATTTCAAAGCATTTTTTTTTTCTCGTATTTGGGCCAATGTGGCTTCTTATTAACCTTGACAGGTTCAGCCTTTAGCTCTTTTAGAATACAATCAAAATTAGCTGGGCTCAAGCAGATGCCATGAAAATTCATGACAAACTTCAAGGCGGTGCCACCCATCTTCAGTTCTTGCATTATTTCTCGTTTACCAAGGCATTTCTCATGCTAAGAGTGGCTTTTTTCGGCATTGTGGAAGGGTAATTCTTTAGTGCATCAAAATATATTTTTGGTTAGTATCCCCTTTAGCATCATCCAGAATTTCAGGTACCTACACTCCATGGTGTCGTCTGCCCGTATCTCAGGTCTGCTGCACAGGGGCCTTCAATTCCACATCCCTGCTTAATACTGCCTAGTTCATTCTTTGTTCTTTCAAGAACATCCATTTGAAGCAGGTTACCTCGCACGTTTGTTCCATCTCTGCCTTGTCCTTGTCTTTATTCTCTACTTTTGGTTCTCAGATTACTTGGATGGACCAGAAGCTGCCTCAAAAAGTCAAGTTTCTGGTTCATGGGCACCAGAAACTGCTGCACCTGGACAACCTCTTGAGGAAGGTCATCTACTACCCAACATCAAGGACACTGGATGTGCAGCTGCTGAACAGAATGCTGAAAGGAGACTTTGGTGGGTACACTGAATGTGCAAGTACAGCGAATGTTCCAAAGTGGCAAACTTTTTTCTGAAAAGAAGTATCTATGTGATCACATTGAATGATGTCTACCACGTCACAGCAGGAATTTCGTTTCAAAGTGCTATTGACAGCTACTCCCGGAACGATTGTTTGGACAGCAGATTCTTCTGACCTGCCTGATTATTTGGACCCCACGGCACCTATCTTCTACTCTTTAATATTGTTACGGGGATGTCGGGAGTATAGAAGATTGTATTTACGATATATATATTTACAATATGACTCAGAGTAGTTAATATGGCTGATGGTTAAGACGTGTTGTTGGTATGTACCAACAACATGTAGCAGCCAGCCTCCCGCGATCTTCTTCTTCCTCTCTTCTTTCATCCTTCCGTAAAAATATCAATGTACAAGGTCATCGAAAATTTCTGAGTAGCAAATGGCAAACCATAGCAGAAAGCTTGCCGTTGATGTGTTACTACACATAGACTACATCAGAAATCGGGTGCAACGACACTTGCATAGGCTGGACTGAGTGTTATGCGCACACAGGGAAGCTTGGGTCTGTGGGCAATGAACTGGCAACTACTACAAGTGCCTCTCATTAAGTTTATATGTGTGCTTACTGAAATAAATAGCGTAAAGCTCGCATGTGGGCATAAAGCTCCAGGCTAAATTTATGCACCAGAGCCTAAACTGCCAGTGTCGAACATTCAGGGCTGCGTACGCAATATATGCACCCGCAATGCACGATGCACATGAGGCTGCGCCATGAGCAAAAGCTAAACGAACCCACAGCTTGGACCATCACAAAATTTCAAGTAGACACAATTTTGGCGAAACGCAGCATAGAGCAAGGTTCAGTAAGTGCTTTTGCCACGGTGCTGCCATTGTAAACAGGCAATGAAAATTATTTTACCAGCAAAATTCATTTTTCTAGACTGCCCGATTGTTTGAACATTATTACAGTCCCATTGTCTTTTGAAAAATGGAAAAATCAGTTCCTTTCATCAGTGACACTTCGTCTTCAAACAGTACATGACACATTGCACCAGAATCTCCGCACATTCCGAGCCATTCACATCAGCTGTTCCAACTTGCTAGAATGAAAAGAAAGTTTGATGGCAGTAGACATTAACATTGGCGGAGCTATACTTAGGATAGGGCAACATGGAGACTTCAGGAAGTCGCACAGGTGGGAGTAGCTTGTAACTAAATCGCAGCTCAAACAATTTGTGACTGAATATCTATGCAAATAGCATTCTTCGCATTGTCAGACCGAAATGTAAGCTGATCACGAAGGTAGTGCAAGCTAAAAGTGGCGGTCTAACCTTATTCACAGTGCTTCTCAATCATTAAAAAAAATATATTCTTTAAAATTTCTCAGGTGCTGGGCAGAATCAAACCGGCATTCAGTTCCTCAAGCATTGCAGCCTAACACCTTAGTGGCTGCACCACGAATGCCCGTGGGAAGAGAATTAATTCTCAGTGTTCACACACACGAGGGTGCTAAGCATCTCGAAGGGCACGCACGGGCACACTAGTAGATGGTACAACGTGTTTAGACAGAAGGGTTAGAAAAGAGCCCAGCTGCAGTACGCATTTCGTATGCATCGGCGTGCCACCATTGCAATCTCGGAGGCCATGCAAAGGACTTTGTAGCAGCATTGCTAGATGTCGCAGCACATCCCGAGGAAAGCGCGAGAGAAGAGCTGAGCTTAGTATATGCCTCATACATGACATGTTTAGGCTATTTGCATACTTGGATAGTGACCGTGTATTAGTTCTGTCTAAATTTTGAGGTACTTCAAGTCAAATGAATTATTTGATTGGTTAGTATTTGATCTCGGTTAAATATAATTAGGGTCCCTGTAGTAAAACCCCATGTGGCTGAAATTAATTCACACCACTCCGTTATGGCACCTCATGTAGCACCAGGTGTTTCTTTAGGATGCACCCTGTCAAACATTCATCCACCACTCACGTTTGTTGTTGCTCTATTACTGCGCAGACTCTGCAAATCGTCTCAACAACGCCCCAGCACCTGCGACAATCAAAACTATTGTCATCAGGAGCGCGGCTGCACCACTAGGAGGCAATCCCTTGCCCGCACAAGCCACAAAGAACATTCCGGTTCATTCGCCACGCTCACAGACTCCAGGTAGCAGCCACAACATCGACGTTCAGCCCAGAACGCCAGTCAAATCGCCAACGGCATCCCGGAAACGCATGCCCATCCTAGCCCCCGGCCAGTCACCTCCAAAGCCGCCCAAGAAACCTCCGCGGCAGAAAGTGCTGTGGGACCTATAGTTGTGCTCATTTGGTGCCTTACTCGATCATTTCCCATAGTCATCACAATTGTGTACCAAGGCACTTCAGTGCCTTGCAAAGTTTTCTAGCCTACAAACTTTGGAGGGACACCTCATATGTATATGGACCATCATGTTCCCGTGCCATGGATAAACCATTGTTCAGTGTTTTACATACCAGCTAAGACGCTGGAGGTATTGTGTAATTTATTCATGCAGGGTAACTTTAACCTCTGCACAAATCATACCTCAGGTGTCTTTCTTTTCGCTTGTCATTACTTGTTCTGTTACCGTTCTGTGATAGCCACACCATGAAGTACATGGAAATGCTTTTCCTCTTTTTCAGAGAAATATAAGCAAGTTTTTGTTATAATAATTATATTGTGCATTCAAAAGCACGCAAGATGCTGTAATGTGGCCTGCCGTTTCTCACTATAATGGTAAATGGTGGCCATACACCAAAAGCCAATTTCTGTGGACAGTGCCATGAAGCGCATGGAAATGTTTGTCCTGTTTCTGACGAAATACATGGGAATTTCTTTTCTATAATTGAAGAAAGAGTTGTTTTTGTCTTCCTATTTGAAAGCAAGTCTAGAGCTGCAAGCTTACCATGGAAGTTTCACTACAGCACTTTTGTATCTTAGCACAGCCACGGATAAGCGCTTGGACAGACGAAAGGCACGAAAGGTGATTACACGTTTCCTTTTTGTAGACTTTAATTAAGCCGCAATGCGCGCACTTGCCATGTTAGTGCTTGCATAATATTGTGACAATGACACAAGTTAGTTCTTCTAATTACAGATTCTTCTACCAAAATTTACTCGAGCGCCAATTATCTGTGGGAGCTGGATGTTGATCGTTCCAGCCAGCATGACAATCTGTGCATTGGTTTACCTAGCATTATGTATCTGTCTTCAAATGGCTTTGCGACTTTAAAAATTTATCATTTTCAACAAGATATCGCATTGTGAGTGCAACCATTTGCAATGAGCATGCATGTGCGCAGAAACTTATTGCTTTCGTGCATATAGAAAAACACGATTTCTTGAAAGCTCTTGAAGGTCAAGCATAATAATGCCACAAGAACAATCTGTATGCACAAGTATGAAGATTAGACACATCCGTGGATAACCACGTATTGTTCCCATGGTAACGATTGCAGCGCCAGTTTGCCTGCTAGTAACATCTCTAGGAAACTATGTTCTTTAACAGTCTCGAAATTTTAGAAGTGTTCTCGTGGGCTGTTTAAAGTACAGCACTACACCATACCATGATGCACTAATGCACACCATGGCAACGTTTTGACAGGACCACATGTGTCGCTCTGAACGGCGAATGAGATGTGCACATTCGAGGCAGGCTCAACTATACTTCATGACATAGCCTCTTCGCCATTTTTTTAGAGCAGCAGCATAATACAGTCAAGCCTTGATGGCACGAAATGTGGATGTGATGAAGTAAATAAAAATGTTTCACACCGATATCGGCACGTAACAAATATGTGCTTATTTTGTAAACATTGAGCGTAATGAACATACTTTCGCATCATACATGGCCTCATTGTAACGAAGGTGAACTTTAGCATTGCCAATGAATGCGCATCTTTATTTTGCGTAGAACAAGGTTGGCTTTGCTGCAAAGTAAATATTGGACTGATTGCAAAATTTGCCGGAAAGAAGAGAGGCAGGGCAGATGGAACAATGCTCGCCTTACTCGGCACGTCGAGGAAGCGGTCTGTCCCATCTACCTTGCCTCTCTTCTTTCCCTGCAATTTTCTGATCAGCACAATGTCTGCAATGCATCAACAACTAGCCCCACAGTCAAGAGTCTGTTGCAAAGCTCAGTTGCCTGGTAGTAGAGTATGCTGCGCTCTGAAGAGCAAAATAGGGGAAGCATTTGAAACGTGCTTCCGAGACCAACACAAAGTATGTTTCTCAGCCAATAATTCCACAGTGGGTAAAAAAAATATGTCAATGCAAAATTTGTGCTAGTAACAATATTTACGAAGTGGTCATCGCGTAGAGGTTGCATACCGGGTGTTTCAGCGAGCACTTTCAAAATTTTTTAAAGGTTGCCTGTGACAGGATAGCACAATTTTAGTTTTTGAGCTGGCCTACTCG
This sequence comes from Dermacentor albipictus, assembly GCF_038994185.2. NCBI lineage: Eukaryota > Metazoa > Arthropoda > Arachnida > Ixodida > Ixodidae > Dermacentor > Dermacentor albipictus. The sequence continues at coordinate 85,595,162 of NC_091824.1, read as the reverse complement.
AAGAGGTGGACATTACTTGCACAAAGAATTGAAATGCATGATTGACTAATCAAACTTCTCTAAGTTTTTTAATTAATTAATTAATGGCCCGTATAGCAATTTACAAATTCTAGCTGTGCAGTTCGCAAGGCGGATCCACTTGGAACAAATTCTCAGGATGACGCCAGTTTCGATATATTAATTCCCGAACATTGCGCAGAAATGCATTGGCGTTCCTGTTACTTTTGTGCTTGAATGCATAAAATGGCATTTTGATTAGAAAGTAACTGGAACGCCAGTGCATTTCTCCGCAAGGTTCAGGAATTAGTATCTCGAAATTGGTGTCATCCTAAGAATTCGTTCCAAGTGGATCCGCCTTGCAAACTCCATGGCTAGAATTTGTAAATTGCAATGTGGACCATAATTAGTTAAAAACTTAATTATAGAATTTTTCTTAATTAATCGATTATGCATTTCAATTTTTGTGCAGGTAGTGTCCAGAACTAGAATTGTGCTATCTGCCACAGGCAACCTTTTGAGAATTTTTGAAAGTGTTAGCCCCCCTGAAACACCCTGTATTTACCATTCCATCGACCTGTAGTAGGCGCTACCTGCTGTGGTTTCCTAGAGGCTTTAGTGCCCGGCCACAGCAGCCGCATTTCGATGGGGTGAAATGCAAACATTCATGTACTTAGGTGTAGGTGCACGTCGAAGAACGCCAGGCAGTCAAAATTAATCTGGAGTCCCCCTTTATGGTTTGCCTCATAATCAGATCCTGGTTTGACACGTAAAACTTCATAAGTGAATTTTTAATTTTGGGGTATGTGCAGTGGAAAAAAATGTACTACGTGCCCTTTTAAGTGCCTACAACTACTTTGTACAAGAGAGAAAATTATAAATGAAAGGCAGGGAAATTAACCAGGACTGAGCCTAGTTGGCTACCGTGCAATGGACTACTCTATTGTCATAGACACTTTCTTGGCAGTAGCACCAAGGAGGCCACAAACACTTTTGTCTCTCAAGGATGTGGATTTTCTTATGGGGCTCGCTTCTCTGAATATTTCACAATAATTTAACTCTCTGTCAACCATGATGAAAATTCATCCACATCTGTAAGAACCCCAATGTACTGTATTTAATTTTTCATTCACCAAGTTTGGTACCCGAAAATTCTGCTTTAACCCCAGAAAATGACACGAAGCCAATAGTAGCGTTTTTGATACCACTTGCAAGATAATTACTGTACTAATTAGCTTACTATACTATGCTCCCTAATTAGATTACTTTGGAGTATAGATTACTCCCTAATGCAAAATTTGAGCACAGCTCCTCCGTGTTTTCATTTTGCGATATATTGGCTGGCGCAGACAATCTGTCTCGTGCGGCATGTCGCAAACGGAGCGAAGTGTGGCGCTACGGCAATACTGCCTCGCTGATTGGAAGATCACAAGAGCCAGCTCATGGGCAACACATGGGCGCGACTCACAGCAGCCGCCGCCGACAGACCTCCTAGACAGATGATGCATGCTACTCTGGCACCATCTCGTAGCCATCATTGCCACACTACGCTTTTCTTCTCGCCTTTTACCATACCCCTTGCTTTGCTTTACGCCTCATGGTTCTTCAGCACATTCCTCCTCGCATTTTCATTCGCCACTGCATGCCGCTAACGCTTTCATCTTTCGCTGTGCTCGTTCGCTCGGTTACACCGACGCTCGCCGCAGAAATGGGCACCTAAGAGCTGCATTCTAAAATTCATACTGGCGTTAGTCATCTTTAACAGAGTGCTTTAAATGCATTCAGCCTGTTCTGCTGGTGTTGTTTATTTTGGGAAGGTGTGTTTCCAAACACACCGACTTTTCTTGGTTAAACTGTCTCGCTGTCTCCAAAATACAGCCTTAATACAGTTTATGGCAAATCAGTTATGCGGAAGCAGGCTAGGTGGAAGAAAGTAGATAAAAGAGAAAAATTGTTATCCACCCCAATTGTTGCAGAAAACTACCAAGGAAACCAGTATAGGTTTCCTTTGTAATTCAGGTGGATTCTACAATTCAGGTGGATGACAATTTTTCATTTTCATCTAATACAGTTTGCAATGTCAGTCACTTTTAGCCAAAGGCAAAAACAAGTAGCATTGCAGCTAACAGCTGTTTAATTTCCCGATAAAAGAACGCCGTTTCCCTTCCTCCACAGATTAATCTGAAAACATGACTGTACTACTCGACTTGTTCAATTGGCCTTTACCTCAGGCTCCAGGTCTAGCTGCTTCGACAGAAAATGTGTGTACCGCCAACCAGATACCATTAGAAAGTTCAGTCTGAACAATGATTTCCCGCGGCGGCCGCATTTTGATGGGGGCGAAAGAAATGCAAAAACGCCCGTGTCTCATGTATTAGGGGCACGTTAATCCCCAGGTGGTCAAAATTGATCCGAAGTCTTCCACTATTGTGTGCCTCATAATCAAATCGGGATTTTGGCACCTAAAACCCCTGAATTCATTCATTCACGATTTCCTCTGCGAAGTCCTTTCAGGCCGAGGACTTTCAAGAGAGTAATCCACTATCAGCGTGAATTCAAGTGCGTACAATTCTGAAACATTTCCAATGCATTGTTCTATTTCTAGGTTCACCTGCATTTGTAAGTGGCTTGATTCCAGACTTGCACATAATGAATTACATGTAAATTATTTGTTTTAATCAATTACATTTCGTGGTAGATTTTTGAATATTTTTCTTTACAAGGCTCACTGTAATTCAATTTCCTTTTTCAGTAACCATTTACACGTAACCAATTGCTTTATTCACAAAACAAGCTATAACACGCAGCGTAGCTTTGTCACTTGAATTGGGCAGGAAATGCAGTAAAATACCTGCCATGGTGCCGCGGCGCAGGCTCATATATGCAACATTCAGACAAGCAAAAACAGGCAGTCGGTATTTGTTTCATCTGAAATCTCCACCAGATGTAGGTTGCTATGGCTCAATAGCGATGACCGGTTCAAACATCGATTTCATTAAACTAACTATAGATGATTTTTTTTCCAGCTTTTCATTGGTGCAACTAGAACTGCCTTCTCATAGTCCCAACAACCATGAAGTGCTGCACTTCATAGAGGACCCAGATGCGAGCGTCACGGCATCCAGTAACAAGTCTTGTCCACAAGATACTTGTACATTATAACACCGCCCTTCCTTCAGCGCACACATTTAGAGAGTTTCCAGTGTCATCGCTGATGTCTTCACAAGAGAGATTACAAAAATTTTGGAAAGCAGTTGTTAGGGAAGATAACATATGAAGAGCTGCAGAGCCAGATCAGCTCGTTCTATTTACCGCATTTGTGCAATGTTAATATAGGTTGGGAGGACAGTAACAGAAGTAAACAAGTAATTTTTAGTAATTCCACAATTAACATTGTGGGGTACCAATTTGTCACTGAAATCAATTATATATTTATTGAAGTATACCTGTAATCTGTTGCATTGTTTCTGTAAAGTGCACAAGTAACCTAATTAAGGCTTTGCTTAGAAACCTGCTAGAGAGAATATGCATCACACTTCCATGCAATTTTCCATAACAGGTGTTCGGATCAGTTATTTCCAGCTCTTGTTTCAATTTACACTGATAAAATGCGAGTTTAGAGACCACAGGTTCCAAGAAAAAGATTAATATCTCTTCAGGCTTGGAAGAGAACCTGCTATTTGGATTTTTAGCCTGTGCTGTGTTAGGATCGGCCTGCAGCTATTTCAGCCCGCTGCAGATGCGTCGATCGATCCGGGGTGGTGGCGCCTTTCAGAGAACCAACGAGGACAGTGCTAACCAACCGTGAACTCCCTTTGGAGAACTGCGGAACACGTCCGCTCTGGAATTTAGAGGCGCCGGCTGGGATCGGGCGTGACCACCTGGCTACAGGGACGCAGGACAATGGATACCACGACGACTGCGCTGCAAAGGTCATCTGCCCTCGAGAGAGCACTGAAACCTGTGCGGCACGTGTGTGAGCCCTCCTCCTCCAAAAAGGCGTGTAGTCTGTGGTGACGTCGAACGATGACGTCGAACCGAGTGCTTATAAGCAGCGATTGTCGGCTGCTAGAGTGTGCTCGTTGTCATGCTCGAAATGTACTCGTCAGCTGTGAGCTCGTTTGCTGTATGCTTCGTCTTGCAGGCTCCATGTGGGAGTCACGCTAGACTGTGTAAATGTATCCCATGTTCAAATGTAAATAATGTAAATAAATCCTGCTCGCCTAGTCCTGTCGCCCCAAGTTCCTCCGATCATCCTACAAGCTCGACTCCAAATCTTACAAATGGTGGCAGCAACGAGATCGTCTCCAAACCTTACAGCTGGTACATGCAAACAACACGGTGTTCTATGGCTTTAATTGCTACGTTCACAAACTGCTCAGAAATTACCTTTCTCGAACTGTACTATCTGCAAGCTATTGTGGTTGACTGTACGAGTCTGGTATGCTTTAGTATTGGCTTTGAGCACCCGGCTAAAGACAGTCCAGTCCCTACATACTTAGAGCTGCAGGATCAGTTGAAATATAATTTCCAGCCACAATCATGTGAAATACTACACCAAGGTGCTTTCTGCCCTACTTCAAACTCTGCCAGGTGTCCACATGCACATATATTGTCGCACTAGAGTATTAAATGAAGCTTTATGCTTTCAAAGAACTAAAAGAGAAGTCCACAGCGGCTGCTCAATCTGTAAGCTGGAAAGCCTTGTCATTTGCCTATGACATACCTACCAGCTCTGCCGAATAATTCATAAAGGTTATGAACTTGGATTATGAACTAACCTTGTGCCGTTTTAAGAAAAACAGATTCTCTTAGCGAAAAGTGCATACGAAGAATCAGTTGTGGGGGTACCTGTGCAGCCCTGATGTGGTGGTGTAAGACACCATATACCTGAATAACTTTTTTTGGGCAAGTTTAGTCTGGCAAGTTTGGGCCTGAAATAGGCGAAGTTGGCAAAAGCAATGTCACTAAAGAATTTTGCTGCTTTTCAGTCTTATTCTGTTCCTAGTTTTCCGCTGTTCGTGTGCTGCATCTGAAGGCAAATCTTCATAATTAATGTGGGCGCGCATCCCCACGAAAGATGTGCGCCAAGAACAAACTTTTCAAAAACTGCTTGTGATCCCTCCCTCTTGTTTTAGTCGCCCCCATGAAATTTTTACAAATGTGGAAGTTCAGGGGTTGGCAGGTTTGCTACAATCCGAGTGGTTGCTGGCTCTCTGGAATGCTGCACATGGAAAAGAGTTCTTGAGAATAAGCATTGGCACACATGAACCTTCTAACCCCACAAGCCAGAGCTGTGCTCATCCTACCAATTTGCGCCAATGTTCTACTCATCCGCACCAGTTTCAATTGATTTGATTGCTGTGAACGAGTCGCACGCATCCGCTCATCCCACCACCTACTGCCAAGATTGTGCAATCTTGCCCATAGCACTTTGCAGCTTACATTTATTTTGCCATGAAGCGGTGCGGAATGTATAATTGATTACTTTTAAGCATTGCGACAAAAATTGAACTTCAATCAAAACAAGCATTAATTTTTCACTGAATGGTAGGGATGAGTACACTATGTGCAAGATCTTGGGGAAGTAAAAGGAAAACTGGGAAAGCCTTTAGTTTCTCAGGAAGATTTTAGGAGTTAAAGGGTTAAGGGAGAAAGGCCATTGCTGCAAGAAGTTCCAGCATTAGTGCTCACAAAACAATGAAAATAAACAAAAGCTGTCGTACATGACATTCCAGCTGTAATGATGGGCTCTTCCAATTGTACATTCTGCATCCTTAGAACAAGTCTTGTTTGCTTAAACAAGCTCCAGACCACCTCAAGAGATGATGCTGTCATCAGTGTAACTTTTGCAGCCCCAAAATTCCCAGTTCACTGCAATGTTGAGAGACTGCAGAGTTGCAGGAGAAAAACTTGATTGCACAATTCTATACACATGGAAAACTTTCTGTGGCTATGAACAAGTGAGTGCGCTTCTGAAGAGTCCAGTGTTTTAATGCACCCTAGTTTAGGCAGGGGAAGAGAAAAACACCTTATTAGCAACAGTTATATAAGACAGAACACACTAAAGAGTGTAAAAGTTTACTAATTTAGCGGCTTTTCCCTTCCGTGTCTGGGCAAACGTGATATTGTCGCACATGGAAGCTGCATAAATACGTCTACTTCGAGCAAACCACTAAGCACTCTCACACGCTGTCGAACTACTTGGCGCAATAACCATGCACCCATAGCAAAGCCATGCACCCACAGCTTTCCCTTTATAGCCACAGAAAGTTGTCCTTGAGTATAGTTCTAAACATGCCAATTTCAGAGGTATTCACAAGACCCATGCATGTCCGCTTATAACCTACTTCATTAGGGGTGTTTCCTTTTTGAGGCTCAATAAAGATAAATGTTGACAAACTGAAATGGCTGGGAAAGCTTTATTAGGAGAAATTTGTGAATATTGCAGGGTGGTACCTGCATGCATGGAAGCCTCTCAAGGTAGTTCATGCATTATTACCACATATCAGCACTGGAATGTGCAACACAAGCATATGCAAATAAAAAAATTAATAGTTTTGATTATAACAGTTTATGATTGCAGCATTTATTGGTGCATTTGTGTAATCAGTCAGATTATGTTAATAAAAATGGAATTGCCAGGAGTGAATGGTAACTTAAGGCAAAGGAATTGAAGATAAATTCTGCATGACAAACCCAAAATGGACAAGAGTTTGAGAGTGTTAGAACTTGGGCGAAGGTATGTGGATACTTTGGTGAGAAATGTGAAAAAGACTGAAGAAGCTGTAAAAAATGGACGCAGCCTGAAATCTTTGAGAAAGAAACTTCGCATAAGACAAACCAAGACGTATGCACTAAAAGATAAGCAGGGTAACATCATGAGCAATCTCGAAGATGTAGTAAAAGTAGCAGAAGAATTCTATACTGACCTGTACAATACCTAGAGGAGACGGGATACCTCGATTTGAAACACTAATGAAGAGGATACAGAAACTCCTCCTATAACTAGTGATGAGGTCAGAAGGGCCTTGCGAGACATGAAACGAGGAAGAGCAGCAGAAGAAGATGGAATAACATAGATTTTATCAAAGGTAGAGGAGACATAATGCTTGGAAAACTGGCGGCTCTTATACGAAGTGTCTATTGACTGCAAGGGTCCCAGAAAACTGAAAGAATGCAAACATTATACTAATCCACAAAAAGGGAGACATTAAAGGAATTGAAAAATTATAGGCCCATTAGCTTACTCCCAGTATTACATAAAATATTTACCAAAATAATCTCCAATAAAATAAGGGCAACACTGGACTTTAGTCAACCAAGGGACAGACTGGCTTCAGGAAGGACTACTCTACAATGGATCACATCCATGTCATAAACATTAATCCGGTAATCGAGAAATCCGCCAAGCACAATACGCCTATGCGGCTTTCATAGATTACGAAAAGGCATTTGATTCAGCAGAGATACCAGCACTTGTAGAGGCATTATGTAATTGAAGAGCACAGAACACTTACGTAAACACCTTGGAAAATATCTACAGAGGCTCTACAGCTACCTAAATTCTACACAAGAAAAGCAGGGAGATACCTATAAAGAAAGGGGTCAGACAGGGAGACGCAATCTCTCCAATGCTATTCACTGCATGCTTGGAAGAAGTATTCAAGCTATTGAACTGGGAAGGCTTAGAAGTAAGGACTGACGACGAATATCTCAGCAACCTTCGGTTTGCCGATGACATTGTTCTATTGAGCAACAAGGCAGATGAGTCACAACAAATAATTGAGGACCTTAACAGAGAGAATGCAAGAGTGGGGTTGGAGATTAATATGCAGAAGGCAACGATAATGATGAATAGCGGGGCAAAGGAACAAGAGTTCAGGATCGCCACTCAGCCTCTAGCCTGTGGAAGAGCACGTTTACCTAGATCAGGGAGCCCTGATCATACCTACCTAGCCCTACCGAACCCTACCTAGACAGGGAACCCTGATCATGAGAAGGAAATTCATAGAAGAATAAAAATGGGTTGGATTGCATATGGCAGACATTGTCAGCTCCTGACTGGAAGCTTACCATCATCATTGAAAAGGAAGGTGTACAATCAGTGCATTTTACCAGTGCTGACATATGGGGCAGAGACTTGCGAGACTGACAAAGAAGCTTGAGAACAAGTTAAGGACCATGCAAAGAGTGATGGAATCATGATTGCTATGCATAACATTAACAGACGGAAAGAGAGCAGTTTGGATCAGAGAGCAAATGAGTATATATGATATTCAAATTCACATCAAGAGAAAGAAATGGAGCTGGGCAGGTCATGTAATGCACCAATTAGATAACCGTTGGACCATTAGGGTTAGAGAATGGGTACCAAGAGAAGGGAAACGCAGTTGAGGACGGCAGAAGGCTAGGCGGAGCGATGAAATTAGGAAATTCGCGGGTGCTAGTCGGAATCGGTCGGCGCAGGACAGAGGTAATTGGAGATCGCATCATCAGCCTTCGTCCTGCAGTGGACAGAAAACAGGCTGATGATGATGATCATGGTTCATCAAGCTTATCTTTTTGAAGAAACAAAGCTTCAGCAAAGACACATAAAAACACTATTCTTCCAGTTCTGCAATTATGTTCTGTGATTATGTCTTCCAGTTCTGTGTTATGTGATTGCATTGTTTGTACAATGCAATCACATTCCCTGTATGCACAAACCCCATTATTCTGAATAAAGTTTTTTCTGTACAGACACGCAGGAAAAATATATTAGTATAATCAAATTACTGACTCAAAAAAATATTGCACAACTACGTTAATGGTGTGTAGAAGTAATGCCTTAGAAGGATCGACATCTGGGCGAGTTGGTAGTGGTTGAACATCTTGAAGGGGCAGTGCAATATGACGATGACAGAAGGCAGGAACACACAGGACAGCGCTGAACTCGCAACTAACTTTATTCGAAGGCATACACAAACTTTTGTACACAACCCATAGCCACATGCTCTCCCATCGATGGCGTCATTATCAGTGCACAGGCACAAACGCAAAATCCTGTAATGTAATGCTATACTATGAGGCAGCTTAAAAATTCAAATTCACTGTCATACAAATTTAACGATGGCATGCCTACACAATGCAACCCTTTCTTCCCCGATATAGTAAGCCTCAATAATCTCCCTCGTGGTCCGATTTCAAAGCACAGAAAGTATTGTGGTGTTTTTATAGATTGGAGCGCACCCATGCTCAGAGCAATGCCACGCGACATGTGAGTAGGCATTACCCGTTAGCGAGCGCCTACGCTCAGGCGATCTAACGTTCAGGCAACGACCTGTTTGGCCGATATAGACGTGACCGTAGCAAAATGGAAGCTCGTAAACAACTCCCATTCTACAGTGCACAAGCGGGGACGTATGCTTAACAGTGCAGCCTTTCCCAGCATGAGTAGAGGCAGCCTGGGACAACTTCCCATCAATCTTGCCGCGAATTTTGATCATCTTGTTAGGAGCAGAAAAAGCAACCTTTACATCAAACCTGCCTGCTACACTCCCGCAGCTGTGCGACAGCTTATGTACATATGGAATTACAGCCAGTTTTTTCTTCTTATCGGCAGGCTCTGGATTGTTCAGTCTTGTGGGTGCTCCTAATTTTACACGCTCAACAGTTCGCAACCACATTCGCATAGCGAATGTGGTTGATAATTGTGGAGGCTGTTCCAACGCAGTGTCACTTTAATTCCAGCTGCAGAGTTCTACTTCAGTCTTTAGATTTGTCCTGTTGCTCTTCTTTTTCTCTTTCCTCCCATCGTTCCTATCTTCCATTTCTGTGTTGCTGTCCCCTCCCTTCAGAAGAGTAGGCAGGCATTGTGCCCCTTCCGGTGGCAGTTGCCAGCCTGCTCCTTGCTTTCCCTTTCCTGTTAACTGTGTATATGTGTTCAAAACAAATAATAATAATAATTAAATTTGTATGACAGTGAATTTGAATTTTTAAGCCACCTCATAGTGTAGCATTACATTACAGGATTTTGCGTTTTTGCTTGTGCACTGATGATGCCGTCGATGGGAGCACGTGGCTATGGTTTGTGTCCACAAATTTGTGTACGCCTTCGAATAAAGTTAGTTGCGAGTTAAGCACTGTCCTGTGTGTTCTTGCCTTCAGTCTTCGTCATATTGCACTGCCCCTTCGAAATGTTCAAGTAATGCCTTACCCATTACAAAAAAATTTGCACCACTCTAGCTTCAACGTAACAATTCGATCACTGCTACATTTTCCCCACACTTGCATTGCCTGGGTGTTGCTTGCAATGGCAACAGGGACGAGTTGCTTTCTTTATGTTCCCGACAACAGCTTGACAACGAATCCTATACAGTAGGCATAGTAAATTGCTGTTCCAGCTCGCAATTCTGTAAATTACATGCAGTCTTGTGCAAAACCTAACCCTGCACATTTGTTTTATATATAGGCATAGCTACCTAAGACTAATGCCATTTGGCGCTTTCCGCCAAAAGGCATTTGTGAGCAGACAAAGCAATGCTGCGCACCCAGGTGGAGCATGTCTTTCACCACTCACAGGCACAGCGTCGATTTGACCACTCGCGAACATTAAAAGCGCCGAAAGGTATTAGCATCGGGAAAAGGCAGCGCCACAATATTGGGACCCAACAAGCTAAAACATCAATCTGCTATTGCCACTCCGCATTTTTGTCAGCGTCCCATCCGGTGTGCTCCCGTAATGACACTATCGGTGACACACTTTGCAGAACCGCAACACCATGTATTCGACACTTGACAGCTATTTCAGAGTTGAAAGAAGAGACGCTCAAGTTCATTGTCGAGCAGTTTTATTATGTCACAGCAGAGAAAGAGTTGCTATCCAAAATGTCATTACACAAAAGACAGCCATGTAATATGTACACCTGAAAAGATGGATACAGTATTGCAAAAGCCAAGTTGACCAATGTTGTTTTGAGCTGCAACACCGATTGATGCGACAGGCTGCAGGAAGAACGAATCGGACGCACAGCACACGCACAGCACAGGCCAATCTATGTTAGGGCTGCAGTACATTAAGCCCACCCAGTGTGACAGTGAAATGGCAGCCAGCTATATATAGCACTCCTTTAGCTCACATCTAGAATGTCCAGATATTCCTGGTACAAGGATTTCAAGGTTTGCTTTATGTACAAGCAGCCAAGGAAGCGACATCTGCCGCACGGGCACAAGTGACTACATTAAATGCTCAATGACTTAAGCTTCGATACTATTTGTGTGGCACTGCACGGGTAAAATGTTGTATGTCCCAATGCCATTTGCTATTTAACAGCCACAATTCACTCAATCATATGTGCACTTTCAGCACTGCTGCAGGATGGTGCACACATTTCTTTTGTAAAGTAGCCTTTTCCAGGTAACTGGATAAGTCTGCATGTCTTTTAGCTGCACGTATCAAGTCTAAAGGCAGTAACTCCGAGGCCTGTAAGCGAGAGTACCTTGCAATCAGTTGCCCTCGGCCACCTGTATAAATAACGCATTTCTACTAAGACTGAAGGCATTTTAACCTGTTTACAGTTCTTGTTGTAACATTATTTTGTCAAAGGTTGTATACGGATGTGTGGCAGTGGTTTTGAAGATGCGACATTAAGCAACATAATCACTAAACATTTAACATTAGTTCTTATGCCACTATTTCAGGATAAACAGAGCAACAAAAATCCGCTGGCATAATGTCAGCTATAAAAAAAGGTTTGTTTTTTAACAATGGAAAGTATGAATCTTAGCAATTGCTGTATTTACCCGAGAAAATCCTGCCCTCATTTAAAGCTTGCAGCACTTCCCACTTGGGAGCTAAAAAACGTGGGAGGGGAGAAGAGGAATCCACTAAAGAGCACTCAAATGCACATCTGCACCACAGCAGGCTAAGTTCAGCGACAGCAACCAAGAACAAAGTTTCTCAGTTTTAAAGAACGATGTGCCAAACTATCCAACAAGCAAATTCTTTAGCATAGTATCCAGTGGTTGCACATGCAGTGTTGGAACATAGCCAAAATTCGGGCTCATCATGCAAGCCCAGTAGGCCAAATTTTTGACGGGAAGGGGGGGGGGGGGGGGTAGTGCATGTCTTACACACAGGTATGGTACTTTACTGACAGACACTGATTCCTTATCAATAGTGAAGTCCTTTTAGTTCAGAAATCTATATAAGGTTGAACACAAGGTTGGGCATAGAAGGCCTAATGAAGTCATTAAACGATTCAATCGGGTAAGCAGAGCAAACACACAGCTTACTCCTCTTGTCTACCAACCAGGTGAGGGCAAGTAGCAGTTGAACCTTGCTATAGCGAACCCTGTTTATAATTACTTAAATCCAACATTTGGTTTGTTGGCACTTCATTCCAGGAAATTTCCATGACAAAGCTAAAGCTGAGAGGCTGCCCTGTAATTGTCATGTTTAGCCTTTTAGCTTAAATTCAGACTTCAGTACTAAAAGTGCAAGCGTCACCTACAGGCTGCATTTAGCACTAGGATGACAAATCACATGTTCATACAACTCAAGTTACAGTTACATACACTTAGAGTGTATGGTTCACAATGTTAACTTCGCAATAATGGATTTTTGCATTAGAGGAAACTTGCGACCAGACACCTTCTCTATGCATAAATTTGTCTACTTGCGTTGCGATTTGCTGCAAGTCGGTTCAACTGCATGATCTCGCACCAGCAGGTAAGCTGGTAACAAAGAAAAAAATGGAAAAATTCACTGCGGAACACTCTCATTCACAAGACTGTTGCCCCTTGATTTCCATCACATAAATTCTGGGAGCTGTATGTGAGACGCAACAGAGTTGACTTAGTGTAGTGCAGCCCTTTCAAGACCAACGACACAGGTTCGTCAGCAGTTCAATCACCACAAGCACGAAAATTAGCTCGAACACTCACTTCCTTTTCATCTCTCTCTCTCTCTCTTTCTCTCTCTTAGTGGGCCCCATGACAGAGTCGCTGTACAGTGTGACAACACCTCGATGCACCTTGCCAACACGAAAAAACTCCATACTTGGCAAGGCAGTGTACTAGACAACACCCACAACTGCTTCCCACAGCAACACTAGCCTACTCCAATGCGAAATATCACAAGTGGCATCGTGTGACATGGTCAGCTGCTATGTAGAAAGCACACAAAATGGTGAAGAAAAAAAATGGGGGGGGGGAGGTAAGGGAAGCTGAAAGGGACAACAAACCACAGGCAGGCATCACTGGAACTGCCAGAAGAACAGTGTTCAACACCTAGATGTAATGCACACACGTATACACACACTACTTAAGGAAAAAAAAAAGAAAAAAGAAGCACACTGTATAAAAGACAAGCAAGCACACATTACTAAAGAGTGAACAACACCCGGAGGTATAATTGTCTATGCAAGCTCAAACCAATGGTTTTGTTCTTGTTAGCAGAACACGTTGTCCCCCGGGAAACCTCCCACCAAATATGGACCCCGTGACTCTTGGTTGTGAAGAGAAAAAAAAAATATATATTGGAAGCACACTTGGAAGATACAGGAACAAGCAAAATAATAATAAAAAAAGGACACTTAAAGGGTGTAGAACCAAGCACAGCAATGGCAACTTGCACAGCAAGCAACTGGGTGAATAGATTTAAGGGCAAGCAATTCACATCACATCCTTCATTGACGCAAACCCTGGCCAGCAGGCAACCTACAATGCATGTGGACTGAATTTCACAAGCAATGGTGAAAACCAATGTTGGACATCAATATAATGCTGGAAGTATAAAGACTTCTGGTAGGCATCCAAGACAGGCTAATGGCAACCTAAGTGCGCTTGCTGTACAATCTTCCAATTGCTTGGCTTATTTCGAGAGTACGAAGAGAGTACTCCCCATCTAGCTCACACCTTACAGCTAGTGAATTCAGGTGACTTGCACTTAATGACTAACGCAGACACAAAAACACAGTGCAAAATGGGCACAACACTGCGCTGTATTTCTGTGTGCACTGTGGTAATCCCTGGCTAACCAAAAATGAAGAGACAGAAGTGCAACGCTTTTCCTGACATCGTTACATTAGTGTATGCTATAGATGACGCACACAAAAATATTCATATAGCAGTTATAAATCTTGTCATAAACTGGTGAATTTACATGTAACGTAATGAAGCGACTTCGCATGGAGCTCAAAAATGGATGGTTGCTTTCGCCCCATCTATGCGAAGTCACTTCATCGCATATTCAAGAATACGTAAGCTGTTTTAGCGGTGACAATTTTCCCTTTCATGTGTTGTGCACAAGGTTCACATATGTGCACCGTAATGTCAAATTCGTTGTCCTCGTCAGTTACAAGATTTATAATCGCTACACTATTTACTTAACCGGTCCAGATGGTTCTCCATCGCATTCTTGAGTACAACAAAACAATATTGGAGGGCTCTACAAATTTTGATTGCTTGGTGCTCTCCAATGTGCACCCATGTTTGGAAATGGCTGTTTCAGTATTCCGCCCCTACCGAAATGTTGGCAAAACAGCTGGGTATCGAACCCGCATCCTTGTGCCCTGCACATGAACGCCATAGCTACTAACTATGAAGGAAAACTAATTATAATGCTTAGTGCGATGGGAAAATGATGGATGGATAACAGTATCTACTCCTTTGCTTGTCTCGGCAGCTTGTTAAATGGCCATCTCAAAAAGTTTGGATGTCAGCCTCCACAGAAGACAGTAGTCGACACGACACATGAGTTTGCAGCACACTGTCGCAAATCTGTTGCACCAGGTTTCAAGTGACTATGCAATTGGCAGACAGTGCACAAGCAATTCACCTTGGTGGCCACTCAACGACCCAAGCAACTCTTATCCACAATGTTTCGACAAACGTAAACAGCGCACATGGAGATGCAGCCACAAGAAATAATCAGCTATAAGGTATTTCGGGGCAAACAGGAAAACGGTAAAGTGGCTCTCAAGTATTGCACACACACAGTTGCAGCACAACGGAAAAAGAAAAGGAGAAAAAGGATCTCCCAAAAAACTGGTCACCGCCAATACAGACTCATGAAAAACTAAACCCCCACGTAAAAGAAAGGAGCTTCTTTTGATTTCAGAACAGCAAACTGTCCCCAGAGAAATGATCAACGTAATAGCGCATACTGGAAACGGCCGAGCCTGCATCCAGGTATCGGTAATTGACTAGGTATGCATGCACTTGGTGCACACTAGATTAACAATTTCAAAACAGCGTCTGGACTCAGTCCCACCTTGGTGCAACTGCCCAAGTAAATTCTACTAGCTACCAGCCTAGACCAGTTCCAATGTTCTCACGCTGGAAAGTTCATCGTCAACCGTTTAATTCCACACGGTCAGAAACCAGCATACACACAAACTTGCAGAACTGGCATACCGCAAACGGAAGCTGTGTGCAAGAAGCAGAAGCCGCACAATGAGAACAAATGTGGTGTCTCCTAGTAAATCTGTCTGCAACAATGCATGCCAGCTATTTGGACAAGTAAGTGTTAACCGAAGCACCTCTATCAATGCTACGAAGTCCCGGGTTCTTTTTCTATCTAACCCCCCCCCTAATAGTAGACTACTTATGCTGCCAGCTTCGCCCAGTTCACTCTGCTCAAATTGGCATGCTCAGGCACGAAAAAGAACTGCATGGTTTCCCATCATACAGCAAAACGTAGAGTATAATTGCAGATTTTGCTGTACAGCTGCTGCTGTAAGACTACCGAGACAAAACAACCTAAGGAATACTGGTAGCTCTTTGCTGTCAATAATGTGTAGGTGTTGAATGTTGCGCATACCTTCCAAAACTGTTTCAATAACTGCTTGCTATAAATGTACAAGGGCTACACAGTTAACATAGCTGCAAAGCAACAAGCAGGGTAAGGTGAACTTACTTTCCGAGAAAGCCATATGGGTTTCTTTTGTATAGCCTTGTGCTGCAGTCGGGTGGATCACAAATTTTTCCCTTTCATATTCCACTGCTGACATAGGCACTGTATATGCAAAACTGAAAGGTTTCCTCATGGCTACTGCTTGCAGTCAATACTGAAATATGCATTCGAGCAGAGCGAATTATTCATGCCTTGCTAAAACTGTCTAATTTCCAAAGCTTAATGCGCACACTATAGCAACCATAACTGTAAAAGTACAGAAAGGTAGTTAAACCTACACTCTTATGAAGGTAGTATTTACATAAAGCAGCATATTTTTACATTTAAAGGCAACACGTGTTATCATCCAGGACCTTTACAACAGCACCACACCATGGGCACCGCCATATCTTCTCACATCACAGCGCCTGCCACTGGGCCCCTACCGATCGATGTTTGCTTGCTTGTTTACAAAGGCCACGGCGGCCTCGGGCACGACTTAGACGGCCACTTTTTTGGCCACCATGGTGAGCAGTGAGTGGGTAGACAACATAAGACTTTGGCCAAAGCTGCAGACACAGTGCAAATGTACCCTTGGTTTATTCATTGTCTGTGCTGAAGGTGACGAATGTAGCAGCCCGACGTTTGCTTTTGCCCTTTATATTCTAGTCTTACCAGTGGTAGATTTGTAGGGCTGTTACAGCTGTGCGCCTTCTGTAGTCAACTGTATGTGTAATTTCATTTGGAAATGGGCATGAGTGTCACTAGCAAAAAAATGCGTTCGTGATCTGCTCCCACAATTGGTGGTCGATTCAGACTGTGTAATTCTTGTCGCCAACGCTGCTGATCAGATAACTTGGGAAAGGTTACCTGATGACCTACAGTGCAGATTAAAATGTATTCGCATCCACATGAACAAAAGTGCTGCAATTCACTCGCTCACTCGCTGTTTAATTTCCAGCACAGGAAGAAAACTTGCAGTGCATGCCCATCTATTTTTTTCACATTTGACTTTGCTGTAACAGAAGGGGTGAAGTTGCTGAAGTATGTCAGTTACGCTTGTACAGGGCGGACATAAAGATGACTTGCATGCTCACTAAAGCTCAACATTTTGTGAAATTTTGTGCGAGCGGTGGCAGAAATGCTGCATTGTTGCTGCAGGTGGTGTTAGCCTGGCAGTCGTTGATGGTTGGCTATTCAGCACTGGCGATAAGAGCTTGTTGTACTGGCCTTGCAGAAACGCGTGCATGACAAACAGTCGTAAATACAGGTACTTCTTGTGCAGCTGAGGCAGATGAAGCTCGTACGCGGTCTCTTTTTGCACAGGACAACCTTTTGGCTAGCTGGTCTAACATGTTGACTGCAAAACTAAGGTTGAATTAATTACACCAAGACACATAGAACAGACGAGGACAAGAGTTACTATCAACTGTTTATTCCCTTATTCCCGTGGGTGTTGACAGGAATGAGCAGTTGGTAGTAGCACTTCTCCTCATCTGTTCCTTGTGCAACTTATTTGCATTTAGTTTTCCAGTCAGCTTCCCACCATCATGTTTCTGCCTCTGTTATTTCACTTCATGATAGAGGATATCCCGTCTTTCCGCTGCTCTTTCACATTTTAAACAACAGTAGCACTAAACGATTCCTGGACCCTCAACGAAATGTTGCTGGAGCGACAGCTGATGCCTGCTCGCTCTCGGTTCAGAATGCTTGGAATAGCGGTGAGTTGGTGGCGGCCCCTGGTGCACGGACTGCTCATTATAGAATGTCTATAGTAACAACCATGCTGGTGCTGATGCTTTGGTCACATTCCATAAGGCCTAGAGGTAACATCCATAGATATGATGTCTGAACATGACAGCCATGACACGATTTCCAGCTCCCTCAATCTCTCCCATTACGTGCACTGCACAAAAAGCATGGCGTTCGCGATTGGTGTCTTACTCCGAGGAGCCACCATTGAGAAGTGCGATTTGGATGCCACCTATCAGAGTAAAATTGCCAGGAGCAATTTATAGGTAGCTGAAGTGCCAGGCATTCATTAAGTTATAACACATACAACATGCCACCTGGTGCCACAGTCCATCTGTAGGCTGCTCCTGTAAATTTTGCTCTCATCAAAGTTACCTCTGACCTAAGACAACATAACCGCAAAATCAACACTACCACAGCTGCAACTACCATTTAGGGTAATGGTGCACACATTAACTTTAAACAATAAAACTTGCACCTTTATGAAGTTTTTCACGACAAAAGTAGAGTTCAAGTGAACTAATGTAGTCGGTACACGCTTGGCGAGTGGACAACCTCAAGTTTGCCTTCCTAATCAAAACTAACACTGCCAACCAATGCCTACAAGAAGGAAAGAGCACTCGAAGTCCCAATTACACCACTTCTTTAGTAAGCCAGTAACTTTAGCATGGGCAAAAAAATCTGGACAGCAAAGCTACTTGAACCATATTAGCAGGAAGCAACTTACTGCGCAATGTGATCACACAAACAGCACTACCTTGATGAACAGTCACATTCCCATCTAGAAATGCGTCTTAGTTCATAAGGCTAGCAATACAGCGGCTCACCACTTGCCACAGGAAACTAAAAAGCACAAGGAAGTTTTGCGACGACTGCAGCAAGAGCTCAAGCCTGCAGTACAGCGACCGTGCCTGCGCGGAAGCAATCTCAACGGCGGAGAACAGAAAAACAATGGCACGAGGCAACAAATTCTCCCAGCACTGTACAAGAAAATGAAAGTATGCCCAAAAAAACTAACGATCACAGCACAGAGTCCCCAAGTTCAGCATGGAGCCGAACCTATACCGAACACAACGCCTTGAAAATGACTAAGTTCCAAAAGGTGCTTCCACCAACTGCTCTACCAAAGCAATGAAAAGATATTAAAAACAGAAAGCAGATTACAAGAAACTGTTTCTTGCAGATGGTGCCAAAGCACACTGACACTCCATCGCCAAACTTTTGCAGCACCTGCCATCACATTTTGTTGCCCAGCAACTGTATTACAAAGAATTCTTTTCCATCGATTCTATACATTAATCCTCTGAGGCCTGAGAAAGATTGTTCAGTATACATTGTTGCCAGAGTTGTTAAATTGTAGATAAAGTAGTTGAATCACTGAACATAAATGAATCATGGTTGAATCAACGGACAAACATCCTTTTTGGGTCCATGGTAAGCCTCCTTTTGTCTTGCTGCACACCAAGTGCAGCAAGAAACGAAATTAATATTAACAGTTTCTAGCATGGTAAACTCTTTGACGAGGGTTGATTAGTATAGTAGACTTCTGTTAATTCAACTCCAGTTAATTCAATACCAACAGAAGGTCCTGGCCGGTGCCCATGCCTGCATTTCTATGGGCCCAAACTTCCATAATTTCAATACTAAAATTGGCCTTTGCCAGGTAATTCGAACTTGACCAGTCGGTACACACGCACCTGGCCCCTATGTTAAACCAAGTCTCAGCCTATTTAGTGGCAGGGTCTGTCTCAGCGGGGCTTAAGAGACACTGAATGTGTTGAGCACATGTTATCTCCATCAAAAATGCCTATTCTGAGTCTACCTTAAAGAAGATTTTCAAGAAATAACCGTAGCTCACAATGTCTGATTACGGTATTTACCCGATTATAATACACACCTTTTTATTTTTTTTAGAAAACTGGAGCGAAAACTGCCTGCACGATGCAATTGCACATGAAACCAAAACTGCCTTCGCAACACGCCAGTGTAAAAATCATCACCAGAATAAATTGTCCATTACCCTGCAGGAAGCTTAGGGAGGATCATAGTCGCCTCTCCAACCACTGCAATAGACTTGCACATTTGACAAAAGCAGCCACAAAAAAGTGCGCATGACTGCCGAACCAAAATCCCTGGTTGCATTTCATTAGCATAGGCAGCTGCATAACCTGTGAGCCCCAGAGCTGCTGCATGCATACATTAATAGCAGCACACTGCAACCTCCCCCTTGAATATTCATTCTTGAAAACAAATGGACCTAAAATGACCTACACCTCTTGCCTCCTATGCTCCAAGCCAGAAGAACATGAGCCACTGTTCTACTGCACATGGCATATAGGCCCGTGCAACTCGCAAACAAAGACAAGTGCACTCGTAAATGACTTGAAGAAAGAACCCTGGGGCCATATTTTGTAAGGATTATTTCCTTCAGATAATTGCTTTTCCTCCGTTGTGCCCAGTATCACATCCAAACAAACATGACTTGTTAAAGCACGGGTAGGCCTGTGACAAGTACACAGAGTGGCTGATCATGGCATAAATGGCGTGTGAAGGCGAGTGTGACAGCCAGGAACAAAGAAGTGAAAAGAATGGGTTCGGAGAAGAATCGTTACTAAATCTGGCACTGGACACGAGGTTACTTAGCGTAACATGTCAAAGCTAAGACACCATAGGGGGGAAAAAAAATGGACATGCACATACAGCAGTGTTTGTAAGCTTGACCTAAAGTATGGCACAGTAGAGGAGCACATATAAAGAGCCAAGAAACCCTAGGAAATAAAATAATACATGATTGACTCATTAAAGGCTGCATTACATCCCGCGGGTCAGTGATAATCGACAAGGAATCAAATGAAGGTCTGAAACTACGGCATCAGTGGAGAAAGAACAAGCCACACAAAAAACCATAGCGCTCACAATGCTACAAAAAGCAGGTTTCAAGAAAGTAGCAAGCAGGTTTTTGGGATGATAAGCAGCGAGCCCACCAAAAATGCTGAATGACATTACTGCTTGCAAAATGCTTTCATTAGAGGGTTTTAGCTTGTCCAGTAATCCAGTAAACGCAGGCAGACTGGGCGTTTTACCGAATGGACGAGAGGCATGAACAGGAGCGACTTGACAGGTGGCGTTACCTGGTGGCACAGAGCTGAACCAGACCAACATAGAGCTAACATTGCATCAACCAAGTGTACTCTACTTCGCTGCTGGGGTAAATTTTCGGCAGCAGTGAATTGTGACACAATTATGCAAAAAGTTAGATCAGCAGCGAAAAAGAATACACTTGGTTACTGCAACATTAGCTCTGTCTCTGTATGGTTGAGCTCTGTGCCGCCAGATGACTGCACCGCTCCAACCAATCATGTTCAGGCCTCCACTCAACCAGTAAAACACCCAGTTTACCTCCATTTACCGAAATATTGGGCAAGCTAAAACTCTATTGCCTTGCCTGCCATGACAGCGCGACATTCTCTCACTGTGGAGTCTTCACCCACGTTTCGCAACAGTATGGCATACATTGCCCGACCATAATCCTCAATTCCAGGATCACCTCAAATTCTCGGCAGTCCTTTCCCTCCAAGCAAAAGCAGCACTCACAAATGCTACAAGAGAATGGAGTAATGCAGGTGAGGCATGTTGGCAACACCTTTACAGAAAAGGGGTTACATTCTCATTTACAACTGTCAGTGAATGTACACAGTAACGGGAGGGAAATGGAGGAGCTATAGTATATACCCTGTTTCATCAAAATGAGTGTAGTATACCCCCTCAGTCTCACTGTGTGCATCACATTACACTGTAAACAAAAACTTGTGATATTACAAAGGAATGACATTGCTTACCACAAAGACTTCCCTTTTTAGGAGTGTTTGTGCAAACATGACATTTATAACCTACAGGTCAAATGATGCGCTTCCTGCAAGATTGTGATCAGTACAATGTTTCTGTAACTTTTAGCTTGCACCATAATCAGTCCTTTAGCAGTTAAGAAGCTAACCAAGAACAGGTCGCAGGCCAGAAGTATGCTGCACATTTGTTGCACACTAACCCGAATAAGCTGTGCAGAGGCAATTTTGAACAGGGACAAGGTCTCTCTGTCACTGCTCTCGGTGTCCCAGAAACGACACACAAAGGAACAACCTTGACTCCATGACCTTGCAAATGATAGCTGGAACATTTTTGAAGAAAGAAAAACACAAACACGCATGGTAAACTTGTTTCCCGACACCTTGGAACTTCAATCCTGGCTCCCAATGCAGAAAAACAAGCACACGCGGCTCAGAACCAAAGCTTGCTTAAACGCGCTCCCAAGGGGCGACACATATCAGCACCAGCCTGCACAAGCCTCCGAATGCAAACGAAGCACCCCCTCCAAAAAATGTGTTTTGATGAAAACAGTGCTAGGCGCTGCGACATCCTGGGACCACTGCCCTTCTAGGGAAGTTTCGTGACAACTAAACGCAGGTGTAACAAGTCGAACCAGTGCGCACACACACAGGCACACAAAAGGAGGACGGGGGGGGGGGGGTGAGAGGGGGGGCAAGCTGAATGCCAACAGAACCAGGGCTCTCCCGCAGAGCAGCCGCATTCAACACCCTTGCAATTTTGATCAGTTAAAAAGAGGGCTTCTCAGAATTCCCCATTGAGAAATTTTCTTGCAGCATAATTTTCATGCACTCGCACACACACAAAAAGAAAAGTGCAGTCATACACGAGGGGCATGGGCGGCTTTTAAAACTGAGAAATCTTACACAGTACGCAAGTTAACTATACCATCTAAAGTCCAGCCTTTGTTGTGGATTCTCTCCCAGCTGGTCAGGCTCACGAGTCAAAAGCTGTACCGGATGCACGCATTGTGACATAACAGCAAGCAAGGAAAAAAAAATGCTACTAGCAAAGATCTAACAATAATCCTCAATAATATAACCACAGGCAAGTGTTACGACATCCTAGAATTAACCGGTTAGGCAGACAAGAAGAAAATGGCAGTTGCGGGTACTACAATATGGTGCGGCAGAAAATGGGGAGTCAAGCACCGCTTCCACATTATTCACCCAAAAGGACACACTAAATCATAAAAAGCAAAAGGCTACTCAACAATTACAACATGTGCAAGTATCAACGAGCAATGACGTGGGCACAGAACAACACGTTCTCAAGTATTAACATATCAAAATCTCGATTTGGCCATCTTAAGAACCACGACATCATTTAACATAACCACGTGCTGCCCAGAAATTCCTCGTGTATTTGTCTCAGCTGCAAGAAGAGGAAAACATTGATTCAGTGATGTGAAACTGCAACAACTTTTCTTAAGTTTAACTATACTCACTAATATTTTGAGAAGCATTGCACACTTTTGTCAATGACAAGAAAGCCTTCATGCCTATAGTTACAAAAAAATAAGATAATGCATGAACAAAGACAAAAAGCACAAGCTTTCATTTTTTTGTTTCTCAGTTTACACTCCTACAATTCTGTCTTTCAGCTTTTTGCTGCTACCGGATCTGGCCTGTTCACAAAGCAGCCACAATATCGGGCCCCTCATCGAACAGCTCCTCGAACGTATGGGAAACTCAAAATAATGTGATTGCACAAATCTAGTTCTCCATTTAAGTAGCCCCACACTCACTAACCAGAAAAACGATAATGCTCGTTCAGGAAACAACAGAGCAAATATGCCAAAGGTGATGCAATGCTTGCAATCACCACCTCCTCTCCCTATTATGGAATAGTGTGTGCGTGGAAATGATGTCTAATGGCCAAACCACACATATGCTTGCCAGTGTGCGAAAGCTTGTGCAGGCGCCGCACCTATATATGCGCAGATGGTGCGAGACCGATTGTATGCATCCGTGTGCAGCACAAGCAATGATATTTGTTCCAGAGGGATAACAGGCCCTGGCTGCCTTGCATTTCCACGTGCCTCGATTCCATGTGGTACAATCAACACTTGGTGAGGCAGATTTCTGTCAGGCAAGAATGTGCTTTTCCTTGACTTTTTGTGCTGGTCTACAGCTCTAAAAATAAAACAATTGAATTTATCAGTATTTCAGCATTTTGAAGCACGGTGAATAACAAAGTACAAGATTTGTCAAAACAGCTATGATTGAGCCAAGTGGGCACACGCGTCTCTTGTAGATGCAAACCGCGATTCCTCGCAAGGCACAAGCTAGCACAGGCCAGCAAGCAGACTGGTGGTCTGGGCTTAAGAGTTCACTGCCTCGAGCATTTGCATGACAATCGTAACAGTGTTACATTGCCCCCATGCCAGTAACTATCATGTGAGGCATGTTTTCCCATTCACGCAGCTTCTACAGCAATTGCTAGCCAAAAGAAAAACAGTGGGTCCACCCCTGCCCCACCGGTGAGCAGAAAAGCGACAAATGCTGCGCTTACAAAAAACCGCCTCTTACCGCCCCTCTAACAACGCAACAGGCACACACGAGAGAGTGAAGAAAAAAAAAAACAACTGCAAAACCACACACGCACACACGCACACACACGCCTGAGACAGGACGCACCGCTAACCGCTACGTCGGGAAGAGGCGACAGGAGGAGTTCACGACATGGAACTGCAGGGCATCCGGGGCGACCCCATTTGGGTGAGGACACGGTCGAGCCACTGCAGGGGGCCGTTGAGGTGAAGCTCGACCCAGCATGGGGTGGAGGTGACTGTCTGACGCCGGTACTCGGCACCCCAGCCCTTCACAAAGCTCATGCGGATGGTACACATGCGTGTGAGCTGGTACACCGCCTCGAAGCCCCGAGACACCGACGTTGTCAGCAGGGCCGCAAACTCCTGGTTGTTGAAGATCTTCAGGTTGCAGCCTGGGAGAGGGAGGGCCAAGAGAAGAACAGGAAAACAGGGTAATTTTTCTGCTGCTGCTTGCACTACTAAAGTAAAAGCTTAATTCACAACTCGTTAATAGGAAAATTTTGGATAATTCAAAGTAGCCTCTGCGGTCCGTCCAACAATGTATTGAAAGCAATATGTAATGCATCCCGCTAATTCATACTGAAATCCGCACCACCAGTGATCATCCAAACTCCGTGTCATCGTGGTTGGGGAGAACGCTAGTGCGCGGGAACATGTTGGCAATGCTGGCGTCACAGCACAGGCCACGCAGCTTTGCTCTTTCCATCTGCGACCTTTTGTTTAGGCCCGACTGGAGAGAGGCGCTTGCGCCTTTGCCAGGCATGGCCAAGACCTCTATTGCAGGTCGGTTCTCTCCCTCTCTTAAGACCTTCAAGAAAGAAGATACAGATTAGGGGTACACAAGCCATTGGGGGGACGTAACCCGAATGCGGGGTGTGTGTGTGCGGGCGTGTGCATTTTTTCTTTCTTTTTTCATGTTACATCTTGGGGGCTATGCTCTTTCTCTACGAGGAGATCTGTCTGCCAAGCACAGGTAATCAGTGCACTGTCACACTGTGCATAGTCTTCAAAGTATTGCTATCGGCCTCCAGCTGATGACAGATCTCTGTCCACATCGCGAAGTCTATCATCTCGTCGCGCTGTTCTTCAGGCTCGCATTCATTGCTCAGGGGGGAAAGGCCAGATTTCTGCCAGCAGTTTCTAATGGCAGCCGGAGTTACTGACCACCAGGAGCCTGTCACCATCTCAGCCGCCTGCCTGATGGGGGCATTGCTGCCAACGCTCAGATTAATCAAAATCCGCTGAACCAGCCGCCGTCGGTACTCCACCTTCAAGTTTTTAATGATGCCCAAGTTGAGCGGTTGAAGCAAAGCCGTGCAATCGCTGCCGTCGCTGCCTCTTGGTCGGCATCCGGTCGGTCGAAATCGTGTAAGCCATCCACTGCTTGCTTCGAAGCTGCGAACGTCCAGATAAAAAGCAAATTCCTTCGCTTTGCCCTGTATCATCGGTCCGGACACTGGAATGTTTTGAGATCGTACGTCGCAAAGCCATACCACAATGGCACCGTCCACTTCTTTGAAGTACCCCATGCAGAGTCGTTTCCTGGCAGGGTTCATCGAAGTTTCTCCTTCAAGCTTCGATCTTTGTTTTTCACAATTGTTGACAACATCGACGGTGCAATTCCATAGTCCTTTGCAACGTACATTTGCTTTTGACCATTGTCCAGGCACTGAAGGATTTCCAGCTTGTCCGAGAGAGACAAGTGCTTCCGTTTTGTGGCACTCATCCCGAAAGTGGGCGCGCGAATTGCTGTTGTTATTTAAAACTAGAAGGCTGACAGGAGACAATGAAAAACACACCACGTGGGTCGTTTGTGTGCACACGCAGAACCGACGAGACTGGAAAGAAAGAGAGGACGATCATGCCACGACTAGCTGGTCGGAAAAAACACCATGTGGTTTGTGGTGTGACAGATCGCCGCTTTGCCCCAGGGGCACTGTAGCAGCGGTTTGATTAAGGCGGGCATCAGTTGCGCCTGCAGTGCAGGGCGCAAAACTTCGTTGAACTGATTGTAAAAATAAGCCTTGAACCTCCGAGCGAGTTCGTTAAACTAAAATACTGACTGTTCTGAAATTCGTTTAAGTGAAACATTTTTGCATAGAATTTATAAGAAAACTGCCGGGGATTTTTAAAAAGTTTGTTATCCTGAAATACAGTAAAAACTGGACTATAGGTCGGACCGGAATATAGGTCGATACCCCAACTAACGAATTCTAAAAATGAAAAAAATCTTTTTCAATGGCAAAAGACACCCTTACCTTGGAACCAATGCGACTCATGCACAATGGTGACAGTATTTATTTAAATGCTGCTCGCATGTGCACCCGGCCAATTTTTAACAGTATCGCGCGACCATCGACCCGCGTGCTTGGCAGCACCTTATTAACGGCACTGAGTGGTGAAACAAGCGAGATACACGCATGCGTACACATGCGCTTACTTTCGCTATTTTGCCGCTCCGTGCCGTAATGATAAGGTGCTGACAAACACGAGGGTCGATGGTCACGCAATACTGTTAAATATTGGCCAGGTGTACAGTACACAGAAGGGTATGAAGTGCGCAAGCACTACTCAGAATCAGAGCAATGCCTTTGATCAAAGTCATCCGAACTAGAGTCGGATGACGAGTGCTTCTCGCTGCTCAGTCCAGAGGCGCGCGCGATCTCTACTGCTTTCAAACGGATGCATTCGGCAGTCAAAGGCAGCGATCTTACAAGCATCTCCAGGACAAACTCCGCAACCTTGTCTTCCAGTTCTGCGGTCCACCCACGAAATGACGTTTTCTGCTGGTTTGCTGCTTCTGCCTCCACCAGTACCGAATGCTCTTTTCGGATACTCCAAATGCGTGCTGTGCCGCGAGGTTGCCGTGGGCTTCCGCACACTCAATCGCCTTTTTCTTGAAGGCGATGGTGAATTGCCATCGGCTTCCACTCATATTGAAACAAAATGTGAAAAAGCAGCCTTTAACCAATATAACTTTGTGACAATGTAAATGCAAATTGGCGGTGCCACAATGTCGCCCCGCCGCGCTGCTGCTGATGGCGGCTCTTTACTTCATCCGCCCATTGTTGCAAGACTTCCATAGTTTTTCCGGTATATAAGACGAGGGTCGACTTTTCGCAATGGTTTTTTGAAAAAAAGTTCGACTTATATTCCGGTTTTTATGGTATTTGATAAACTGACGTTCGTACAACTGAGAGTTTACTGTAGCTTGTCCACATTGGACAAGCTAATTAATAACAAGAAGTAGTGTCTGCATTGCACTCATCAACGACGGCACCCTCAGAGTCACGAAAACCAATCTCGAAGCCCATAGGCAAAGTGCGTTATGGCTGTCGGGTTTTGAACACCTCTTGGTTGGTTTAGTCGTATATGCTTCTCATTTATAACAAATTTAGCAAATGTGAAATTTCACTGGCAGTGGGCTTTTAATTTCCTTACAGGCTATATTGCCAGATTCCAAACCTGTAACAGACCACAGCAGCTGCATAGGGAGCTTGAGGGCTCACCTGGAGGTATCTTGCACACCGTAGCAGGGTGCCATCCGTACCGCTGGTTGCAGTTGGGGCTTTGCACAAAGATGCTGCTGTCGCTCAGGCACTCTGCAAACACTTCACCACCAATGTAGTACAAGCGCACGCCACGCCCTGAAAAAGATTAAGGAAACTGAATGGGTCTCTTGCACCTTCAACATCAACAAATGTAGACAGGAGTCAAACGGGCTCTTATCTGCTAACCTTAAAAACTTTACAATTCGCAAACATCCCACAAATACGACCATGAGAGGGGGCATAGTAGACATTTTTACAAAGTTTCACAACGTGTCTGTTGCTTGGTATAGTACAATTTTTGGATGGAATGTTTTATTTGCTGGTTCCCCGTAAGCACTGTATCAACGAGATTCCACTGTGCAGAACAGTACTCTATACAGTAAGAGATCAGGAAAAATGTCCAGCAAAATTTACACCTATCAACTTTTTCTCCTAAAAATATATTTCATCACAAAAAGAAATGCAATCAGAAGAAACACTTGAGCAGTGGCCAAGAGACGAGGTGTCGCTTGCAGCCATACCAAAATCATGACAGTGCGCAAGACTGTGCACAGAATATGCAAACAGCAACCTAAAGTGGAACTGCGACTGAAGGCAAAGAAAAAGGCAACTTATTAGTAAAGTAAAACCTAATTATAACAAAGTTGAAGGAGGAGCCAGAATTACTTAATCATAACCATTATTACATGTACTGAACATGAAGCTCTATGGAGATTTCAAGGAGAATTTCATTTACTTCGTTATACAGTCAATGCTCGTTACAACAGACCATAAAAATCTAAAGAAAAATGTTTGTTATATCCAAAGTCCACTCTATACAATATTAGGGCCACAGTATCTTGTGAAATGGTGGAACTTCACACATCCCATCATCATCAGCCTGGTTACGCCCACTGCAGGGCAAAGGCCTCTCTCATACTTCTCCAACTACGCCGGTCATGTACTAATAGTGGCCATGTTGTCCATGCAAACTTCTTAATCTCATCCGCCCACCTAACTTTCTGCCGCCCCCTGCTACGCTTCCCTTCCCTTGGAATCCAGTCCGTAACCCTTAATGACCATCGGTTATCTTCCCTCCTCATTACATGTCCTGCCCATGCCCATTTCTTTTTCTTGATTTCAACTAAGATGTCATTAACTCGCCTTTGTTCCCTCACCCAATCTGCTCTTTTCTTATCCCTTAACGTTACAGCCATCATTCTTCTTTCCATAGCTCGTCGCGTCGTCCTCAATTTGAGTAGAACCCTTTTCGTAAGCCCCCAGGTTTCTGCCCCATACGTGAGTACTGGTAAGACACAGCTGCTATATACTTTTCTCATGAGGGATAGCGACAACGTGCTGTTCATGATTTGAGAATGCCTGCCAAACGCACCCCAGCCCATTCTTATTCTTCTGGTTATTTCAGTCTCATGATCCGGATCCCCGGTCACTACCTGCCCTAAGTAGATGTATTCCCTTACCACTACCAGTACTTCGCTACATATCGTAAACTGCTGTTCTCTTTCGAGACTGGTAAACATTACTTTAGTTTTTTGCAGAATAATTTTGAGACCCACACTCCTGCTTTGCCTCTCCAGGTCAGTGAGCATGCATTGCAATTGGCCCCCTGAGTTACTAAGCAAGGCAATATCATAAGCCAATTGCAAGTTACTAAGATATTCTCCATTAACTCTTATACCGAATTCTTCCCACTCCAGGTCTCTGAATACCTCCTGTAAGCACGCTGTGAATAGCATTGGAGAGATTGTATCTCCCTGCCTGACGCCTTTCTTTATTGCGATTTTGTTTTCTTTATGGAGGACTACGGTGGCTGTGGAGCCGCTATAGATATCTTTCAGTATTTTTAGGTACAGCTCGTCTACACCCTGATTCCGTAATGCCTCCATGACTGCTGAGGTTTCGACAGAATCAAACGCTTTCTCGTAATCAATGAAAGCTACATATAAGGGTTGGTTATATTCCGCACATTTCTCTATCACCTGATTGATAGTGTGAATATGATCTATTGTTGAGTAGCCTTTACGGAATCCTGCCTGGTCCTTTGCTTGACAGAAGTCTAAGGTGTTCCTGATTCTATTTGCGATTACCTTAGTCAATAGTTTGTAGGCAACGGACAGTAAGCTGATCGGTCTATAATTTTTCAAGTCTTTGGCGTCCCCTTTCTTATGGATTAGGATTATGTTAGCGTTCTTCCAAGATTACGGTACGCTCGAGGTCATCACGCATTGGGTATACAGGGTGGCCAGTTTCTCTAGAACAATCTGCCGACCATCCTTCAACAAATCTGCTGTTACCTGATCTTCCCCAGCTGCCTTCCTCCTTTGCATAGCTCCCAAGGCTTCCTTTACTTCTTCCGGCGGTACCTGTGGGATTTCGAACTCCGCTAGACTATTCTCTCTTCCATTATCGTCGTGGTTGCCACTGGTACTGTATAAATCTCTATAGACTTGAACTATTTTATCCATCTCCCAAGTGGATCGTCCCAAATATGTCCTGCTTCAGTCCACTGTGTTGCTTTGCTAGCGAAAACCGTCTTCTGTTTTGCGCCAGTCCCGCATGCAAGTTTCGGGTACTCCGAACGCCCGTGATGCAGCTCGATTTCCATCCATCTCCACACACATGATCACTTTCCTTTTAAATGGGGCATCATGATTAACTCAGCACTTCATGCTGATAGAGCCATAGCCCTCTAGATAACTTCTGTGCCTGTCAAATGAATGCAAAACGGCGATCGTCTATGGAGGCGCCACTTACGTACGCTGAGCCAGCATGTTAAGCGTAGCAACAACCCTAACAGAGCGCTAGGCGATTATGGTACAGCACTGCCGCAGAGTAGCGGCAGCAGATGACCAAAGTTGTCTGCACTCTTCCCATAATAATGGTTCTGAGTGGCAGTTGCAGGCGGTTCAAATAGCGCGCCTGAGTGGAGTGACCTAGCTGGATACCCCAATGCAAGTGGCACCCCCCAGCGGAAGTTCCAACAGCGGCTGCTTTTTTTATTGCTTTGCTAATAATTCGGCAAGCAGAAGTATGCTGCTGCTCTTTTATTGATGCACACAGCATTTTTTTTGTCAGCAGTTAGCACCAAAACTGTAAACGTGTGCTCGAGACCACCCTATGTAAGTGGCACTACTGCCATAGTTCTGGCCACTTCCCATTGATTCGCCGTTCATCCAGCAAGCACAGAAGCTATCTAGGAGACTATGATAGAGCAAACACAGAAAACGGGAAGACAGACAGTGGACTAATGCCTAAGCACATGTACTATAGCACATGGAGGAAGCTACGGCAGCTAGGCTTGAAGCACGTACGAGGCGGCCATTTTGAAATGCTGATGGCGATATGGTAACGCAAATTTAGGGTCGTACTCGATTCTAATGTGCACGCAATTTTTTGGAGTCGTTTTTAGCGGAAAAAAGTGCATGTTAGATTTGAGTAAATACGGTACTACAACATCAGCAGAGTTTTAGCGTATATGCTATTCAGGTAAGCGCAGGCAGAAGTGGACTGGGCGTTTCACCGGGTGAGCAGAGGCACAAACGTGAACAACCACGTCGTGCACGGTGCAGCCACCTGGTAGCACAGAGCTCAACGATACAAACTCTGAGATAATATGGCAGTAACCAAGTGTATCCTGCTTTGCTTTTGGCGTAAATTTTCGACAGGAGTGTAATCGTGAACACGTCTTTTTAAATGTGGTTACAGCAATAGTAGCTCTGTGGCTAGTTAAGCTCTGCGCCACCAAGTGGCTGCACCATACAGGCTGCTCAGGCCACTCACGTTTACCCCCCGCCCCCTTCATCACAGCGGTAGTGGTATGGAGGGGCTTTAGTTTACGCCTCCGCCCATCCGCCAAAACACCCAGCTCGCACATGCTCGGTGTTGCGACACAATGCTCGCAACACATACTGCTTGGATGGCTTTAAATTCCGCCCTATCAAAATGCAGCAGCCATGCGTAAGATTTGATCTCGTGCCCTCTGGCTTAGTAGCACAACACCAAAGCCACTACGCCACCACAGGAGGGTGGCAGCAGTTTCATTGGAGGAATAGCATGAAACCCACCAATGTGTTTGCGGGTCTGTTCAACGACCGAGTTGCGGTTGACGTTGGACAGGAGACCGAGGCAGAACCGTTCCGAGCTCGAGGGGTCTGTGAAGCCGTCAACGGTGAGGGAGGGCTGTGAAGCGTGGAACGTCTCCCCAACCCGCGTGTTGAGCTCGTAGTACGAGATGGAGCACCAGAAAGCCGGCTCCGTGTACGTCACCGGCTGCACTTCTGCATAACAGTGGTGAGAGTTGTTTTCCGCACAGGATATCAACAGAATGTTTACCAATTCACACCACGCTGTAGAAATTATCTTAATGACAATTTGGCACAAATAGCACTGTCAAGTGCTATTTGTGCCACATTCAGTTTATCTGCCCTACACAAATTTCTTGTCTTCCTGTTTTTGCAGCCAGTTAAAGGTGCAACTTGTGAATACAGTAAAACCTCGTTAAACCGTACCCGCTTAAACAGTATTTTCGTTTTAAAAGTAGTAAAGTCAAATCCCCGACTCAGTGGCCATTGAACATAATGTATTTTGTATTCGCATAAACCGTACCAGCTTATTGCATACACATCGGTTAAGGGGGGACATGGTGATTAAAAGTTATCATTATTTATTTATAACCCAAACTTGATAAAAATTGGCATGCTTATTTAGTTTCTTCTCCTGATTCTAAAAATGCAATTATTTTTTCTGTAGGTTCATTATTTCAATACCTAATTAAGAAAACAATGTATTTTACGGTGTCTTTTTTCTTACTACAATAGACAAATAACCGCTGCACAAAAATAGACAAATGACATATGGTCCAATAGAAGAAAGCACAAGCTTCACAACATAGGAAGAACTTTTATGGTTGGATCAATATTTCCTACTTTATAGTGCACTGAACTTCATTGTTCTGAACATGGCCATGCTTTAGTCAGACAAAAGACAAATTTTAAAAACTTTAAACAAAGAAAATTGAAAAACTGTTTCCTATGTTTGGTGCTCCAAACATCTAGCTTCATGCTACAAAAAAAAATTAGTACTATATCTATGATAGCTACTGATATATCACAGTAAATGTCTTGCTGGGTGGGTAAAATTAGCATTTCGAGAAAATCAAGAAAACAAATAAATGTCACATTTAATTGTGAAGAGTCACAAATGTGTGCACATACACATTCCCAAAACATTAGTAGGCTCCTGGGGCATAGTCAATTTGGGCATTTGTGCCTCTGTGGCGCTTTTTGAACAAGCACTGCACATTTTCTGCCGATGCACGCTTGTGTTCAGATGCGGCTGATCGGCACCGGTCTTTTTCCTCCATGCGCTGCATACACTTTTCACCAGCGCTGACACCGATGTGCGAACTGTGCCCGCGAGTCATCCAAGACCCGTCGTACGATACAGCGACGTTGCCCGGGTTGCCGAAGTTTAATTGGCTGTAAAGCTGCCGGACCGACTTCGCGCATTCTGTTGTAAGCGTCTCAGCTGCGCGGGTCGCGGCGGGCGTCAACTTCGTTTTGACGTACCCCTGCCACGTTTTCGTATGGAGCCCGCGGTGCGATATATTCATTGTTGCGAAAATATCATTGAACGCAGTTTGCCGATTGCCGGTGCTTTGCATTGCGCGCGCAGCCAGAATATTGACGGTAAACGGATTCACTTTCTGAGTCCCATTCACACGCGGCGAGCTCCACGCTGACGCTTTGTCGCCGCATTTCGAGCATATGAGCACCAGACTTACTGCAAGGCCATATTCGCGCTCCTTCCGGCTGATTTTCGCGCTACCGCCGCATGTATTACAATTCATATGCTCCAGCAGTGCGTTCACCGATTCCAGGCACACCACGGTGAAAACTGCGTCGTCAAGCGGGCCGGCCGCGACATCGCCAGCGGACAAGATCTCCGACTTACGGCTCACTGCTGCGGTTGACGCGAGCTATTGTAGTTTCTCGTCGGATCTCATGTCGATTACCTCCAAATCTGAAGGCGTCAGCATAACGGTGTCACGACGGACGCGGCTGGCGTTTTCGTCGCACCTACTCGTTGTCGCACTACCTAGGCCTAGCACTCGGTCGGCTCCATCAGTTCCGTCGCTTGACGCCGTTGGTGGCTCGTCCTCAACCACTTGCGACGCGGTGGGGCGTTTTTTGAAGTTGTTGAGCATGGACTTCTTCCTTTTCTTTCCATACTTGTGCTTAGAGTCAAACTTTCGGAGCGGAGGAGGCATCGTCGCGCGTACTCACACAACGATCGCATCGAACATGGCGTCTCGCGTGCGCCTCTGCTGCGGCTAGCAGACAGCTCGGGAGTGCGCCCAGCCAATCACGTGGCGTTATCTCGTCACGTGCATGCGACAGCGAATGAGAACGCGCGTTTCATCTATTTTTGCCGCCAGTTTTTGTATTGAACCAGCAAGCCTAACGAAGCGGCAACGCGCGATATTTGAAGCTGAAACCGCGTTCTTTCAAACGAGACCAAGATGGCCGCCCTCAAGGCACTAGTACGCGAGCGCGGCGTCATTGAATGTGTGTCGTTTTCGCGTCGACACACGCGAAAAATCAGGTGCCCCATCTGTTTTTAAATTGTTCGTACGGCTGAAATATGACCTTACGAGATTTGAAACTTGGCAGATAGGGAGAATAGTAGATGTAGATTAGAGAAATGCTATTTTCCAAAATTCGTTTTTTTACGATATTTTGGGTCTAAAGACCCGTGTCCCCCCTTAAAACGTAGCGTTTCAACTTTTCGGCGCGCAAACACGGCGGTGCGTCGTCTCCATCGGGCGGCCCGGCAGAACAACAAGCCTCAGAGATCGGAACAAAGGCCTCCAAGCGCCCTGTGCGTTTGCGCGTGAAGCCACATCAACATCAACATCATTTCGACGCCGTACCAGAGAGCGTTATGGCGTCGCGCAAGCGAGGACTCCGTCATTCCGAAGCTCGGATAAAAAAGACGCCGGGTGCTCAGCGTAGAATAAAAATTAGACATTGTCCGTGCTATCGAACGTGACACGGAGAAGTCGGTGTTGGCACGCGACAAGGATCTGCTGTTGACTACAGTGTGTGGCATTTGGAATGCCAAGAAGTTGCTCGGCAGCGCTGCTGCGATCGCGAAGACATGTCAGCTACGAGGTTCGACTTTTCGCCATCGTTGCCTCTGTTGTTGCCGAAGTGTCGCCTAGCGACAGTGATAAGGACGACACGGAAAGCGACAGCACGGGCGATTCAGGCCCGACAGTGGCAGAAGCTACGCGTTACGTCAGCCCCATGAATGTAATCGTCGCGACGAGAACACGGGCGCGATAACGTAACTCTATTCCAAACGAAAAGTATTCATAACTCCGGCACCCAGCAAAGAAAATGCGCCCCCGGGACTTTTGCAGCACTACTGCGCGCGTGCATGGAGAATACGTAACGCCAACGAGGAATCTGCCATGCGAGTGTTTGCCGAGAAGAGGGGGCTGGCTGAAAAGCTGGCACGCAGCTTCAGTAAGTTTGAGGCCGCTGCCGTCGTGCTAGGCCGCCACACATCAAACAAAAATAACACTTTTGTCGCGCGAAGTGAATAAAAACTGCATGTTTTTTCCCCTTTCCTCGCACTCTGTCTGAGTTCCGTTTTCGACAGGTGTGTGGGCGATCTCATGCTATTTTGGTTAAACAGTACTACCGTTTAGTACGTAGTTTTTCCGAGCTCCGGCCAACTACGGTTTAAAAAGGTTTCACTGTACTGTTTTCACAAGATTGATAATAGACAATGTTGGCTGCCAACTACAATTAAATCTCGATATAACAAAGTCAGTAAAATCGGCGATTTGTTTCGTTGCATCGAAATTTTGTTGTATTGAAATTCAACCTTTCATGTAAACAAGTGCAGTCGCCGATCAATTTTTTCTTATGCGGAAAGGACTGCAGAATTATCCGAATTATCATGCAATAGAAAAAAGCAATTCATTTTGATTAATTTGGGAGTTGGTGACCAATGATACGCTTTCATGCCATGCTGACGATATCTTCACGTCGGTGGTACGAATGAAGGGGCGACCCTGCACCTGAAAACATTTTTTAAAACGCTTTGTCGATATTGATGAAACTTGCCGAGTTTATGTATTTCAATGTGCTAGTTTTAAATATACATCCATTTTTCTTGCAGAGTAAATTAAATAACCTTCCCGAAATTGAAGAGATTAAGCTTGATTGCATAATTTGCTTGGAGGCAAGCTTTCTACCAAACTGTACATGGCATAATAAATATTGACAAACGAAAATGATGTGGAACTAACGAAGAGTGCAAATAAGCATGTATGGTGTTCTAACCCAATTTTATATCAAATGAGAACATTGCAAACTTCAGTGAGGGAAATCCATCTAACTGCTAAAAAAAGAAAAATTTTTTGAAATATTTCTAATAAATGCAACAAAGTCATTTTGTGTATTTGCATTCTACACAGACTTGCCTTTCTGGAAAAAAACAGAATTACAGTGATAGCACAAGTGGAAGCAGAGATAATGCACCTCCAATACGGCATCTTCATCAAAATTGTGGTTTTGAGAAAACAACAAAAGAGATTTCAGAACCGATATATTGAAAGAAAGTTTGAAAACACGGCACCAAAGGCCATCAGTAGGCACTAGGTATAATTCATGGCCAATTAGCCTTTGCCAATTGACAACATAGCATGCACTGCAAGTACATTCACTGCAAAAGGATAGCATGTTTTCGGGCCATCAATTCCCGTGAACTCCATCCCGACGCAACTTCACCGCAGACCTCGCAAACCAGCGAGTTTAGTAGTAAAACCGTAATCCTGATCGCTCCGCACCAGCTACGCAGAACCACTGCAAGTATTGCACGAGAAAATGCCCAGAAAATCGTTCACTGCTGCAAGTCCAACGACAACGTATGGAGTAGCGGGCTTCGCGACCGAGGCTGTTACACTATTGGCAGTCGGATTTTCAACAAAACGCCAAATCTTTTGCTCTGTGGCCATCGTAAATGCAATCTTGTCAAGCGTAGCTTTCTCATGTGCTCTTGTCCACTTGCTCTTTAGTTACGACAGCCGTGTTCAATTCTTACGTGAGTGTAATCGGCGTGTGGATATGCGTGATCCGGCAAAGCAGTCGAGGCATTGATGTTCGGTGGCGATACGACTTCAGTGGCGAGCTTCTGGGTAAAAAAGTTATGGGGTTTTACGCGCCAAAACCACTTGCTGATTATGAGGCACGCCGTAGTGGAGGACTCCGGAAATTTCGACTACCTGGGGTTCTTTAACGTGCACCTAAATCTAAGTACACGGGTGTTTTCGCATTTCGTCCCCATCGAAATGCGGCCGCCGTGGCCGGGATTCGATCCCGCGACCTCGTGCTCAGCAGCCTAACACCATAGCCACTGAGCAACCACGGCGGGTGAGCTGCTGGGTATCCTGTGCCGACTGCGACGACGGAATCGCTTTCAGGAGTTTCTTCCGTCTCGTACGTTTCCACTCATAACAATTAACGAAATGAAACCTTGTCGGACCTCCAGCATATCCAGCATTGCAGTCGCGAGACTAAGACGAAATGGTAGCCGTTTTCGTCGTTTGAGCGCTCGTGGTCCTTGGAGCCAATTGTGACTCGCCATCTTGGTCACATGCTCAAACCGACCAATAATAGTGTGCGCGGCGAATTTTTCTTGCTGTTGCTTTTTTCATAACCGCAGTGCCGGATGGATAAAGAAAACAAAAAATGTGTGCTTTCGAATGATAGCAAAATGGCGCTGGCAGAGCGCGTAGTTATAAGTTATTCGCAACGAAAATCGGGCGCAATTCGCCCCTATTTCAAGAGCAACGCTTGCAGACTCGCATCTTTACATCACGATAATGGAAGAACTATGCGGTATTTGCTCACCAAATTTTGGAGATAGGCATGAAAACGCGTCAGGAACGCAGAAAATAAAAATTGAAAATTCGAATTTTGGGCCAATTTTCAGTCCCAGAGACCCAGGTGCACCCTTAAGCAAAGCCGTCCATGCTTTCGTGTGCACTCCGTCCCTGCGGCTGATAGCGTCGCCTGCACTGGGAAGACGCTATCATGAAAAGTGCCTGCAGCAGGGAGCGAATGCTTCGCCTGCCTCTTGCTCCAACGGCTCACTGAAAATCGAGATTACACAGCCTGCAATACTAAACACGCGGCCTATAGTGACCGTACAACCCTTTCCGAGATTCAGGCTTATTTGATTGCACATAAACAGAACAGCGTGCAATGGCGCATTCACGATTTCAAGCCTACTGCCAAGCCCAAATAAGTGCATGGAAATAAAGGATTTCATTTTTTTTTTCTTAATCTGCTTTTTTGGACACCTGTTTATTCGGACACTTCGCAGTCCCCGTGAGGTCCGAATAAACAGTCCGCGACTGTATTTCTATCAAGTGACAGCAAGCTAATTGGTATGAGGCCTGAACTTTATCACAAGAGAGATTCTCTCGCAACAGCTGGCAAGTCAACCTAAATTGTCCTGACATACTCTCAGTCCGCGCACAACGCCTCAGTGTTGCGTTTCACTGTTCTAAAAAGTTTTTTTGCGTGTATGAGGGACACCTACATCTTGGTGTCAGCCAACACTTTGCTTTTAGAGTGCAAGCTCCTTCAAAAGAAGCTGCGGCATGCTTCCTTTCCCATTCATTTCTCAATGCGTAGGTCTTTTGTCTTCTTGTTCTCTTTCAGCTGCGCGTTCGCCACACAGACTATTTGAAGCATCCTCTTGGACAGTTGTGCAGTCAGTGTCCGATTTTTCGGACTCCATTGGGGCCGTGAAAACATCCGAAAAAATGAATGCATGTCTTTTACAGCCCTTAAGGGCTAAAATCGCCACAGGCATGCCCGAAAAAGCTGTGAAGGCCTGCCAGTACTTATTAGGCATATCGTTGCTCGTATTGTGACAGAAGATGGCAGGTGCACACGTGCATAATACATACTGTGTCCCGTGACAGTTGCCCCTTCCCATACTTGTTATGCTTCACAGCGTACCATTACTGTAATGAGGTGAAGCTGACTTTCGGGGACCAGCATTATGCAACGTGTCATGCTTTGCGAACTTCGAAGCCAATCGCGATGACCACAAAAGTGATGTCGGTGCCATTGCTGACAGCAGCGTTCAATGAAAATCACGGTACAGAACGGTAAGAAGCTTAATACCAAACCTCGAAGCAGCTAGGCCTAGCATTGCTGTGGTGGTGGCTATGACTGCTAGCGGATCTGCGTGCTTGTGTGCCGGTTTGAGGCGGCGAGTACTGGATACTGGATACCGGCGAGTACTGCACTGGATCCCAGAGTACCTAGCACATAGTGCTAGGTACTCTGGGATCCAGTGCAGTCACATGGGCCAACGAAGGCTCAGTTGGCATGGACAGTATGTCCAGTGGA
Organism: Dermacentor albipictus; assembly: GCF_038994185.2. Taxonomy (NCBI): domain Eukaryota; kingdom Metazoa; phylum Arthropoda; class Arachnida; order Ixodida; family Ixodidae; genus Dermacentor; species Dermacentor albipictus. The sequence goes on along the minus strand of NC_091824.1, from coordinate 85,556,111 downwards.
GGTAAGGCAGCAACGAACGCATACATTGTTAGTGCCACCGTTGAGTTGGTGTTGCCTGGAGGCGAGGCAACAACTTGTGCATATGCTGGGAGGGGATGAGAGATGGAGGGTTGCACGTGCACAGAGTAGGTCAAGGACGCCAGTTACATTCTGATGACATCACGCAAGGCTGCGCCAGAAGGCAGACTGGGGCACACAGACAGCAATGACAAGCCCATTGCTTGTAATTCTTTGCGTATCATTGTTCTTATCGTGATACGCAGTTGTGGGTCCTCCATAGAAGCATATATTCCAACGTCCGGCTGAAGGCGAACAGACTCAAGTTCGTCCAGGCACCGACACACTGTGACTATGTCAGCGATTGTAGCGAGGTTCTCGGTGGCAACGGCATAGAAGGTGACTGTTCTAATGCCTTTTACAATGTGGCATACTTTGTCCGACTCTGACATAGATGAACTCGCACGGTGGCAGAGCGCAAGAAGATCCTCTATGTACAATGTGTGATACTTGCCTGGCTGTTGTTGGCGAGTATCAAGGGTTTTCTTTGCGATGGTAGAACGAACCGCCAAGTATTTGGTGTACCAAATACTTGGGGGAGCTGCTGCTTAAAAGCAGCCCAGTCAGTAAAGGCTATCTTGCGGTTGAAGAACCAAGCCTTCACCACACCCATCAAGCAGAAGTAGACATGGTGGAGCTTGAGGGGGTCGTCCGAACAATCAGCAGAAATTACTCGCTCGTAGTTGTCCAGCCAGTCATCCACATCTTTCCCACAAAGACTAGCAAAGAGATGGGGGTCCTGCAGGTGGCTCCTTAGAAAATACAGGGTGGCTTGCGCTGTCGGAATGGTAGCAGTAGAAGTGGACGGTGGGTTGACCTGAGACATGCTAGCGGATAGTGGACGCAAGCGGCAGCCTGAACGAAGCTCCAGGGGGTAGGTCGAGCGGATAGAGGATCGAGGATCAAAGAGTCGCCACCATCACGTATGACGTCTCTGTTAGAATGTTTACTTGGCCTGAGTAGTCGACAACGAACCAGCAAAGGCACACAACGAACAATGATGATCTCACGGCGCTGAAGATGAGGATCGATCAATGTAGGGTGCAGATGAACACGTGCATAACAAATGCCCACAATACTGCTAGTTTAACATTATAACCAATTTCACAAAAGTGAAAATTTATGATTATGCTACTGTGTGACCAAAAACAAATTGTTACAAACCTGGTGAAGGGCTGGGTGAAGAGAGGAGTACCGTATCTGCAAGGAACAGAAAGACCACATCAGTGGATCAGTGCTAAGTAGAAAAAAAAATCATTACATAACACTATTTTGCAATTCTTTCTCATGCTTAGACTACAGTATCAGAATCAGTTGACTCAAAGTGGAGGGTGTTAAGAATTGAATTAAATGGGGCTAACAGAAGCTTTACATTACCCAAGTTCTGCATCTCTACCACAGATTTGTTCATAAGAAATGGTAAGCTCAGATAAACCTTGAACATTTACAAACATTCAGTAGTGCAGTGTTAACAGTTCACTGGACTGACTGCAAGTATCCAAGTGAAAAAATATGTATGAACAACATCAAATAAAAGCATGAAGCCCTTTATGATGCAGACACAACCATAGCTTGGCATTCCGGCACAGTGCAAAACAGCTGGCATTTCAACATCCCTCACCCGTGGGCAACAGAGGAATGAATTTTTGAAAAATGCCAGAATTAACACCAAAAGCCAAATCAATGGTTTTCTGAACATGTTAATCATAATTTCACTGTGTCTCAAAAAATTTAGGTGCTCAGAATAAAAATGTGCATAAAAGTAAATCTGTTAGAGAGCCACTCGAAACTCAATGTTTGCCATATTAGCAATGTGTCTAATTTTACTGCGGCAAGCTTTTCTCAAAACTCACCCATGCTGTCAGCGCCATTTTGATCAGTGGTTTCTCCGTCTTCGCTCATGTAACCCGGCGGAGGTGTTTCTGCGAAGGCATGGCAGAAAATAGTACCAGCTGAGCTGTACACTCTGCAAAACAGGGCACCATGAAATGGTTTGTTTCAAAACTGTTATAGCTAAGCGGGGTTTTGTAAGTGCACAAATTACTGCATACTTCCTTGTCACGTTTTCTTCACCAATGCAACACCCCTGAATACAGAGCAACCATTACACTTGAACCATACAAGTGAAAATTAGCTGCGTTGATCACTTACAATGCATGCCAATTAGCTACACCAGCAAAAAGCAAACAAAGCAACAACTGGTAAGTGGCCACCTTTTCCAACAACGCCCATGTCAACTTGGGGCTTTGCCAACACGACAAGAAAGAGCAAAATATTACAGCAGATCCAACGCAAATGTTGGAATCTATGTTAAGAAACATATTTAAATTAAATGCTGCACAAGGGCACAAATTATTCTTGCAATTGTATGAAAAAACAATTTTATCGCAACACCACCGACAAGTTCAAGACAACTTTTTCCTTTTCTGCAGTAAAAATCTTTTCATAGAATTCAACAAACATACAATTGACACTTTTCATAATTGTAAACCTAGCTTTTCTGCAAGGCAGCTTGCCGAACTACTGGTGGTATCGTCATTTTTTCAAACCCTAAGCACAAGCACAGTATGCTTGTACACTGGAACGTCATTAGAGGCACCAAAGTATGGTTAGAGTCCCACCACCAAACGCGGTTTCCTTTTTTTAAGATTTTTTTTATGAGTGAGGAGAAATCTACCGTATTTACTCGCATAATGATCGCACTTTTTTTGTCAGAAAAATTGAAGCAAATTCAGGGGTGCGATCATTACGCGGGTTAAATTTCCCGGGAAAAAAAAATTTTTTTTTTTTTCGTCCGCGTTTGCTGCGGGATGCGAGATTGCGGGTGCGGGACACCAAAACAAAAATGGCGGCTAGCGGAGCGAGCCGAACGCGCCGAACGCGATTTTTTTTTTGTTCTCGTGAGTACATTACGTGCATTGAAACAGTTTCTTCCGTATTAGTGATGAATAATATCGTTAATATCGGCAAGTTTGCGGCAATAACGTAGCCATGTCCACTTTGAGGGGACAGTAATAGGTGGGCGCGCTTAGCTTCCAGTGACCTGACGGGCATGCTGCGGAAACTGCGGCATCTGTCTTCACTACTTTCCGCTAAGGGTGGGCGAATATCTTAGCTGTGTTACAAGCGTCAGCGTATGAATAGGGCACACTTTTAACGCATCAGAGTAAACGTGGCTACTATCATTGCCGCGCGCGATTTGTTGCGTGCTCAAGAGTGCAAAAGCAGATGAAAAGAATCGAAATGCGCCTTTGTTTTTGTTGACATCAGCCATTATAAAGCCAACCCATAATAAAGGCAAGTTTGGTTGTACCTCATTTTGTCATGGAAGTGCGGAAAGTGATGAAAGTAATGAAATGAGGCATCTACTTAAGAATGTTTAGTGCGTGCAGGCCGCTTGGCTTGTCTTGAAGAGTCGTTCGCGTAGCATTCGACAGGTGGTAAGCGCGATCATTATTCGCTAGACTTAGCACACGACATATCGCTGCGGCAAGTTCAGGGTGCGATCATTACGCGGGAAATAAAAAAAATCGAATTTTGACGACAAATTTTAGGGGTGCGATCATTACGCGAGTGCGATCATTATGCGAGTAAATACGGTATTTGGTGAGAATCGAACCAGCAACCAACCAACCGACCGACCGACCCAGGTGAAACCATAGGGTGGTAGGTAAAGAAAGCTTCACTTTAAAAAATAGCGACTTTTGCACAACGAGCATATTACTTTTTGCTAGGTTCGGTACTCATTTGGCGAAGAAATTCAATAATCCCGCGTCTAACACAATGTCACGGTGCACGGGTCCTTTTCACTGCTACATGGCCACATGTACAAGCAGCGGCTCATTATCGCACTTCTCTCTTGCTGCAGTGCGTAGCTGGTGAAGCGAGGCGTGCAGGCATGACTTCCGAAATCACATCCTCAGAGGCCACACCTAGCTGCGCCGCACAACGTATCACAGCGCTATACTTGCACGCGGCTGTTGCTGTTTGGTGCATAGTCGACCAAAGCTTAGTACAGGGTTCATGCTGGTGTATATGACAAAAATTCCAAGGATTTTTAAGGACTTTCAAGGTCCTGCGTGTGGATTTTCAAGGACCACACACACAGGGCCATAATTATACATGCGTGCACGCTCCTTTTCAGGGAGGGTGCACGCGTGTATAATTATGGAATATGTACTGTGTTCCGTGACAATTGCCCCTTCCCACGCTTGTTAAGCTTCACCGCAATACTTCATGTACGCTTCACCGCGTAACATTGCTGTGCCGAGGTGCAGCTGCCTTTCGGGAACCAGCATTAGGCCACGCGCCATGCACTCCAAGCTTCCAAGCCATACACGAGGATTACGGATGCGGAGTTGGTGCGATTATTGACAGCGGTGAATTCTTTCAATGAAAAACACGGCACCGAACGGCAAGAACCTTAATAGCGGACGTCGAAACAGCAAAGCCTAGTGTTGCCGCGGTGGTAGCTACGGCTGCGAGCGGATCGGCGTGCGAGAATGCTGGCTCGAGGCGGCGAGATAATCAAAACGGCGGCGATGGATTTGATTAATGCCATTTGGGACCTGCGGTAGCAGCTAAAACTGCCGAAAATCGTACAGCGAAGGGTTCTTGCGTCTGAAATCGCAGACGTTCTTATACATTGACTCTATGGGGCGCGTGGTGGAGCCGCAAAGCCGTCCGCGCTATCGGGCATTTCACAAAAATCGGGCGTCCGGAAAATCGGTTGTTGACTGCACACAGGCAACTCCTCCAGCCAACGACACGGCGTCAAAGACAATTTGTTACGAGTCCTCTCTTTTATTCGAGCCAGCAGTAGGGCGACTTTCGTTTCCTTTCAATAAAATGACAGCCAATTTTCCCTGATTGAAGCACAAATTCCCCGAGTTTTCCCCCCAGAGTTTTACCAGACAATTAAAGATGCTTGAGAATTCCTGTTTCTTTTAAACAAAAACGCAGTGGGAATTCAGGCGGGTTTAAATTTTCTCGAATACAATCACTGGAAGTTTATTAAAAATACAAATTTAGGAAATTCAAGGATATTCAAGGATCTCCGAAAATTTCAGGACTTTCAAGGCCTTAAAAACGATCTTTTCAAATTCAAGGGTTTGAAGAACCCACACGAACCCTGTTAGTAGCATCCATGCAGCATTCTTAAAGCCGTGAAATCGTCCTGACAAAAAAAGCGGGGGATAGGCGACAAATTGAATGGCGACAACTTCACTCACAGCCCACATGTATGAGACATTGTGCGCGTTATGTTCGAAAAATCGAGCAAGACACAGTACAGTGTCCAAAACTTCGGTCACCGTTTTTCACTCACGGTGTGCAAAGTAGATGTGGCAATAACCTACAGGTTAACGCAACGCTTTGAAACTGGTGAAGGAAGCATTGTGAGCAGAGGCATGCCTACACAGAAGTGTGAAACATAGCGATGCATTTTTTGACACTTCAACACCTCTGACGAACACAAGGTCGAACACATACACCACGCAACAGCGGAAACCTCCTGCCGAGTTTGCTGACAAAATCTCCTGGCCCTCGTAAGTGCCCTTGGTGCTGTGAATGTCCATCATGCATTCCCTTTCCACACCACGACTGTATGGGAGACCTCACACTTCATCTACTTGGCAAGACACCCACAACAAATCTAGAGATAATGAGGCAAAGAAGTTGGATCCACGTGCTACACCTAAGGAATCATAATGTCCATGCCGTTGAATGCACCGCCTGTAGAATTGGCTTTCATCGCAAAGAGCCTGAAAACCTCTGCGAGGACACATTCCGCACACTGGCGTCAGGATCAGCCCAGTTTACCACAGTTGAACTCGGATATATTGAATTCGACCGGGATCGGAAGATAGTTCGATATAGCGAAAATTCAATATACAGATATAGGCCAAAAAAGCACTCACGATCATAACAAATTGTGCCTTACCGATTGGAACAGCCGTGAATCACACAGCACGTGCACACAATATGAAAGTGCTTTATTTCACGGAAAAAAAAAGAAGCTAATTTTGGGCTGCTTTTTTCTCTGGGAAATGAAGTTGAAAACACTAGTCTCAATCTTCTCGAGACTGTCCAGGTGCGAGAGCCCAGTGCCTTCCACTTCGCCGCAACAGCGCCGAATCAGGCTAACGCTGACACCAGTTCAGTGGCTGTGCACGGACACGTTTCTTCGAAAACACAGTTGCCCTCGTCGTCGCTGGAATCGCCACCTTGAACGCCAGCTATTCGGGCCACAATGTCCTCATCAGCGAGGTCGGCTACCGCTTGAACTTCGTTGTCAGCGTTAATGAAGTCATCAACAGTCACTTCGGACGGGACGGCGCCAGAAAAATTGGACAAGTCGCGAAACACGTCTTCCAAGCACACATCGTCATCTAAAGCTTCCGCACATTCATCTCCGGCCACTTCAAGGCATGCCTCACGTCGCCCCAAGCGCCGGTAATCATCTGGATTGCGCCGAGCAGGTCAATTTTGAGATCGGTTCCCATGCAGAGGTTTACAAGGAGCCGTTGAATAAGTCGCTTCCGATAGCCTACCTTGAATGCCTCTATGATACCCTGGTCGAGGAGCTGCAGTCTCGCTGTGGTGTTCGGCGGGAGAAACTTCAGTTCGATGTATTGCAGCTTGCAAGTCGATGGGCCGAACAGTTGTCTACCAGAAGGCAAACTCGGCGGCCCGACTTGCCCAACTCAGTGTCCCAAGCCTGCAGCCATTCAACAAAAAAGTGACGTGTCATTCAGGCCTTCCTATTACAGCCGTAGCGGATGGGAAGCTGTTTACAGTTCTTGAAGCAGCACGGTGACTCGCTCTTCCCGATCACGAATGGCCGTAGCTTGCTCGAGCCGTCCATGTTGGCCGCAAGGAGCACCGACACACGTGCTTTGCTCATTTTATAGCCGTGACATGAGGTTCCACGAAGAGCGAATGTCTTATTCAGCAACATTTGCCAAAAGAGACCACTTTCGTCTGCATTGAAGATTTCTGCAGGCGAAAACTTCGCAGTGATCTTCGGCTACTCCTCAGAAAGCCACTGCTGCATCTCCTGGCTGCTGACAGCCCCACTTTCGCCTGAAATGGCCTTTCGTACAATGCCGTGGCGGTTTTTAAATTGTTGCAGCCACCCAGTGCTACCGCAAAAGTTCTCTTCACCAAGAACCGTAGCAAATCATTTGGCCTTTTTGATTAGCATCGGGCCATCCACGGGAAAATTTTTGGCTCGGATTTCAAGAAACCACGTATAGAGTGCCTTCTCCACTTTGTCAAAAGCAGCAGGGCACACATGACACGCTCTCGAGCGACTTTCCTCTCCTGCTTTAAGCTTGATGTCCTGCTTGTTTTTTCACAACGTAGTTAAAGTACTTCGCGGAATGCCGAATGCGTCTGCCATGGTGGACTTCTTTTCTCCGTTCTCAACACACCGGATTACCTCAAGCTTTCTTGCAAAGTCCAGATTCTTCCTATTTTTTTTGTCTGCGGATGCTATAGCTCACCAGATGACCACAATCATACACGCTACACAGGGCACGTTGAAACAGAGGTGCACACAAGAAAATGCGCAATGCGCAGATGGAGCGGTCCGAGCGAAGCCTGTCTGAGTGGCAGTCAACAAGGCTGCGAAGGAACAACAAAGAGAAAAGAAAGAAGAGGGCAGGGAAAAGGATCGGCGGAATACGCCATCGGAGGCGCTGTGGGCGCAATCGCCGCTTCGCTATGCTTCATTTTTTTAGCCCTCTCTCGCTCTCTCATCTCCCCTGGCCCACGAGTGGCCAGACCCCTCACTCTAGAAACGTCGACGCGTCTCCATGTAGCGCACTCTTTTCACTGAACTCCGATGGCCTTGCCCAATGCACACACCGGGGGTACAGGAGGAGCGAGAGAGCTCGCGCTGGTGGGGCGCAGAAACCGGGAAAGGCTCTGCGTCTCCGTCGCTAGGCGACGACCGTGCATGCACAGAGGAGGAGCCTGCTGACTGACTCTGCGGAAATGTTTTCCCTTAGGAGCGGACACAAATGTCTTTGGGAAAAGCGCACCTTCCAGGGGCGCGGCGCGGCGTTCCGATATATCGAATGTCTGACGAAAATGCAATTTGATATACTACGCAATTGTCCTATACTTTTACATAGTATTTTCAACGGGGTAATCTGTGTGTTCGATATAGCCAATAATTTGAAATATGCGGGTTCGATATATCTGGGTTCGACTGTGTTCGGTCATTCCAGCGACTATAGGCGGAGCAACGGTAGGTCAAAATGGCCACCGAGACGGTGATAAGGCGATCTCACAACCGTGTCCATCTCGAGCAGCAAAGCACATTAGGCCCTCTAGTTTTGCTGCTGACCCCTCTCTCGCTAAAAAGGCACAAAAGTGTGTAAATAAAGGCGAAGATACATTCGACGCCGGTCATATCATATGCTGTGGCATCAAGCAGATTTGACGAGGTCAACGTCGAATCACTCTGCCTGCAGACGAGTCCAATCAAGGGTCTGTCGCACTGCGTGAACGTCGCAGCACACATAGATACAGCCTCTGTCAAGGTCAGCATGCCGTTGCTAGCCTTGACGCCGTATACGAGCATGAAGCCACATATTTTTGTTTTAGCAAACAGTTAATACAAGCGCATACCGGTAACAGGTAGTCGTTCTTCAAGCGTTCCTGTTTTCAACAAATTAATGCTGTGCAGAAAGAAACAAACTTTAGTGTATTTCCAAATGTAAATTTTTAAAAAAGGCTGTGAAACACTACAATTTACAGAACTCGTAACCTACAGGGGTGATCACGCTCGTCTAGAGCCTCGAGCAGCGTACGGCGGAGCAGATAAATTGAAATTTAGCGCAGCTGTTTGACTAGTGGCACGGTTTGAGCACTGCGGCATGCTGCACGTGCGATTACTATTCGCTTTTTTTCTTTTCGGCGCGTTCATGACAACCGCGAGCGCACCGCCAAACTGCGTCGTACATTTCCATCACCGGGTGACTGCTTCAGAGGAGGGCTGTGTGGCACCGCCTGCATCACTGGAATGTCCGAATTGTACACTGCCTCTAGAATCGTCCACATTTACTGATCGAGAAACTCAGCCATGTCGAATTCCAGGGAAGTATGCAAAGAAAGCTTCACTTTAATATCGTTCCAGCACAGCCTCAATCCTAGTCTGACCCTCCAGATCGGGAACGTCAAAAGAAGTTTTTTCAAATATAAGCCAAAAGAAAAAAGGCATTCACCGGCAAAAATAATGTGCATTTTATTACAGTTGTTGATGTTTGTCGAAAGCATGGGCAACATTCACTTGTCGGTTTCTTCAGCGACACCACTGGCTTCTTTGTCGCTAATTTCTAGCCACAGTGCAATGTCCTCTCTTCTGTCTAGCGCATTCCAGATGCTGCACTTACAGAATGCTTACATTATCACAGTTTTTATTTTCACCATATGCCACCGCGATCCAGTTTACTACTTTACTAAGTGAGGTAGGCACGTCGAAGTATAAGCAGGTATCTGAACTTGTCTTGAGCAACGCCTCAAACATTTGCAGCCTCCCTCGCCTTTGCCTGTACGATCGGACATAGCCACTTCTGTGTCCTAATAAAATCGGCAACATATTTTTGCACCTCATGGTATTGAGTTTCCTGTGGTGATCAGAGTCTAACTGCATCCTTGAATCAAAGCCAACCCATCTTTTACACACTTCTTTTTAAAGTATCAACCAACATTCTAGTATATAGGCATCTTTACTTTTCTTCCCGCCTTTACGCACAGTAGAGTTGGCAACCATAAAGAGGTGGTCAAAGCCACACTTCAGAGGCAACCCAGTACCTGTGAGAGGAAAAGCCTGGACGTCTAGGCTCGACGGAAAATCAGTGTTGTCAGGCACCGAGTTGGCATAATCATCCAAGCTGGGCAGCTCTGTAGGTAAGTCACCTGTCTGCCTCGGCACAAGGATAGGCGGCAATGCTGAAATACAAGGGAGAAAATAATGACTTTATTCAAGGACAAGCAGTTCCCGACGTGTATTTCTAACATGGGCACAGTGAACTAGTGGCGCTGTAACACTGCATCCTTTGCCTCGCGATTCCTTCCAGGGGCCTTGCTACCCTTTCAGCTTAGCAAGCAGACAAATTCCACATATACCGCACAAAGCTTTTCAATCATTTCAGTCATGTTCAGTAGCTATACATGGAGCTAACGAAAGGCACACAAGGACAGCTTCCCCCTCTTTTTGAAGAGTGCTACTCCATGTTATTTTTCATACTGGCAGCCAGCTGGTTGCCAACTGACATCAGGTGGCAGCATGATGGGTTATTTTTCGACCACAAATTACTCATGCATACAAACTCAACATGCCTGAACACCTAGCCAGATCTGTCGCGAGTAACTAGGACATGGAAGCAGCACTCGTTTAAGTCGTCTTGTGCCACTTGTCCATCGCTCTTGGGTAGATTTGGCAGTGGCCTATTTGAAGCGGTTATCATAAGCAAACCACAAAATAAAAAAACATAAAAAGCAAAGAATATGTGAATGGGGGTGCAAGAATAGGGGAATGGGGGTGGAAAAGCCCTACTGATCTTTCTGTTTGTGTTAGGTCTTCGAAAATTAAATCAGGAATTTTTCTCATTGAAATACAGTACAGTCAGCTGAACACGTTTCTTGGGTCTACAAAAAAGGAATTCCATGGCCCCTTTAAAGGAAAAACTCAGTGATGTGCCGACACCAGCTAAAAATTCAGTCAGCATCATCCACATTAACAAACCCTGAACTATGTAAAGATATTGCAAAAATTATATACGGCCATTGAAGCAGAACCTCGGTGCCACCTGTAACAGCGGCCGCTGTTGTTCTGCTTTGCTCTTGCAATGACTTGTTTTTACGACTTCTTGCGATGACCTATCCCTACAATTACCTTGCTGCTATGGTAAACTTACGACCAGCTCGAAGTCGGGTCGGAGGAAAAAACATTTATTCAAGCAAAATGAAAAAAAATATATATACAGTCGCCGACCGATTTTCCAGACTCCGAAAATTCGGACATGCCCGATTATTCGGTCAGCCTCGCGGCACCGCCGTTCTCCCCATAGACCATAATGTATAACAACTGCCGAAAGTTCGGACACCTCGCAACCTCTCGTCTGATTTTTCGGACACTCCTTGAGCCAACTCGGTCGAGAGCACCATGCACCGACTCTGACCGGTGCATGGTTCGACTTGCTGAACACCATTTTTGTTTTGAACGTAGCTTCCTTGCTGCCCCACGAAGTGGCGCTACTGGAAATCCCCGCTCATCATCATCGTTTCTGCCTGGTTAGATAGAGTGGCTCTGCAGCAGTTCCGGTTTCAGCTTAGTAGGCCATGTCAAGACAATCCAGCAGCTGATTTGTTTCTTCGTTGACGCTGCGAGCAGGCCGCGTTTTTCGTTTGTGTGACTTGTGTCGGCACGGTGGTGTTTGCTTTGTGTGCTGTGTCGAGGTTTCGGTGAGCCAACGCGGCATACGTAAACATCGCGTCAAAGGTCTAATGGTGCTGACAGTGCCCGCGCAGACTGCGCTGGGGAATGCCGGCAAGCGGTTGCCGGGAGGCCTAAGACTTGTCGCCTTTCGATGTGCTCCCTACTGACGCGGAAAATGTTCTGCCGAGACCTGCGCAGTGGTTGCATTGCGATTCCGGACATCGTCTCATTTGACAGTTTCATAGGTGCTGACACTGCTGTATTGACATGCGCAGAACTCGACGACGGCAAGATCATTCGTCAGGTTTCTGCTGCATCGCCGGAGATGACGCACCATGTGCTACGCTGCCGTCGCATGCAGAGCGTGTACAAGCAGTGACTGTGCTTTCAGCCGCTAATAGTGACCGTACGACCCTCTCCGAGATTCAGGCTTATCTGATTGCGCGTAAACGGAACAGCGTGCAACGGCGCATTCACGATTTCTTTCAAGCCTACTGCCGACCCCGAATAAGTGCGTGGAAATAAAGGATTTTTTTTTTTCTTAATCTGCTTTTTCGGACACCTGTTTATTCGGACATTTTGGCAGTCCCCATGAGGTCCGAATAAACGGTCGGCGACTGTACAGGCTTTCTTGTGTCTTCCATCTTGTAGCCTGCATCGCAGGAGGCGGGTGGACCTCATTCCAGGACTCCGGCAGCTTCAGCCACCGCCAGGCTCACCACACCAGCTGTTGCTGGTCGCACATGTCCGAACTGTACTGCACAGCCTCCCGCTGTTCGGGTGTGGGGTTAAAAATGGGGGGAGCGTCGGTGTGTCGGGAAATGCCCAGGTAGTATGGTACAGTGACGTGTATGCCTCAGAGTGGGGGCATATATAGGTATAGAGGGTGGCATGTATAGTGTAATAATAAGCTGAGTGGGAAAATCTGTCTGAAGCTGGTGCCAGGTGACAGCGTCGTTGCAGGGGAGGAATTTGTGTGGAAGGTGGGATAGATGTGACAGAAGAGGTGATAGTTTTGGAGGATGGTGTTGTACTGAGGAGGTACAAGGTCCACCTTTAAGTCATGGTCTTCATGTTGCGGGGCTCAGGTGGTGTACGCTCGAGCGCCAGCGTGAGCTCGCTGGTTTCCGCAAGGACCTTTGTGGCCAGGGCTCCATACAGTTAGTACCTCGAGGGGAAAAGATGGGGAAGCATCAAGGATACAGTGGGCTGCAATGGAGATCTGTCCTTTCGGAAGGTTGCAGCAAGCAGAATGATGTACTGATGCGCGGGGCAGGATATGATGACCAGGGCGACGGCCGCTTCCTCTGCTTCTGTGGTGCTTGTGTAGGTGAAGGAGGCCGACACCATTTCATGCAAGTTGGCGTCAACCACGCTGGCCATGTGCATTGGTGGCAGCGTTGGTGTACAGGGTACCCGACAGTATAATCTTAATGCTTCTGAAGAGCTCGGGCTCTAGCCTAGCGACGGTGAGTGTGATGGTCTGGGTGCACATTTCTGGGCGACTCGAATGCAGTTTCGTATTGCCAACATAAGCTGGCTACTAACTGTGTGTACATGTGGTGGTGGGGTATCCTAGGCAGCTGAGGACTATGCGACCTGGTGACATGAGGGCAAGGCGTTCACCTTGGCATGTTAGGTGGGCATCAACGATTTCCTGAACAGTGTTGGGGATGCCAACAGATTCTAACTGGAGGGTGGCAGTTCCAGGGGGGAGACCCAAGGCTTGCTTGTACGCCTTTCTGAGAAGCACAGTGACCTTGTTTATCTCCACAAGTTCTTGGAGAACATTCATGTCAGTGCCTGGGTGTGCATGGAGAATCCTTTCTGAGGTGCGGTTGGTAATGTTGTTCTTGGAGGGATCTAGTAGATGGCGTAGAATGCCCCATGTCTTGGTGGTATTGACAGTTCCTTGCAATATGTTGCAGAAATGTTGCCAATTCTGCCTCATTAGCTGGATGACGTATTTCTCCGCTGCCTCGGTAATTTTGGTGATTTTAAGTTTAAGCCGTCAATTGTCTTTTTGGAGTCTCCATCGCTTGACAAGGCTATGGTGTGCCTACCAAGATTGAGTAAGTGTGTGGCGACAGCAGGGTTCTCTACTGTGAGCACAAGGGTCTTCGGCTGCCTTTCAACTGCAGCCTGGAGGTGGTTCACTCATGATTCCAGATTGCCAATTGTGTGTTGGGAGCTGCACTGTTTCACTGCGAAAGGCATCCCTTGGTGCTTGGTGTGGCTGATTCGCTGGCAAGGAATTGTGTTAATATGGATTTTGGTGACCAGGAGGCAATGGTCACTGCCGCATGTCGCTTCCGTGTTTGACCATTCAGCATGCCAGATTTGGTGGGTGAGCGTGAGGTCCAGGCAGGTGTACCTATTCATACTATCGCAGATTTGTGTGGGATGCTGCGGGTGTTGTTGGATGGCGTTGTGTAGGATTCGCCCTTTGGATGTGGCTTTAGTGTAACCCCATGCTAGGTGGGCAGCGTTGAAATCACCCACTATCAACACTCAGTGATGTTGGGCAAGCTTCCCTATTTGTCGAAGGAAGTAGTCTACTTCTGATAGGTCTGTTTGTAGGGGCTGTAAACATTCAGAATAAAGACACCGCTGTCCTCTTTCTGGCCACGGAGAATTTCGATAAGGGAGTGGTCGATGGCGATGCCGTCTACGGAGGGGGTAACTGTTGTTAGTGTCTGCTGTCCAGAGTGACTGCGCGGGTACAGTAGCCCAAAAGCTTTGGCACTGCACCACTTTCCTGTAGAGCAATAAAGTCCAGTGGCGCGTCGCTCTTAGAGGGGCCCTGAAACACGCCTTGCGCTTGGTGAAATAACATAGTCCTTGGGTAGCATACGCTGCTGTGAACATCTCAGCCAAGTTTTGCTGTCGTATGCGGTGCGTGGAGCTCGCAAGCGTATGCCGAAGTCACCTTTCTCTCAAACGCTCTTTAACGGAAGGCCCTGTCCTCACCCTCTTCTAGGCACCCTATTTTGTCATTCCCTTTGACGGCTGCTATTGGCCGATAGCCGATATCAAGCTGCTGTCAGCTACACAGAGTAGATACTGCTGCCGCAGCACAGTGCTGCCACAAGTCCACTGTCTAAGCATACAGTGGCTCACTGAGGACAACTACGTTTGGCTTATGTTTAGTGCGTCGTAGGCACCAAAGGCAGAAGTCGTGGTGTCTACGTTAACACCCGAAATGAAATTTGAACTGCGTGCCACAGTGGCATTTAGAAGGCAGAGCATTGTGGGCACACCCCACTGTACCGTATCCATTGCAATGCAATCACTGAAGAATTAACGTGAGCACAGCAGAGGCCATGTTTGACTGCCAATAACTCCGCTTCTGCTGGATGCAGTGAAGTACTTTTTGTGGAAAAGTATTTCTGAAATAACCTATTTTCACTTTAAATGCCTCGTTTCCCTTCGATAAAATGTGGTTCAAGTGGTTTAATGGTGTATTGCTGGAGGGTGTTTTCTTTAAGAGTGAAGGTTAAAC
This sequence comes from Dermacentor albipictus, assembly GCF_038994185.2. Classification (NCBI taxonomy): domain Eukaryota; kingdom Metazoa; phylum Arthropoda; class Arachnida; order Ixodida; family Ixodidae; genus Dermacentor; species Dermacentor albipictus. The sequence goes on along the minus strand of NC_091824.1, from coordinate 85,541,103 downwards.
AATTCCACTGCCAAATCACAAGGGGGGTGGGGTGGGTGGGGCAGAATTTTCTTTACGGTTTTTCTTCATAGCTACTAGAAGCTGCCTAATTCTACAGAAACGATTTCCGGTGCTGGTAAGCTGTGGCTTTTTTTTTTTCGCAGTTTTTTTTTTCCGGCCTGGATGCCTTTAATTGCTTCTTTGATCATGGTGAATATGTCCTGTTGGATGGACCAAAGTTGGAGTTGGACGTCAAAACAGGCGTCACATTTCTCAGCGTGGGCGATCTTTGTGGAAAGGGTGGCGATTTCGCTGGGGGGAGGGGGCTAAACCACTGCACAACATTACCTCTATTTCATTCTTTCCGGCTTCTGGTACCATAATGGGTAGGGTAGCAGGTGGGTTGATGTTCTGGGAGATGAGTGCAGATGTTCCACACGTTGGTTCAGGGGTTGGATTAATGGAGGCAGAGCTACTTTGCTGAACTAATTTAGTGCGGAGCTGCTGCATCTGTGCACGTGGGGCAACATTTTTGTTCCGTAGTTCCTGTATTGAAATGAAATAAAAGTTTATTTTCCATCTGAAGAAACTGATTTTCTTGAGACGCATGTGTGGGTTTGTGTTTGCGGGGTATCGGAGATTTTATGGAAGATGTGCGTGGTGTTTTGGGGGTTTTGGGAAATGCATCATGCTGCCCAGACCATCTGGGAAGCCCTGGTATACGCTGGTAGGTCCTGGGCTTGAATTTGGGGTGCTGAGCCAGGCTGCAGGAGTGGTTAGGACGTAGTTCACGATTGGGAGCGCGTCTGTGGACACTGTCCCGATATAAGTCATCGTGTAGCCAAGCAAGAACAGCTACGCTGCCACAAAGATCCCGCGTGCTCGAACGATGTGATGATGGTGGGCCGGGTTGGAGCTGCTTGGGCAGTCCTTATAGGCTGTAGGATGTAGGCCTTTACATAGCACGCAATTTGGTGTGCACGCATGTCCCAGTAGCACATTTACGACACCGCAGGCGGGGCAGATTTGAGCGTCCGGGGTGGGGAACCCATTGGTTTGGTGGCCAATTTATAGGCATATGCCACATACTTTTGTGGTGTGGCAGTAGCGGATACAGCACAATTCTCTGCTGGCGCACGTGATATAGAAAGGTACTGTCCGATCGGAGAAGGTTATGAGAATGGTGGTGGCCTTGCCCAACATTCGAGCGTGGAGAATGGTTTTCGACCGCAGGCCATGAGATTGTTCAGATTTTCCTCGGAGGCACTTGCGGACAGTCAACATACGCAGTCACAGCGAAATCTTGTTCACCAAGGTGGAGGTTCTTGAGTTCCTGGATTCTGGTGTCAAATTCTTCGCATAGACCTACGACAAGTTAGGCGTAAGAATCCAAGAACCAGGGCAACTAGCTCCCCAAGCTTGCAGTGCTTCGGCAGGCCCAGGCAAGGAGCGGCAGGCAAAGTTCATGGCGCTCAATGGTTTTCGGACCACGCTAACGGCACATCCGTCCTTTTCTGGTCCCTATGGAGTTGTCCTCGCGTGGGCAAACAGCTTCTACAGTTAGTAGTGGCAACAAGGTGCTGCTTATTTGACAGCCTTATATAACAACTTCATTCTTGCAACCAGGCATCAAACAATGTACCTACTTATGTGATATACGTAGTTGGTATCCTCTTCACGTTCACCGTAGTACATTTAATTGTTTACAAAATGAACATGTGCACTCTCTTCAAGAAAGGAAAGAAAAAAAAGACTAATTTCACAGTGTTGCAAGTCAGGCTACAAGATAGAAACATGAAAGAACCCACAACAGTCCACAAGAGAAATTTCAAAACAGAACAGTAACAGAAATGAAAATCGGGTGCACAAAAGAAATGGTGAAGTCCAGGTTAATAAAGTAACATGCAAAATTCTCAACTAAGTTATATGAAAGGTGCATGTGTCAAGTACAAGTTTAAGTCAGTAGAGTGAATTTTACTAACATAACTGACATGCAAAGAGCAAAGCAAAAGGTTTTTGTCAGCCTTTGTCTTGAATCTTCGCATGCACTGCTTTTCACTAAGTTAGCTGTGATGGTACAGGCAGGCTGGAATAAAATGCTAACAGTAAGAAAAAAAGTGTAACACCTCTTGCGCCTAATTACTTGAAATTGGAGTGCAATAGCTTGGCCTAACCAGCCACCAAACATGCACTCAGCATCTCTACAAATCTCACCACTTTCCAAACACAGACAAATGTGTAAAAGTGGGGTGCGCTGCCTAGTCTGTTTTCTTTCGTGTTCAGGTTTCCATCTGGCTTGCCTCTACACAGAGAATGCAACCTAAGATTCTGACAACAAAATGTTGCCAAGTTTTACTATGTCAACTTTAATTTCCCGATTTGGTTGATTGTTTTTTATTGGTTAGGTTAGGTTAGTGTTCTGTTTTGAAATTTCATTTCCCGATTTGTTTGATTGTTTTTTATTGACACACAAACGTCAAACTACAAAGCCTTGCATCAATCTGTGCTACTCTGAACTTATTTCACGCATGAACTCACTGCTCATTAAACGATGCACATGTCAGCCACTGACTTACGCATCAACTCGCAAGTGCCATCGGGAGAGGGTCAGAAAGGGTCACCCACCGGGTGTCTCTACTCGCTGGTAGTGGTATGGGTTGACGCAGACTTCGTCCTTCTTGAGGTGGAAGGCATACTGACAGTGATCGGTGGCGCGCAGCTCGTGGTGGCTCTGCAGGTCGGGCCAGCGCCACAGGCGGCAGTAGATGACGTGCGGCAGCCCCTTGCGATGAGACACCTGCAGCCGGCCGTCCAGCGACCTGCCCACGGCCACCCCCCCACTGATCACCCTTAGGACATCAGTGGCGCACAACAAGGACAGCAGCAACGACAGTGCACAGACACCAACAGGCCACACGGCAAGAAACCTTCAGGAGGAGGCACTTGCTCACCTCTCCCAATTACTGCGTCTGTCAGGGCTGCTGTAGGCCATCTGTCATCAATGCTACTGGTACCACCAGCCCTTAAGACCGCAGCAGAATGAAGGCCTCTCCCAGTGACCTCGTTTTTTCTACCTTTCCATCCTCCAGGGCTGAGTGTCCAACTGAACGATTACTTTGGGTCCCCGATCTGCCCATCAGCTCTTACTTGTCTCCAGTTACAACTCCATCCTTCACCAGCTACACAAATTTTTCCAATTTCATCACTGCCAACTTATCCACCCTGAACTACACTGCCCTTCCCTTGGCACACCCTGTAACTATCCTCTGCATTACATAAGCCATCCAAGTCCACTTATTTGTTTTAATATAAACTAGAACAGGTTCCAAATTGAATCAATCATCACTATAGACCCTATTATCAGCCAGTAACTTCACGAAAAAGATGCAAGTTTGACAGGCAAATAAAATTGTGGTGCTGGCAGCAGCACGATGGAATGGCACAGTATACAGGAACGTAATGCCCACTCAGGGTATGGTGCCACTAGGGGAGTGAATCAGTTAAAACTGCCAAGCCACCACTGCTACCACATGACCAAGTGCCCACTCGCATTTCACAGTCACCTGATGACACATAAGCCTTCCCCAACTCCATGCCTTAGCTCCAAGCACTCGTTTATCCAATGTTACAAGAACGCCCACTAACACTGAAATTAAAGTTTCTCCTCCAAAAGGTTTCTCACCCTGTGCATAACAACCTCACAAGGCAACACACACAACACGTAGCATTGCAATTGAAAAATTTTGCATCATTTATCTTTTAAAAAATGACGAAACATGTGCGTGCTCTCACAAAGCCTTCAGACACTGCACCTCCTTTACATTCACAGGTAACAATATTATAACAAAGAAAAAGTTGTAAAATGCCAATCAGTATTTTGCAACTTTTTTTTCATAGCTGTACACGACAAAAAGGGGGGCAGCATCCAGCCGTAGAGGAGCACGGTGGCAAAACATGCAAAACAACAATAGCTAACAGTCTTGGGTCTGAAAGGACTTCTGAGCCCATGACAAAGCATTTCCAAGGACTAAAGCTATGTCAAGTTTTGACAGCTTAAAAAAAAAAAAGCATGGTCTACTACAATAAGCAAACTTATTTTAATAACCCATGTAAACTGCCTGAAACAAGTGTTGCCAACTGCCATAAAACCACTACGGAAATGGACTGGCTTGACTTCTGCACTGCATTAACTTTTTGGTCACCTAGATACCTAAATAAAATCTGTTCAGATTAGCCAAAAACCGCAAATCCAAGAATATTTAAGCACTCCATAAAATTAGTTCTCAAAGTTTACATTTTGGTATTCACACATTTCAAAGACAGCCACAAACTCTGTAAACTACACTTTAGCTGTACAATACAAGACCATTTGAGAATTTTCATATCTGAAGAAAGATCAAAAGTGAAGTCCCAGGGCAAGCTGCATGTGTACTAAAATTTTGTCTAAATGTGGCACAATGTGTGAGGCTACATAGCACTATTGGACAACTGGAACCACAGACTGTGTGTGCTGCTTGCACAAAAATTGGAGCAAGGTTCACTTCGGTACCTTTTCAACAGTGACTGCATGGTTTCTCTTGATTTTCCCCAAGGCATTCTGGCCACAGATACAACGCATAAATGTAACTGAGAATTGTGACAGAACCAAAAGCTCGGCAAGTTGGTAATGCTAAATTTTGTCCTCAGTCTTCCGTGCTCCCCGCAGTTCTACAAAGAACTAAGAAACATGAGTTCACTTTACAACAGGTACTCTACAAACATTATGGGCCTCCCTAGCTTTGGCTAATGAGTATGACTAAAGACTGCAAGCTGCCCCTGCAACATCTTATTAAAGATTGAAGTGACGTCAAAGACAAAAAAACTGTCAATGTGGCATTGCGGACCTTTCAGTTTGGTCTCATGACAACACCCTGTGAAGGAATGAATCTTGCCTAGAGGGAACCTTTAGTGGATGTTTACTTTTGCCTGTTTTACTTGCTGGTGCATTACTTCACTTGCTTACCCAAAACATTCTGCACAGCCAAGTCAAAGCATTTATGAAGAGCTTCTTAGAACTGGTTGAGTAGTAAGAAACCTCAGTCATAGTTTGCAGTGATGTTCACAGTCACCTGATGACACACAAGCCTTCCCCAACTCCATGCCTTTGCTCCACGCACTCCTTTATCCAATGTTACAAGAATGCCCACTAACACTGAATGAAAGTTTCTCCTCCAACATGTGTGCGAGTGCCCGCTCACGTGTTCTTACTCCATGCCTCAGACTTTTTGTGCAGTCCTTTGGCAACACACAACATGTTGCCTAGTCATTCATTTACAACACTACGACAATCACCTATCTAGGACTGCATTTATTAAATATTGTTGCACACAGAATATGCCACCTGCAACACCATTTGCAAACCTAGAACTTTGAAAAATATGTTTTCACTGGCCATTAAGCCGCTGTGCAGACATGGCAACTTTACACATATACGTAAAGCATGCCATACAAACATAAAGCATTAGCACTGAACAGTTTTCTCATAAGCACAAACAGAAAGCTGTACTGATTTAAAACTGCAAGTCACAAAACATCAACATGATTCACAAAAGTTACATTACGGAGCTTAACATTCCAAGGCAGCCCACAAGCAATGATGGACACTGCTGTGGAAGGATCTGAATATTAAAGCACAACCAAAACACAGCAGATAAGCACTTTTACTTTTCACCCTCATCAAAATGTGTCCACGGCAGCTGCAAATCGAACCCACGACTATCTGCTGCGAGTGCCCGCTCACATGTTCTTACTCCATGCCTCACACTTTTTATGCAGTCCTTTGGCAACACACAACATGTTGCCTAGTCATTCATTTTGAACACTATGACAATCACCTACCTAGGACTGCATTTATTAAATATTGTTGCACACAGAATATGCCGCCTGACGAAACTATAATGACAGGTCTAGAATTACTAGGAGGTAACTGTTTCCCTAGACAAAATACATTAACAAGTCACATTAAAAATTAATACATATGTGTTCTAACAGATGCTGCATTCATTACACAGAAAAGTTTAGACAATGTGAATACTGTTCCAACTGTTCAGTTAGTGACAGCAGCTGCTACGCAATGTACAATGTTTGACTTTGGCCAGTCTCCAGCTCTTGTTCTTAAATTCGTTTCTGAAAGCTTGCCAGGAACTCAAAATAAATTAAAATGAAAACATTGCATGCAAATACAAATAGGTTCAAGCGACTTTATGCTCCTGCAAAGTAATGGACAAGCAAAAAGAGGTAGATTTTTTAGTTTACTTTTTGCAAAGAACAAAAAAAAAAGTTTCACTTTTGCATAGGTTTACATTGAGGTTCTTAAGTGCTGCTGACTGGAGCCTCATAAGAAAGCTAACTGAGCAGAACGATCCCCGCTGCTCATGGACATTTCCGACCCTCTTTTCCACGGTGACATCCTCTCTTGTTTGCGCACTAGCGGTTCAAGACATGCGCGATAACGATAGAAGGGCACGTCCGACACAGACCTGGCATTGTGTAGACCTCGCTCACTGTGCAAAATACCGCACGGCAGTGCCGACAACAGGCAACAAAAAGACAAGCGGCTACTGCGTGTGTCGGTTGCACGTGGCGGCTATTATCGCGCTGCGTCTACTTTGCCTCAACATACGCGCGCTGTTGCTACGTGTGACAGACGAGGCACGATGCCAAAGCGCATGTCAGTAGAACTCGGCGCAATCATGTCTATTTTGTGCTCCCCGCCTTTCTATTGGAAAAGGGCACCACAATGCACCGTGCAGACAAGCATGCTTTTGACCCACGGTGCTATGACCTCGCCGACTTCAGTCGCCAGCGGAAGGGCTCAGCCACACCGCACGTTACCGGCCATCGCGCCACTTTTCTAGCGCTTTATTACATTTAATTTGTTTATGTTGCATTCTCGAGTATGAAAGCGACTGTACGACTCGCATGCCGAACAAATATGCGGTGAGGCCACATCGCCGTAGCGACAAGCGTCAAGAAAAAAAAAATAAACCCTAGAGCTCGCTACAAACAGAAATAGTGCGCGAAAAGAATAAGAAGAGAAGGCAAAAGACGAAAACGACCATCTCTTCACGCGTGGGAAAGCCCGCTCAAGACCCGACGTCCACAGGAGACGTTCGGCAGACAGCGGGGGAGGGAGCAATGCACCCTTTCTTTCTCGGCTCAGCAGCCGAGCGATCGCGTTAGGCCTAACGTCGATGCCGCTTCAGACGCCCTGACATTCGAAAACGGCGAAACAATGAGCGTAGCTGTCACCAAATCGGCGGTAGGAACGTGCACATGCTCGCCCTATTTTCGGGCTGAGCCACGGCACCCGATCATCAGGAGAAACGGGCTGTCGCCACCGGCATGAACCACACGGTTGCAGGCGAGGCACCTCCGAACGAGAGAGCGCCGCGCGGGTAGTGCGACTGCCGGAGCGGCTCAGCACCGTTCGGCCCGCCCCAACACCACATGCAAGGGCACACAGGCACGGGTACACCGCTGATCGTTGCGAGACGAGTAGTTGAGCATGCAGGCGACTGACAAGGAGATTAGTGAGGCTCACCGCCCCTACCTCTAACACTCGGGGAGTCACTTGTTGATTTCGATTCGCACGAAAATTTAGTCGCACGGGACACCGCCGGCGTCAAATCCGTAGTACGAGGAAAACGGCTGCTTCCCGGTTAGCTTTGCACCAAGCTCAAAACACGACACACCATCCGGCGAGTTTGCGACACTTTCTTCAACCCTTCGACGACGAGCGGGTCTGAGTGGACCGCGAGCGAACATGCAAGCGCAGCTCGTCTGCACGCTGTGCTGAGCGAAAACCCGGTGGGAGAGAGCAAAGGCTTACCGCAAAGGCCTACCAACGCCAGCGACCGACCAGCGCGCCGCTTCGGCCGAAAATTCGGCAGCCCACCAATCGTGTCAGCCGCAACAACAAAGGCGAAAATGTCGCGCGAAGCCTTGGTCACCCGACGCGACACTCGAATATGCACTCACGCACCGAACTCGGCAACGACGACGAATCTTTCCGAGCCCGTTTTCACGGCGACGACACCCGGGTAAACTGTCCGGCGCACGCTCAAGAAAGCATTCGCGAGTTAGGCTTGACTGCAACACAAAGCAGCCCGCAGGCGGCATGTGCTGCTCTCTCGCCCTCGGCCCAAAAGCAGAGACGAGGAGGAGAGGTTCGCGATGCGTTCATAGCAGCAATCACGGTGGCGGCGGAAACTGCCGAACCGACCCGACCAAATTCCTCGATTAACGACGGGCCAGAATGAGGTCGAACGAAGGCACGCGACGATTATCCAGCAATTACGGTCTGGTGGAAAGGAAGTAAATAATGACTGAAAATGGAACAGGCGCCCTACGACGTCGTGAAGTTTGTAAACGCAGTGGCTTAACATTGCGCGCCCAGTAAGTCGCTACGCACCAACAGTGGTGAAAACATGTTTCGGTTGTCGAGATCGACTATCTGTGTCGCGCGGGTAGATAAGGCCAGTCCCCTAGATCTCTTCGGTTAAGAGATGGCGGAACGCAATAGCTGGCAGCGCCACAAGACTAGGGCGTCCTAGCGGCATGTCCCCTGTGCGGTTCCCTTCGCACCGCAAGCGAAGCGATCGCGCTTCGGACCACAGGTTTTATCAAACCCTCCACTGATAAGAGAGAGGCGACTTGAGAAAAGCAGCGGTCTTCCATCTTTACTCTGGGTGCTGCGTTCTCGCATTACGAAGCCTTCCGTACACCGTGCCAAAAGATCACTTTCCGCATAATATGCGTGTTTTTGTTGTTTTCGTCCTCATTTAAGGACAAAACTGCAGGTGCCAGCAATTCATCGTGTCACCAACACAAAGGTGCATCGTGAAGTAACTGAAAAACTGCTGCCAAAAACAATTAGAGTATAAGAACACACAAAATGACAGATAATAACAACACAGTCCGCTGTAATACCAACCTGGGAATCGTGATGCATGCAGTGTGAGCATCTTGAGTCGAAATCGCCTTCTCAAGTTCGTCCATTCCTCCAGATTTCTTCAGCTTCTTCACCAAACTTTTGACGGCTTTCTCGCTCCATTTGTCTTCTCCTTCACCTTTCTTCCAGCCTAACAACCGCTTAACAACCGGGGGTGTGAAGGGTAAAATCGATATCATTTTGAAGGGCTTCGAGACTGCACAGCTATTTCTTCAACGGAGACGCATAACTTAAAGGTAGACACCGTTGCAACAGTTCAAACGCTTGCACAGGGCATGCGGCAGCGGCTTAGACGGGCAGTTTAGGCGGCTCCGATCACAGTGAACTGCCGAGCATAGCCACACTGTAGATCACAGAATACCTCTTCTGCGCAGCGCACGTGAAGCGCGAGCTTACAGTGAGCAGTTTCGCATGTCCCGGAGAGTTCGCTGCATTCTACGGCGCTCGAAGGATTTCAGGTTGTGTTGACGTTGCAGACACGGCGACTTCAGCTGCCTGAGGCGACAAAATCGCTCTAATGCGAACGCGCGACCAATTCACTCACCACAAACGAAGATGCAATGAAAACACATACGCAGACACCTCTTGATAGACCGACGCTTGCCTCGCGTAATGATAACAGAGTAGAAGAGGAAGATGTCGCCACCTTACAGAACATTTATAAGAAAATAATTTCGCAAGCCAAACTTATCACGTGCATTATATGTTTTTTTTATTTTCCTCAAATATATAGACAACTGGCTATTTTAGTCAATATGAATCATAGGTGAAGGATGTGTGTGTGTGGCGGCGTAGCATTTGAATCCTCCATGATTTGAATTAAACCAGCATGGCTGCAGCCAGCTGGTTGCGAAGTGGGTTGGTTCATTGGTTGGTTGAACTTGAGTGATGTAAAGGACAAAGTCGGTGCCGAGGTCGGGCTCGTGGCCGTGCAAAGGAAGATTGTTCAAGTGTTCGCAAACTCGTGCTTTTGTTTTTGATGCCATGACACGAGGCGTGCGCGTGTCTTTAAATAACAAAACAACAGTGACAGGTCGAAGCTTATGCGAAATACTAGTTAATCCTTGTTTTATTCCGAGTCAGCAATTTAACTTGTCCGACGAACTGTTTTTTTTTTTTTGTACTACTACAAATTCCACATCAAGGCTAGCACAGCTCACGGCAGAGCGTACTTTTTGGAGGCGTGTACCTGTTGAGATAGCGCGCGCAAGCGATAACTTCATCAGCGTGCGTCGCCTGTCTCAACGAGTCTAATTCTTTTCTTTTATGTTACGATAAGCAGAACGTTTGCATCATGAATGGTTCATTGTGGTGTCAACCGCGTCTTCGACGCATTACGGCGAAATGTATCCATCGGAGGAAGCGGTTCCTGCGGCACCTGTGATCCAAGCGAGTGACTTCATTCCCCTGCAGCCCCTTTCGGAGAAAGGGACAACTACTGGCCTGTCGATAAGCTCGGCGTTCGAAGGGAATGTGACCGTAAACATGCCTCCGCCCAAGCCAGGTGTTTTCTTCTTTGGCTTGCTGATTTTGTCCGCTGCGGGGACTCTTGCTGGTGTTGGGATTTTTGGCGTGTGTTTCTTTTTCTACAAGCACTACCATGCGGCGATATGGGCCTTGGCATCGGGTGAGTGACCCCGGAGTATGGGGCCGTTTATGATTGCACTATATTTTTATTTTGTTCATTCTTGTTTCTTGCTTGTCTCGCCAGATTGTCTAAAGGAAGTTCCCGTGCTTCTGTCATGTTTATGATGTGTTGCCGAATGGTCATGTTGCGAGTTTTGTGATTATGGAGATGTTGCAGTTTTGATGCCGCCTTCTAAACATGCATGTCAAACGTCTTCCGGAGTATTCACAGTCTGCTTCATATGTCAGTAAATGTCTAAGCAACACGTACGTGCTAATCGCATTGAATACAGAAACATTTTGATGTTTCACCACATTTTATCCCGCCCCTTATTCCGTTGCCTCCACCATATTAAAAAAAAAAAAAATATGGAGGAGGCTATGGTTATCCGCTTGCGTAGTCGCATGTGTTATCTTGTTCCTGCCGAACGTGATAGTGAATTAGCACAATCGGTTACACACAATAGGGCGGTCTGCCCGTAACTGCGTAGAAAATATTTCTGTTGTGCGTATTCGTGCCTGATGAGTCTGTCAAACTGGTCGTAGATTTTAATGAATGTGGGTGGTGGGGGCGTGAACTCTGTGTGCTTACCATGTGACCATGCAACAGTGTCATATCAAAGCTCTTAGCCAAATACCGAAATACTACAATTAATTTCAGGCAACATTCACTTGTGTAACTTTATTGTGACCACGTTGTGCTTCAGCAATCTTTGCAGGAGGTGTCCTTCACCTTCAGATTCTGCACCTCGCAAAGAGGCTTGACATGTGGCACGATGTGCACACACTCGGAGGACTGAAAGTTCTTGGTGTCATTGTGTCTGCTGGCAGCCTGGTTTCATCCACAGCATACTGGGCCTTTGTCATCACTAGGCATGAAGGTAAAAATGCATACTGTTCATCAAATTTCAAGCTCAAAACTTGCCATACCTGTGGAAGGAGAAATGCACACTCAAAATGTATTAGTCTGAACTTTGTTTCTTCACAAAACACTGCACTGCAGCAACCTGTGATAGCACTTACCATGTTGACAGCATCGCACCAGCACACAGAATCTATTGGGAAAAGGAGCTTTGGGCTGAGGTCTCTCGTACATACTTAGTGGCATGTCCGAATGGTAGCTTTCGAGCACTTTGGCGGTGCACTTTACATTCGGCTGATGCTGAACACATTTGCTAGGTTCATTCAGGGCACCACGTTCCAGCTCAAAGCACTTGAAGGCGCTCTCTTTTCATTCTGAGAGCACATTAGAGGTCCCACAGAATGGCCACGGGGCTCCTCCGGTTGCTCTGGGAGCTGCTGAACGTTTCACTCAGCCAGGCATTCTCTGACTACAATCTCGAGAGGGCTTCGCGTCACGGTAAACTGGAATGAAGTAGGAACCAGTTGAATTTATTGTCAAGTAGAAGATGCACTACAGCCTGAAGTGCAATCTGGCAATTGACTTGCCATGCCAAGAAGGAGATCCAACAGATTGCCCAATAAGTTCTGTCAAGAAGTACCTGTATGATCTGCCATATGACTTGTACCAAAAACCAAGGTCAGAGAGGATGCGCCACTGGGATTTGTTGAGAATCTGTAGGATTCAGTTTTTGGCGCAAGTTGTAATGCCAGTTCATACCATCTGCCTCCAGCTTTAGCTTGTAGACAAGAGCACTATGACATCGCTAACGTATGGGTGCAGGAGGAGAACAAACCGTTTGCCATTGTATCCACCGAGGTCGCCTCGCTTGATGACTGCAGGGATCTGCAGCATAGGAACATTTTCTTACTGCAATAAAGAAGCCTGACAGTTAAAGTTATGTGCTAAGGTTACAAACAAAGTGTAAGAAAAAAGGGAAGGAGCAGTGTAATGCATGACACATAGCATTAACTATCGGCAGATTATTTTAGGGGTAAAAAACATAAGTGGCAACATTATATGAGCAGTGACGCATTAGAGGAGCTGTTGTGTTGCATCGAACCAACTGACCCGTTGTCAAACTTTCCTTAACCACCTCAGACCAAGGTTCCACGAGCACTAGTTGATGGGCTAGTTGATTTGACATACTAAGGCAGCAGAGCAAGAAAAACATGGACACAATTGTAAAACTGACACCATGAGCACTTACTAACGACCGAGTTTTATTGCTTATGAACAGACATATATAAGCACAAAATATTGGTGTGGTGAGCAAGGAAAAAAAAAAGCTGCATCAAAAACAGTATTCGTGACATCAGTTTGACATTTCTTGTGTCCGTATATTTTTTTTGTGCTGCTGCCTTAGTAGCCAGTGTCCATATGCTCGTGGACATTGGCTTTCCTCCATTTTAATATTAAAGCAGAGAAAATAAAATTTTTAAAAGTTCAGTGCAACATTAAGCTAGGTGCAGGTGACAGCATATATCAAGTGTTCAAACATTTTGCTCCCAATGCTTTTCAAGAGAATGTACGCTATGTGTGACACGTACCACTGTATTATCAGGGACAAAGAAAAACAAATATGGGCTGCATTTCAAATGCCATGTGATGATGCAGCCATCCAGGATGAAAGGCAGCAGCAACAAACCACCATGTGATGTTATACCTTTGTTCTTGTGTTTAGGCAAACAAAATGTATTTTTATTGCAGCAAACTGGAGAAATGGACTCTTCCACCACACACGTGGAGGCACTGATGTGTGCCTGTGCACTTGTGCAATCTCGTCATCAATTATTTTTTCACATTCTTAAGAGGCCAATTGTGAAGAAGAACCGATCATAAAGTTATGGCACAAGGATTCCATTAGGTCTTAGGAGGGTAAGCGTGGGATGACAAACAAATCTTATTCACGTGACGTAACTTGTTGGCGACGCATCAGTGATAATAAACTACAAGTGTGATGCCATCATGTCGAGGACATTTATGTAGTTTAAGGTGGAGAGATGTCCTGTTTGCTTCCTTTCCCGGCACCCTCGCCAACTGTCATTGCTATTATTGATTAGTACCAGGCAGAAAGATTCAAACTGAACCATTCAGTGCTTTGTAGCCTTTCATTTCCCGGACATTTAGCAAAATCTTGGTTAAAGGGTTTCTCACCAGGCCTTATTGGAAGTTGTGGTTATGTACTAGGTGTTGTAAAGGGAAAAGTAGCATTTTACAAAGTAGCGTTCTACTACAGAAATTTCTAAAAAGCATTTAGTAGTTGCTGAGATAAAGCAATGCAATGTTGTGAAGCAGTGGTTCAAGGAGGCGAGCTACCTTTCTAACACAGAGGCTCTTTTGCCTCGACCAGGGCCCACCTCCCCCTCTCGTCACCGAGCTGTTCTTTTCCTCTCCTTTCCTACTGAGCAACGCATTTCCAAAAGTGGGTTTGTTTGTGTGCTCTGGATATCGCAGGAATGCCTGTGTTGTTGCCATCGCTTCTGCAGGCTAGTGGTGTGCTGCAGGTGGCATGCAACATGAAAGCACCGTGCCTGTCACGTCTGCTTGCTTGTGCCCAGAGTGGCTCCTTGAAGGAGAAGAGCATGCAGGCTTTTGTTTGAATTTTTGGCTGATTTTTCAGTGCACATTGTCACCTTTGATCTATGCACCGCAAATGTCTGTTCACAATGGCCAAACCTGGTAAGGGGCTGTTTAAATAGGTGAATAAAGGGGCATGACACGTGCTACCCTCAGTGTATAGGGATCCAATTTGGCCAAGCATCCCTTTTCAAAACTGTGTCACTGAACTCATTCTGTTTACCTTTATGTTGCATTCAAGCTCAGCCTTTAAGCTCACAGTTCCTGGTAACAAGGCACCAAATCTTTAAATGCTTACATGCACTAAGACTAATTAATATAGTATTTTTCAGTTTGAGAAGGTTTGTGAACCACCTGTGGCAATCTATTTCGACGCCTGAGTGTTTGCTGCCTGCCAAAGCCAGAACTCCTCATGTCCAGCATAGCAAAGCATTAACACACCATGAATTCAGGAGCATGAGCAATCCTGCATTTGAGCATGTTCACAGACTGCCTTAATCTGAGCACATCAAGCATGCGCAACAATTGACATAGGCATGCAGCTTATCTTGTCTTTGTATCGCATTTCTTATGAGGCTGGTTTTGTCATCAAAGCCGCAGGAGCCTCAGCAGGTTCCTGGTTCAATGCTTTATGGTGCACCTGTTTTATTCTGAGTAGCCATGCTATGCGTTGTTTGGTGCAGAAAGGCGATGAATATTTCATTCAACATATCACAGCTTTGTTTGGTAGTTGTGCGAGAAAACAGCTTTTGAAAACCTGCTTAGCTGTTGTGTTCATTGGCCTCCCTTTGCTGCCAGGTCGTGTCAATGTGGCCGCAGCCATGTTGACTGTTCTAAGGCTCGATGGTTCTTTCTCTCCAAACCTGCCATAACTATCTAAGGCATTTGTTAATTTGTAAATGGAATGTTAAATGCTTTTTAAAGCACTGCTGACAGTTGCAGTAAAAGGCACCCTGCTGCGCTGTGTGCAGCATGTTCAAGTGTTACTGTGAACAAAGCTGAAAAACGTGTAGCTTAGCTAACCCTTAGTGTCAGCATGCTGCCCGCATGAGCAGAGTTTTCTGACTCAATGACACATTCTAATCTATAGTGGCACTGTTACATTTTGTAATAGATGCTGTTATATCATGCTTTAATAAAGCAAAGGTAATCAGCTGCTTGCATAATGAAAACTTGCCTGTCATCACTTTGCAACGGGCAACTAGAGCAAGAAGGTCACGGTATTAGTACTCTGTGCATGGTCTCGGGCTCTTTTTTATCAAGCAAGAAATGAGCAGTTTCTTCTTCTGAAACTTGTCACGCAATATTTTTTTGCAAGTGGTTAATAAATCTGCTAAGTCATTAGGCAGTACTGTCATGAAGTGTCACTCCTGTGATGCACTTGGGAGCCCACAATTTCACTCGATGGCTGTCATTTCCATTTTGTTATAAGGGATTAAACACAGTAACTATAAGTTGTAGCTGTGGTAGTGTAGTAATTCGTTACATGAAGTGTATTTTGCTTCATCTTCATCGCATGTTTGCAAGACAGGGCCTGTATTCACAACTTTTCTTGCAAAAGTTCTGTCCATGATTGGCTTTTGCCATGGCAATCGTCTCGTTGTCACACTGGTCACTAGCATCTTCATTGGCAGGCACGATACTCCTGACAAATAAATGATGTTACAAAAGAGAAGCTTTGTGAAAACAAGCTGAAATCTCCAGCTTATGATTGACAACTTCAAAAAGACTCCTGATCACGCTTGCACAAAGTCAATACAATTCAACCCACATTGCAGCAGCCCTTCTATATGTCAAGGACATGCTGCAGTGCGCTTATCATCGCTCATAAAAGAACAATGGAAACAGATCTCCTGTGTGATGACTAACAAGGTTATCAGAACCTTTTCATATCAATGCCCTTATGCGTGTGCTAATTTCATTCAATTAGGTGTGTGAATTGAAACAGACCATATGTATCTATGGTTTCTTGTTACATCCACTCCTATCATGCAGGAATACAATATCATTATGAGCACTGTAGCAGTGCTCTTTCCAGTTGTCTGCTAAAGCTACATCATGATCTTTTGTCTTTACGCTCTGATGAATCTAACACATGCGTACACACAAAGTATTAAATATAGGATTTCAGCCTCTTCCCATGCTTGCTGCTGGCAGATCCCACCGCAGTGGTTATAGCAATCCACTGACAAGGGCCGCCTTTATTATGTTGACACTGCCTGTCATATCATCTGTGATGCTGCGAGACGTTACTCTGTTGATTGATCAATCTGTGAATCAAAATAAATGTCATGTTATCTTTGCAGTGTTTTCCATGGCTAGTGGTGCACTGTACCCTGCAGCTATTCTGAGCACCATCACTCTACTCTGGGGCCTTCTCCTCTACGGCAGTGCCAGGCATTGCCAGAAGCGTGTTGCCGAAGCTCACCCAAGTCTTCTCGGCTACGGGGGTTTCAGCACCCCTCATGCCTAAGTGCTGCTTGGACCATGAACTCTGTTTAATTTTTTTTACTTTTGTACATATATATATGAATTGTTAGTGCTGTGCAAGTATTCCATCTTGTAAATAGCAAACTTCTTGATCTTTTAATACTTTGTTAGTTGTTACTGTATTGTACTGATTCCATAAATTAAAAGCTTTTTGTAATTTTTCTTATCAGTACTTTTTCACTGGGTGTTCCAATAATTTGTGGTAGGTGGGTATCAGGCATGGTGCATTTAAACCGAGTTGGTTATTTGGCTTTGGGGTATGATGACACAGGTCCTGTTCCTGTATGCGAAACAGCATTTCAATTGAGATGAGATGCAAAACAAGTTCAACTGTTACAGTACTCCCTAATGCGAAATTCGAGCGCAGCTCTATATGCGTTTTCATTTTGTGATATAGTGAAGCGAAGAATTTGAGACATGTAGCAGAGTCGGCGATTGTCAAAAATCTGATCAGTGGGTCAAGCGCACAGGCGTTTATGTATGGCTTGTCGAAGATTCCAGTGTAATCGCTGGTGCTGCTTGGCTTCCAGAAATAACTACACAATTTGCATTGTGCATACAATCAGATTACAAATCCATGACAATCGACACAAGCGCAAACGCGACCAAACCAAACAAGCGTGAGCGAGAGAGACGCGTGCAGACGATATTGCGAAACTAGCAGTCTGGCTGAGACCATATATGAGTGCGCATCGAGGGGCCAGGCAGGCCCGCATGAAAACAGTTTTCTGCACGCTTGTCACTGAAGGGGTCGCTCTCATTGGTGTTCGCCCTTCACAGCTCGCGTCTTTCATCTGTTGCTTTGCATTCGCTCTTTCATTTTTCACTGTTGTGCTGTTCACTCAGTTACGTCCCCGACACTCGCCGCAGGAACGGGCCATTAAGAGCTGCCCTCTAAAAAGCATAATGTCACCTTGCCGTTGTTAGCACTGTCATGTTTACAACACCAATTACATTGACATTTTAGGTTTCTTCTTGTGCCACAGGACACAACCAACAACTCGTGAAGCCTTAAGCAAGAACTGTGTGCGTGTCAAAACGGTTCGCAGAGAGCACAAAAGAATCTTGTATGCAGTTCACCCACATCTTGAGTGCCAGCTATACCTTCAGCTTTCATGACGTTTTGAGACCCTCTTGCATTGCTTCAGCCTTGGAAATGCTTGTACAAACCACATGCTTTGGTCACAAGGACAAGGATGTACACCCCCTACTCCTTGACATGTCCCAAGCACATTACACATAGGCAGCACATTGAACATGAACTCCATTAGCTTAATTAACACAACGTTTCTACTTCCCAAAGTGTTGGGCCCGTGCCCGTCAAGAAGTGCTGCAGGGCAGAGCAATGAAATCCCTTCAGTGTTTCTTTGAAGACACTGGCACTTGTGATGAATATTGACTCTACTGCACAGTGTGTGTGTCTCATTCTTCCATCTGAAATTTGTGTACGCAGACATTTGCACACATTTTTACAATGAGAACTTTCCAATAGAGACATTTATTCTGTGCTGTCATGTTCTGTTTCATTTAAATATTGGCTAATGCAAGGATGTATCTTTTCTTTTTTTGTTTTGCGTTAATAACCAAGCAAAAAGGCAAAGCCGTTACCAGCAAACTGCAACAACTCATCTGTTTATTTCGTTCTCAATAAAAAAAAAGAATACAAGAAAAAAGACAGTACAGTTCATTATCATCAGTTGTCAGGCTTTGTGGTAATAAAGAAATTAGAATGTCAATGCAGTATACCAACTAGGCCAGCAAGAAGCTCTTCTAAGATACAGATCATATCATGCCTTCGGACCAGCAAGGAGACCTTCTGCCAATGTAATTGGAAATAATGGGATTGTAATTCGAACTATGGCATCAACTAGGCTTTGTGCCTGGCTGTACCTCCATTCCCATTTTTTTTAAATATAACATGAGATGAGCAAGATGCATTGAGATCCTTCGCACTTTTTTTTTCTGATAAAAGCTGAGCCACATGTAAATTTGTAAACTTAACAGTCAAGAACAACTTGGTATACCCCCTTTGTAATTGTGCAGGAGGAGGTATACAGTGCATTATCAGCTGAATGCAGCGACTCGCTCTGGCTGGTAGACAGGTCTCCATGCCAACTACAATGCTGTTCACTAACAATCTTTGCTTTGAGACCTTTTTGCACTCTAACTCGCACCATTCTTTGTCTAGGCCTTTTTTGATGCTAATGCCTTTTCGCATTCGACATTGCTCTAACCACTCGCGAATGCCAAGAGTGCAAAAAGGCATCGCTACAAAATAGTGGCCTAGAAACTTTCATCAGTGCACCATGACAGAAGGAAACCTGTATTGCCTCTTGAGCTTGGCATACCAAGAGTTGGGCCCAGAATTGTGAAATTCTAAGCCAATTTATAACACCCTGGGACAAACAAATGACAGCCAAAGCTGTGTTCCCCACTTCTACGAAATGTGGCTCTTTCCATATTTTGTCCCGCTAAATGATGCCAGGTGAAAGTCCCACGCATGTCTGCCACAAGTAGATCAGGGTAAACAGTGCAAAGGGCTGGGAGTCGGACAGGTTTTTGCCTGCCCTTGAGCTGCCTCACCAAATATCTGCAGTGACAGTCATCCCTCCTTGCCGAAATGGGTGCATTATTTCTTCGGGTAGGAAAAGGGAATGTAACCATCAGGTTCCTATCTTATCATACCGTACCTTCTTAGTTGTAGCGCCGCTATCCGGTCTTGTTGAAACATATTTCTTGGGGAGCACCCTAATCACTCCAAGGTTTTATCCCAGGTTGGCTGGATGGGTACTTCAATGCACTTTTCAAGCCCGTATACTTGCACACACTAGGTGAGTATCTGCCAGCAACTCACTGAACCTGAAGGCAGCGTGTGCTTTAACTGTCATGAGGAGTGAGACATCAGCACAGCTTTTGTTACTCCAACACGCAGAACAGAGGGTGCCATTTTTTGCCAACTTCTGGCAAAAAAGACGCATAACTCTGGGCCAACTAGACAATCGCACTGCCTCTCTACGAAGGCGTATAGCAGTGCTGGATCACAGTTTGTGTCCATGTTGCATGTACATGGGCTCACCCCTACGATTCATCTTCCCTTACAAACAGCTGTATGTGGCTAAGTTTATAACACTAATGCCCACTCTGTCAAGTACAATCTCAGACTTTTGTTGTACTAACCCTATCCCCTGTGTGGGTTTTATTTGCCCAGAGCAATCGAAGAGTCGCCAATACATTTCTAACCTCTATAAAGGTATGTTACAATGACTTTTCTGGTGTCTCGGCACAAAGATGACAAATTCTGGCCTATAGCTATTCACTATATGCCCTCTCGTACCATACCTGTCATGTTGGCCTAAATTCTACATGACATATTCTAATACAAACTCATAGTGTGCAAGAAGTGTTACACCTTCATTACGCAGGTGTGATTCGTGATGAATCACCAAAAATATGCATGATTAACAGTGAAACATCACTGTTGGGAACGTTCTTTCAAGGCCCTTGAGCAGTGTTGGGCAGCAGTAAGCATATCTACTAGAGTGATATGCATTCCCACTGTAGCAATGATGTATAAAAAGCTTGAATACTATCTGCAAGAAACGGGGGAGCAAAACTGATTTTATCAACAAACCAAACTAGTACCAGCCCCTAAACCACTGTGAGCTCAAAAATTTGTTATACAGTGGCAGCAGTGTACCATTCCACAATGGTCGTACAGATGCAAGAATTTTTTTAAAGGATGCTATAAAGCAAAGTTATTCACACTTTCCAGCACCAGTAGGTGATGCAACAGAATATCAACATAATGGGGATAACTTCAGGTAAGGTGCAAAAAAACATGAGGACAACAGAAGGGAACGAAGACGCAAAACATAATGGGGATAGTGGGGTCAAGCATGCATCTAAAAAATAGGGCGGCTTACAAGTATTTAGTGTTGCTCACCACATCCTAAACGAACACAGAGGTGTCTCATCAAACATCAGCTGCACATATAGTGGAATTAGGTAGACCACAAACGCAGCGGTCGATTTTCAGTTTCTTCGCTCTCAAAAAAGCGTAGTGAAAAGCTTGCTTCATACAATCAAGGTTGATGTTTACATTGGAAACAATACTGTAAACATCAATAAATCTTGTGTGTTTTCTAATACTTTTCTAACATTCAGGAGTATATAGGCACTCACAAGTTAGTTTAACACTGCGCATGGTACACCACAGGTGTGAACAAAGCTAGGGCTGGCAGTCGTGCTGCTACCTAAAATAAATATTACATTCATTCACGATGAGAGGCATGTCCAACTCCATCACTTTAATTGTGCAAAGCTTTTCAAGAATCCTGAAATTAAAATGAAATCAAGGCCTGTACACAAAGCTTTTTGTTTAAAAGTGTTGTTTGCCTTTTGACGAAAGTCTTTGCTAACAAAATGTTCGACATCATGACTGGTTGGCATCTACTTGTATGAACAGTTGAAACGTAAGCACTTTTTGTTTGTTTGGATACAAGCTCAGTTTAGTAGTAAGAATGTGTAAATGAGACAATCAGCTGTGCCAGCATATGCTGTCACAACCGTCAATGCATGCGATTAGTGTTTTCGCATGGTATAAAGTGATCTTGCAAAAAGGCATTAGGGTCAAGTTTGGTTAAATGAAATTCTACCGGCTAAATTGTATATTCTTGAAAGAACACCTTTCGTCTACAGCCACATTCACTACGACGTGAATTCAATTTGAACAGCATATCGCAATAACTCTCAAAAGAAAAAGGAAGTAGGAATGAATCCATAACAATATTCAAAACTAGCCAAAGTGGCTCCAAATGTCCTTTTGAAATATTTGCTGCACATGGCGATTTTATTGCTCACATATTTTGCAATCTTCACCTTTATTGTACACTTCTTTCCTTTCTTAACCTTTGGAAAATGGTGCAGACCTATTTTCACAGATATTCCACGATATCTGCAGGGTAACAATGACCTGGCGGCCATTTTATTGCCCATCCATTGTTTATTGCCACTCTTAAAGGCACTGACACAATCCAGGCGCCGCATAAGGTGGGATGCGATCACCGCTATACAGCTTCGGTGAAAATCCGCGCTCCAGTGCCAGCATATCTGGAATTTGATGAACAACTACATGGCCGCCATGGTATCTTAATCGCATTCGCTAGCCTCCCCACTGGCACTCGCTGCTTTCTCTCATGAACTCCATGCAGCGCAGTGAAAGCTACGGGTCGCGTCGACACACTAGAAGAAAGGGCTCCTCCATTGTCCGCCCCTAATCGCAGCCCTCGATCCATGTGATGCCGACTGAATGGAAGCTTGATAAAGGTTCACAGGTGTGCAGATGCGTAGCGGGGTGGCACACCGGGTAAGTGCCCCTCCTCCACCAAAAATTGCTGCGTTAGTATGCTCCCCTAGGGGGAGCTTGGAAGACCGCATACTAACGCAGAAACACAGAGCTTGGAACTTGGAAGGGGGAGGGGGGGGGTGAGGCAGTTGCCTCCACCCCCCTTGCCCCCCCCCCCCCCGAAAAAATGTGGATGCCATCAATGTGGATGCCCTTCTTCCTTCTCTACCGTCCCTCGTCACGGTGGCGCTATCGTTCATCGTCGGCTGACCAATCGACTGCATTTTATTACCCTGGTAACGTCACGATGTACTTGGAAGAAGCACGTGCAGTCAGACTGCACACCGTGCACGCGTTGGTTTAGTCCAGACAGGAAAAGTGTGCAAGGGATGCAGTCTGCGTATCCCCCCCCCCCAAAAAAAATAAGGGGTTGACTTTTTGAATTTACGGCATGCCAGCGGCACGTACATATATGTAGTACCTCCATGTTAACAAAATATGATAATTGTGGTATACAATGTTAAAAATTTACACTCTTTAGAATGTACACGTATCTTGTCCTCAAACAATAATCGTCATCTTTCGAACAAGTTCCCTGTAGCCATAGTCAATGACAGAGGAGAACTCCTCTCGGCAGCCTCGCTGAAGACCTCCTCAGTCGATGTGGTGGAACAGGCTGCTATAGCTCTTGCATTACTGGACTCAAAACGCACTACGGTGTATACGGACTTTACAGCAGCTGTTAGAGCATTCGCATCTGGATTGATAGCCAAAGCAGCAGCCAGGCAAACACCTCTCTGACATTGTTCACCACATACTCTGGTTCCCAGCTCACATGGGACCAGACGTATTATCGGGTCACCTGAACCTCAATGAGACAGCCCACGACCATGCGCGAGGTTTCATATGCCGCGATGGGATGGTGTCTCAGGTGAGTTCAGGAGAGCTCGTGCACAGTGATTCTCTAGTTACTTTTCATGAGATCACATCTCATTACAGAGGGAATAGGCAGAGTTTTCCTTTCCCCCATCATAAGCTCAACAGGCCACAAGCTAGCACACTCCGCATGCTCTAGATGGGGTCCTACCCCTCTAGGGACTTTCTGAACATGCTCCACACGGACATTGATCCACTCTGCCCAGATTGTGGCATTGAATTTAGCTCATTAAATCACATGCTCTGGCAGTGCCCTGTGTTACAGGATTTTAACCGAAAAGAAGACTAGACGAAAGCCATCGCAGACCTGAAACAAGACGTCCAGCTCCTGGCTGTCCAGAGAGCCCATGAACGAGCAGAGAGGCATGGCCTCTCTGTTCCGGCATGGGACTAGCCAATGGCTGGGTAGGGACCTACCTAGCAGGTCCCCGCCTAGCTCCTCAGGACCCCAATAAAGTCGTTTACTACTACTACTCTTTAGAATGTACACGTATCTTGTCCTCAAACAATAATCGTCGTCTTTCAAACTTGCTTGCTTCTTGATTCTTGAAAAGCCTGTGCTCGCTATACTTCTATCTCTGTCAAGAATGCTATGAGACGCATGATGTTCGAAGGGTGCAAACTTTAATTTTAGAGCATACTGCATGTTTACATAATGCACATATCTTAAGTGTACAAGCATGTGCGTATATATATGAGTGCATGTGAGTGTGCGCATGCTATGCTGGTTGCCGCCTATATATATATGGCCTCTTCGATTATAGATCCGCGCCAAACAGTTCCGAGACGCTACACACGCAATGCTGACATGGTTGGGAACACCGCCTCACGGACAGTTCAGCACAGTTGGGAACGAATTATCCAAGACGCCCACTGCTGCAAGGCCACTGACATGCCGTGTGGTCAACAATGGTGCAATCTCATAAAGAAGCCGCAGCTTCACCCAAAGGGCGAAGCACTGATTGCGATAGCAAATTATTAGGCAGCGATACAAAAATAAGTAAAGTTAGTAGTTTTATCAGCTGCATAAACTGGGTGCGCTGTAAACACTCGCTTAGTAAGTTAACAAGCACGCTGTCACACGTGCACAGGCACACACAAATACTCCACAATCGATGACTGCGGATACACGCTATCATAACGCTAGCGTAATGAGGAGCGGCCAGCAGCAGCAAGCAAATTCCCCTTCGTGCTGCCTCTGACTTCAATGCAAACTAAGCGCACTCGACCACTGCACACACGAAGCCATCAGCTATCTCGATCGCCTAGCCTTCGCACCTATCGCAAGCTGCCTCCAAGATAGGGTGCGGGTGGCCACCGGAGTGCAAGAGTAGATGCGCACCAAGCCCACTACTTCCCCCACTCCTAGCGGGTGCACATCTTTCCACTACCCCCGTTGCGCGTAATTTTTCTCATTATTAAAACTTTGTAAGCACATCTTTCAGCAAGTACTTTAGAAAGACTATCGCTCAGTGTGCCAGCAACTAAAGTAGTACAGAACAGTTTATATATAGTCAAAACTTGTAGTGAAGTGACACCCAGCACCAAAATACCTTCCTTATATACAAGCTTTGCTATAGGCAGGTATTCGTTACTTGCCAACATTGGTGAGAACCGTTTTATATTTACTCCATTATATCTGATAGTTTGCTATGTCCGTGATTGTTATATCGAGGTTCGGTTGTGTCCATGTTTCTTGGCTACACATCTACTACACCTTTAGTGCTTTCTCTTACACAATGCATTGCAGCAACTGCTTTCTTTACAAAGGTGTGGTGTGGGAGAAACTTGTGAAGCATCTGACATTAAATTTTGAAAAACAATTGTCTGCTTTAGTAGATCTTCCCTGCTATGACTCATATCCTGAAAGCATAATTGACACAGTTTTTACAATGGACTGTAATGCAAACAATAAGAATATTAATTATTATTATTGTTAATGTTATTATTAGCGGAAACATGGTATACTCTCACAGTTCACAAGGCTATCTTGTTAAACAGCGCAAAATGAGACGAAGGACGGCAGAAAAGACGTGACAAAGGCAGTATTTGTTTTCATCCCACCTTTTCTGCCATCCTTTGTCTCATTTTATGCTGTTTAAGCAAGGCGGAACACCAACTAGCCCTGTCTTATTCCCTATCGCAAGGCTGAACAGAAAGGCTAGCGAGAAAGATTCGTTGCGTGTGAAGTTCGTTCTATCCAAAATTAAGGCCAAAGTATCTTCTGAAATGAAACAGCAAAATATTTGTTGTCACAAAATAGCGGAATTTCACATATAAATTAATATAATGGACAAGTGAATTATGTGGTAATCGTACAACCATGCTATAGCGGTATGGCACTTTGCTGTCCGCCGTTTTGTAGACACTGCATGGCTGCCAACAAATGGCAGTTCCCCCGCATATGTAGCACATATACACAAACTACACAACAGCGAGAATTTCTTGTCAACTAAAGAAATGGGTTCGAGCAATGTTCCCATCACTAGGGCCATGCTCCCAACCATGCTGGCCACCTGGGCAACACTTTTGAACACTGCTAGAAAGCATCTGTGATCTGTAGGCAATGCTGCCATAAACGCATCAGCCCCAAATTGTTCCCCTGCTTACAGCAGAGAGCCCGTATTCTCACACAAAAGATCACACTCCCTCCTGCGACCTCCATGCATCCCGCTATCATGCCCTGCATATGAAGTCATGACCAGTGCAACAGCATGGAGACGCCAGCCACTCGGCGATTATTTATGACCGCAAGTTCATACCCCTCCAGTCTTTTAGCAAATGAGAAGGCAGCAGTTGATAAACAAACGGTAAAGAGAAAAAAATAGGTTAGGCTGCCGTGTACAGATAAATTTCGTCCCTCCTGCTATCCTAAAGAAAAGATTGCTAGACACTGCGACAATGGCTTTCCGATTATTCAGCTCTCAACGAAAACAACTTTATTGCACATATGAATTAAGTGGCATTCTTTGGTGTCTACAACACAGTTGAAGCCATGAGGTGCTGTGCATGCAGCATTAAAGGCTTTCTGGGCACAATATATCTGCTAGTATTTATCGGATCATGACCACTCTGTTGCTGCCAAACTATTCAGCCTACTAAGGTATTACGAGAACCAAAGCTTGCAAGCAGGTTCGCATTAAAGGAAACCACGCAACATCTCCAACTGGTAACCTTTTCTAGCATTAAATAAATGTCAAAGCCCTCTAAACAAAAGAAAAATATACAGCAAATGCCAGAGCATCCTAAATAATTTGCTAGCATACTCGGTTCTATGCACCAATTACAGTATCGGTACTCGGGAGATGGAGGTGAATCAAGACACACTGGCACACTCCACTCATGACCACTGCCACACGCCAGCACAGCCAAGGAAACACATGAAATTTATTTATTTATGAGAAATTTCATAATATTTATCAAATTTGCTGACATACATGTCAGCAAATATTGCTCTGTGTTGTGGCCTCATGATAATGTCGACGCCACCAGGTCCGGCATTTCAAGACCAGCTTCAGTATCAAATTAAGACCCGTTTTTCAGCATTCATACTTTCTAAGTACCACCCTTCTGCATGCGAGATGTGCGCAGTAGATTTTCTGCAACTCCTAAGTTATCTGTCAGTACTCTTTTAAATGCCACCCAATAGCAGTAAATTGTTAACATGACTATGAATGAGTTACCGCTCTGCTTGTATGTCCCTTTCCTTTCACTTTCATTTTGTGCCTCCAGAGGCCTTGCTGAAATGGTGCGCTATGCCAGTCCTCTCTACAGCCTTTTCATTATTTCTGCCTTCTCCATTTTTCTTGTATAGAAACTCGGCAGATCCCTAGCGTATGTGGGAATCGGTCATAAGCAAAGCTTTCTTTATTGTTTACTGAAATGTCCTCACTTGTTCAGTGCTACGTAGCTCAAGGCCTCTCGCTCTATGCATGCTCTGGTTCAGTGCCGAGTTCTTCACTGCTCCGTAGCCGCCTTCTTCATTTCTTGCCTCTCGTGCTGGTTGTCTGTTCAGGCACCTACCAGCAGCACATGCCCGTTCCGAGGGATTGGCTAAGAATGTTCCCATGCCCGGTGACCCAAGTTGTATATTTGAACGCATATCCAGTGCCACGTGCCCAGTTGTATATACCCAGCGATCCAATTTGTCTGTTTGGACACATTCCCACTTACATACCCGGTGACCTTTCTATTCTATTCTATTTGTTTCTAGTCGTGTACATGCTGAGGAGCCCAAGCTGTTGTATAATCGGCAAGACAGCAGCAGTCGGCACTCACAAAGTGAGGAGGAGAGGCAAAGAAAGCTTCGCTTTAAAAATATATGTCGGTTATAATAATTTAGGCAATGCTTGCAAAGAGCCAAGGAGTAGAGCTGAACACATCACAGGAAATATACCACGGTAGTCTCCATAACACCTGGTCGGTTATGGCTGTCCCTTGCTACTGCAACTATGACACAGGCAAATTTCAAAAATGATTTTATTGTAACGCATTTGGGTAAAATTAATAAACAGTGAGCAATACTCTGACTCTTGAGAAATATTTCAAAATAATATCTGGAACATCACATGCAGAACATCAGATGCACTTAATTAAAGGGAAGCTGAAATGTTTTCCAGAAAAAATTAGTGAAGAGCAGTACGCCGTGGTTTTCAACCCTCTGAATTCGAATATCGCATCGAAATTGAGTGAAAGAAAGTGCAAACATATTTTATTTCGACGAAAAGTGCAGCAGCAGACACGCCCAGCTCGTGCGCCTCGTTTCTGCCTGTGATTGGTCGGGCGCCTCATGACGTCAACAATGGTTCGGCTTGCAGACGACGAGTGAACGTGACAGCCATCGCCTCGCTTGCAGCGCCGTCGCTGTCGCGTGCAAGATCACTTGTAAAGGGTTTATTCTTGTACATACTACACGTACGCACATACTTGTACATACTACATGTATGAGCCGACTGCGAAGAGCCGGCCTCTCCAAGAAGCTAAAAATGCTGGTGCAAGCACTGCTTTCCACGCGAACGAAGGCGAAGCGTTAGTATCTCCTTGTGTTGGAAATGTTCTTTCGCGAGTATGTTTTTTGCTAAGCTGCATTCAGCGTTCCAGTGAGTACGTTTCCGGGTAAACAACTGTAGTGTTATGTTCCTGAATGCCTCCTCGTAGAACGTAAGCGGTGATGCGATCTTCAGCATTTGTGCGCTGCCCCAAAGCTGTCGGCAATCTACACAGACGGTTTAAACGCGGGAAAAGTTTACCGGCTGTTGTAGCACGTGTAGTATAGAACCTTCATCAGCGCGCCATCTGCACGCTACTCGTAACCGGTGAATTCCGTCGGCTAGGTGAGATGGTCGGTTTCTTACGTGTGCGAGAGAAGGGGGAGTGCAGCGTCTTGGCATGAGCAGGCTTTCCAACACATGCAAACTTTACGCTTGCAATGCGTTATGGTAGCTGCATGCAGGCTGTTTCACAACACACGTGCGAATAGAAAATTCGCGGCGCTTGGCGATGAAACCTGCGTCAAGGGTGGGCGATAAACATGCAACTTCCGTTCAGCGTGCTAACAATCTTCTTTTAGGAGAACCCAAAGCACGCATTATTGATAAACTCCGGTAGTAATCGTCACGGAAGTGGTTAGAGCACAACACTTGTTCTTGAGCGCTTGAAGTTGTTTCGCTTCACAGCAGCCTCCCACTTAGCTGAAAGCTTCTTGTCTTGCAGGAACTATTGGAACATCGGAACATCGTCGTGGCCGCTGGTGTTCGTGCAAGCGTAGGCTGCACAGAACGCCGGCATGATCGGCCTACAAGTTCAACTGATGCTGCGCACATCAACTACCACTCCTATATACACACAAATAAAGGAATGTAGGGTTGAGCGAAGCAGATTAGGACGGCATGCACGCAGAAATAAGCCTGGTCAGGCACAGTCGCGGAGACTGCGAAAGAGCGGAACACCAGTGTTGACGTCACTAAGCCGCGTTTTCCGGTCTCCGCTCGCATCGTCAGCGTGAGCAGCAGCGCGCGGCGCTCGACAGGGGGCGGAGCTACAGCGCAGTTTTAACTGACGATTGCGTCGCTCCTAAGTGAAAAATCCCCCCCCCCCCCAAATTTTACCTTCATGGTTTATAAGGTTCCCACATCCGTATATGAGCGTCTTATTGAATTCGACAGACTCTTCAGCTTCCCTTTAACATAGTAACAGCTGTGGCATTACGGCAGCTGCACATGTGAAAAGCTTTGCGATAAAATTCATTATGTGTATGTATAAAGAAGAGTGCATAACATGTAAAAATTTGAGGTTACCAGGTAGTCCAAAACACAATATGTAGAATATTGTAAAATTGATTAATATTTAAAAAGAAATTAAACATACTACCATGCACTTAAGATAGCAACAGCCGTGACATTGTGAAAATTCTTACCATAGAATCAGGTTATGCTTATATATAAAAGCGAGTGCATTAAACATTAAAATTTTGGAAATACCTGGTGGTCTGAAAATACATTGATGCACAACAAGGAATTTGACCCACAATTCATTGGGCTTAGAACCTTATGATACTGTTAGCAGAAATTAGCTTCTAAAAAATATAAAGGAGCTGACCAGTGCACAATCACTACAGGACACATGCAAGTAGAATAACTACTCTATGTAGTCCTAGAGCCTTAGGCGCTTTTTTACTTTCTTGACCTTGGGTTCTTCAGTGATTATTTCAGGAGACAACTCTTTGCGGTGCATGGGCTGGCTGTGTTGTACGCCTGCTTTCAATGTGCTTGTCTGCTCATTAGCGTCAGCAGGCGACTGCTTGTCAGATGTGCTGCCTGGAAGAGCATAGTGCACAAGACGTCACGCTAGCCAAATCGAAGAACGAACAAACACATAAGGCAATAATGGTCAAAAGTGCTCCTACAATAGATATGTATTAAAGCATGGTGGCTGCAAGTAGAGACAAAAATAAAAGTAAATTATGGGGTTTAACGTCCTGGAGCTGCACAATGGGTTATGAGGGGTGCCGTAATTTGGAGGGCTCCAGATTAATTTTAGCCACCTGGGGTTCTTCGACTTGCACCTAAATCTAAATACATTCACAAGTGTTTTTGCATTTCACCCCAACTAAAATGTGCCCACCATGGCTGGGAATTGAACCCGAGACCTTGTGGTAAGCAGCAAAATGCCATAGCCACTTAGCTACCATGGCAGATTGAGACATGACGCGTGGAGAACTTATTTGAAAAGAATTACGGCATGAATTTGTATGCATATACACACCCACGCACTCATAATTCACATTAGCTGAGAAACTTGTCACATTTAGTGTACGCAGTTCTATTCCACAGGCAAGAAGATATGTTAGAAGTTATTTTCAACAGTAGTGCATGCTGCCACATAAACGCAACTAGTCATATGTTATTACAAGTAACTGATAGTAAGCAAAGGTTAGATAATCTTGGAACACCCTTAGCCACAAACAATTATTATTAGAGGATAGGTTCATATGAGCTGTTTGGTAAAACGTTACACACAGGCAGCATAAATGGAGCATTCAAGATGACGGAAAGGTGAGGACATGTCTCTAGTGTTACATTGTCGTTGTCACCATTGTAATCAGTCCATTTCATGTCTACTGCTGGACAAAGGGTCTCCCATTGGCAATTACTCCTGTCCTGCATCACTTGACTCCATCCTATACAGTCAAACCTCATTTTACCGAACTCAGATGTAACGAATTATTGGATGTAATGAAGATGTTTTAATGTCAGATATGACTTTGTTGGTTATGACTTTGTTATTAAGGTTTGGCTTAAATGCAAATTCCATTATCTGACAGCACTGTATATAATATTATGCTGCACACAATAATCGAAATGGAGCTGTGCTAACTGCTCCCTTGCTCGCAGAAACAGGTATTTAATGGCCCAATATGATCCCTGAAAAGTGCTGTCCACTGATAGTACCATTCTTAAAAAGTCATGTGGTTGAGCAAGGAGATAACAGCAGGCCTGCTTTTCCAAGAAGCTTGCACATACGATGCATGAGGCTCTTGCAGTAAGTGTTGATACCTTGTGTGGGAGCCTCACAAAAAATACGCTAGTGTTCATCGTGCTTGTACCAAGGCCTTTGTCGTAGATTTACAGGATTTCAAGCATTGCCCCCCTTATTGAATTGATGGAGCAGCTTGAACATCTTCACATGTGTGATTTGTGCAAAACACGACCACCACTACTTCACGGTGAGGCTATGTGTCCACATATCTAACAAGAGATATGCAGATGTGCACTGCATTACGAGATGCAAATATCGTAATGGGATGTGCACATACGCCATTACAATGGCTAGACCTGCAAATTTTAAACATCCTATGCATTCTAAACAAAACAAGTAAGCATGAGCTGCAAGCATGCCTGTTATACATTAGGCATAGCAAAACTGTTTAACAAGGAAGACCTGTCATTGTTCACGTGACACTGCTAGAGAATGTTTCAACATGGAAACAATATTACTATGGCAGCCACTTCTTCAAAAAGTGGTTTTAATTTACTGCGAAAAGCAGCTACGAACTAAGAAAGAACTGACTATGTCCATCTGTTCACGAGAATTTCAAATGACTTTTATGCAACATAGGAAAAATTGCGTAGTGATGTGGCAAATCAAACCAGTGTCTCTGTGTCTTCAAGCCGAGCGCTCTAATCACTAGTACTTCATTGCTGCCGTCTACTGTGATCAACCATTGTAAGCTAAGAAATGGGCTGTACGTGTCTGTCGCCAGGCTGCAGAGAATGATGAACAGCAGAAAAGGAAGGGCTTCAGTGCTGTGGGGCAGGAGATGAGTATTAGCAAGAAGTTTTAGGGGTCAACCATCCTGCCTTTTCATCTCGCATTGTTTGATCCATTGAACAACCATTTTCCTTTGATTTCCTTATAAAAATACATGTAAGAGGCAGAAAACCTGTCCTTAGAAAACTGCTGAACTGATTTCAATGAAATTTATTCCACTTATGGGATAACGCTCAATTTTACCCACTGTAGCAAGCAGAATTTTGACTTAGCATCTCTTCTGTGAGCCACAAGTCAATGTCTGCATGTGGTTGATTGATATGTTCACAGTTGTCTTGACAGCACTTAATTTCAGTGCAGCTCTGCTTCATTCTGTTTCCATGGAAAGCGCACTTGTGTCACAGTTGTGAGATGCGTCTTTGAAAATGCAAAGACAACGTAACAGTGCTACAGTAGCAGAATGATATATGACTCCAAGAGAATATCTGATGAAACATAGGCCTGACGAAGCAATATAGAAAGACCTTGCCACTGATATGGTGGTGGCCCTAGAGCAAAACAACACCACTGTGCCGATGACATATAGCTGTGAAGGTCGCCTCTACTACCCGTCGGTGCGTCTACAGCTTCCAGTGCATTAGGACTGACAAAGAAGTGTGCAAGGCATGGTGGGGAGGGGGTGGCCTACAAGTGAGTGCCAATAACTCTGCTCATACAATATGCATTAAAAATATTTTTCAGGAGAAGATTTGGGAGGTGCAGACACATTCCGCTCTTTTCTTAAAAAGTGCTGCAGGCACCCTTTAAAGGCTGATTCACATGGCAGGTGGAATAGCTGATTTTATCTGCAGACTAAGCACAACAACTTTTAGCAACACCGAATTGTGCAGTGTAAAATTCTCCACACACTAAAAGCATGTGGCATAGTGCTACTGGGCCATATCATGTGTTCACTGAATCTGTGATTCTGTTTGTCACATTAATGTATATGCTGAAGCATAGTATATGATGGTCTCGATTTAATTGGCCATATCTCTTTTCACCAAGCACTGACTTGTGCTTCTAAAGCACCAAGGTCAAGCATGCGGTCACTGTTGGACTGTCAAGCCTGACTGCCCCTGTGACATTAAAGAGAGATACCCAGGCCTGTCGGGTCGAATGTTGAAATTTAACGCAAAGGTTGCTTTACATGCAGTAGTGATTTCATACGGTGAATGCAGTGCTAGTAAGACGCAAAAATCATGCTTTACAAGGGTACCAGGACATCAATTACTTTCTGTAACAGTCGTGAAGTGCAATTAAGACATGCGAAGAATAAACATACTTATTGGTTGCTGTTGACTTGAGGCAGACAGCTCTTGGTAAACCTTGATGATTTTTTCAGCTTCATCGCCAGCAAACGCACTTGCTGGCAGGTTTCCGAAACGTTCCTTCAGGACCTGTATACACGTACCAACAGCGATCGATCGACTTCACGTGCATAGCAAGTAATATATGAAGTAATTAGTTCAGCATCCAAGTAATTTATGTACCCCTGCGCGAGTCGTCTCCTCCTTGAATTCGTCCTCGTCAAACGCTGACGTGCGCACACTCTCTGAAAGTTGAAAAATGTACCTTAATTCACTATGGCGCGGAACTCAAACTGGAACGTCAATGCACTTACTTTTGGATTCTCTCGCGCCTGATGTAGTATGGCCCGATATCTCGGCGTCTTTCTTACTAAGCAAAGCAAACAATCGCTCCCGCTGTTCCTTCAAGGCCGCCAGCATCAGAAGCATCGGAAGCGTGACCTGCGAGTAGAACTGAAAGCGAAAATGCGCGTTAATCAATGTGACATGAATAGAAAGCGAAAACTGCAACTTACGTCATCACTACTCTGGGCATCCATCGTGAAATTCCAGAGGAACTTGACTTCCCCTATCGCCATATTCAAGGTGACGATCAAAGAACTTGAATCGATGGTCGCTTGCAGCTCGGGCGAATGTTTAGAGCTGCGTTCAATTGCAGCTGTCAATCCCTCAGAAAGGTGCCTCACGAGGCTTTTCGTCGTAACCTCGATTGAGGGGTTCAGGTCCTAGAAGAAAAAGAAAGAGCCAGATTATTCCGTTTTACTGACACAGCGAACGTCAAACGCAACATTGAAATGTGCTTACTTGCCCTGCATCTGTCTTGGAGGTCGTCTTCATCGAGAATTTCTCCATAGAGGCACCTGAAGTCTGTCGCCATAATCCTGAGAGTAGTCGGCGTTGTAGCGTACTTGATGAGACCAGAAAACGTATCACAGGAAAAGCTTTTCCATGATATTCCAAACATTTCGTCAATCGCAAAAGCAGACGCTCCCTCCATGTTGTTTACCTTTGGATTTCCCAGGATTTCCTTTTGGCTACACCAGACTTGAAATGGAGGTGAAAAACAATTCCGGTGCTTCCGGTATTGGTATTTCTTTGGATCGGGTAGTTGCTCTGACTCAGTAATTTCAGCGCTAATTATTATGCACGTTTTTGTAAACTACAAACTTTACATTTGTCAAACTATGAAGAAATTAAATCTTCACTATTTTCACGATCGACTGTACCTTGCGACCAAAACTGGCTTGCATTCGACTAGGGATAGCGCAAGTGAAAAGTCGAAACAAGTCGGTTCTTTATTCTGTGGTCGAAATTCAAACTGGTCGCGCTTTCTGTTGTTCTGCTGCAGAGAATTGGTTCTTTATTCGATGTTGAAGAAACCGTAAACCATGGTCTGTAGCCCCTAAAGCTGGGCTGTAGTTCAATCAGGGTGCTGATTGTTGCTCCTTTGTTCCTTGTTAGCTATGGTAGTTCACTGTACGTTGGTTTGCAGTCTCTGTGGGCGGATATCGACCGTTTAGACGCAGGCCATACCGTATCCCGGTGGAACGTACATTTTCTGGTTAAACTGCTGTCAGGATTAAAGATATGGATGACGACCTTTATGCCAGGGTTCGTCAACTGGAGGCAGACCTGAAGCAGGCGGCCGAGATTGGTAAGTTAAACCTCCTTTCATGTTTTCATTTGACATGTTGGCTTGAAGCTTAGGCTTTCAATTGTTGCAGGGAAGGCTCTCTTAACCAAGAATGGGCACTTGGAAGAGGAGTTGGAACACACTCACAAACGCTATGTTGCCACGGTCGAGGTACGTTCTGTTGCTCATGTGCGTTTTTTCACAGTTCTGGGGCCGTACTTCGTAACGACTCATTGCATGCTCTTTTCCGGTTTCCGGGGAGAGGTGCGGGGCAGGCGGGTGCTATCGCACGCCGTTTTATGCTGTATATTCTTGGTACACAGAAATTTCGGGGTCGAGGGGCACGCGCCCAGTTGCACTCGTACTGGCCAGCTGTACCGCACCTACTGTTGCACCCATAGAACAGCACCACAGGACCACTTCTGTCTCATAGATAATTGCAGGAAGCCCTACAATTGCAGCTGCTTTGGATGTTTGGTTCCGATATGCTGGTGTGGTTACTGGGTGCTCATTCATCCAAAGCAGAGCGCCTAGTCGTGTCACATCGCAGCAAGTGCATAATCTCAAGTACACAGGTCGGCATACTCAATCACGAGCACCCCTTCCCTGACTCGTACTCGCTCCACACTCATTTCACAGGCCTGAGATAAAGCGTCAGCAAATGAAGACAAGAGCAGGCCGTGACTGGCCCTTGCGCCATAAAGCACTACATATCATATCACGTATCACCACAGTGAGTATGAGCAGAAGTGAGTGTCGGTTAAAGTTAGTACGAACGAAAGTCACGGACGGTGGTTTTTAAGTCGACGTGAGTATATGAAAGTGACCTCAATGTGAGTACGACTGAGGATCTACCTATTCTGCCAACATATGTTCAAGCACATTCACCAAATACAAACGGCTTGTGCAGTGGTGGAGAGGCAACTGGTCACCAGCTGAGTAGGCGCACTAGTAGGTACAAGTAGCTGCTGAATGAATGCCGTTGCATGAGTTTGAGTTAGCACAGCTTTGAGCTGTAATGGATACCACAGTGTGTCTTGCACTTTCAGCTTTATGTACCTCTCCTTGAAATGCAGAACATGGCCATTCAGATGCCATGTCTGCTTCATTGTAAATAACTTGAAATACCCGTGCTCCTAATACAAAGTCAAGCTGTACCACTAGATACAGGAGGCAAATTGGCTTAAAAATAAATCCAGGGCACTTAACTATGGCATTTCTCATAGTCTCAATGTAGCTTTGGAACATGAAGCCCCATTAAATAATAAGCAGCCAATTTTTTAGAGGGACTGCCACTTAGGTGGTTAAGTGGCAATGACTCTATGTTAAAATGTGAACCTATTTTACTTTGCAGAAACTTGAACAAGAGTTGCACAGCACACGGATGAAGTTGGAATGTAGCATGGAAACAGAGAAATGTCTCAGTGCTGATCTGGAACATGCCAGAGATCAGCTTGCTAAATCAAAGAAGGAATCCTTGACATGTCAAGTGGCACTGAAAAAGCTTCAAGCTGCTCTTGATGAAGTAAGACGTACGATTGTTGAACCATGAAACGACTCTGTAGTTGCAAGATTTTGAATGGGAATTTGTTTCTCACTTTTCTTCCTTTAATTTCCCTGCCATTACTATTACAGTCAATTCTTAATGTAACAAACATGGATATAACAAATAGCAGGATATAATGGTGCAAGTCTAAAACATTTCTCGCCAATGTCAGTTGGTAATAAGTATGCTTGTAATGATTATTACACATAACAAAATCATCTTTACATAAATTGCAACGTTAATGTAACAAGGCTTAAGTTATCTTTTAAAAAACATGGTTCATGAATCGATTAGTCCACTCTGTCTTTTACGTTTTACTAATGCTGCAGTAGTCTTTCCGGTTCTGGTGCTCAGAGTGTTTTCTTTTCACTTTTATCCTGTCATTCTTCCTCAATCTCTGACCTCCATTTATTTCTGTATTTGCTCTACATTTGATTTTTACACCCCTTTTGTCTCCTTCCGTTGATGGAGCTTTGAAAGGACCCCGTGGCATTGTCTTACACTTCAGGTTGAAAGGCTTCATGGCTAGGAAAAACTAGATATCAAGGAGGTTGGGGGTTCTAACGAACATGGATATAACAAATTGAGTATAACAAAGTAAATATAAACTGTTTCTAGCTAATATAAGGATGTAATTAATGTATGCTTAGAATGATAATTGGATATAACGAAGGTGCTTTCCTGTCGTATGCTCTAAGGAGGTTTGACTGAGTCTTGAAATAAGTGTAGTTATGGGGTTTTAAATCCCAGGACTTCACTGTAGTACAAAGCTCTGGATTAACTTGTAACCCATCTTGGTTTCTTCAATGTGCTCCCGAAGCACTCCGATTTTATTACCATTGGAATGGGGCTGCAGTGCCTGGGAGTCAAACCTGCGGCCTTGTGCTCGGCAGCCTAATATGATAGGGAGTGCTCCACCGCAACAAGTGAATGTCATGTAGTAAACATTGGCATTAGATATGTCGGTGCCAAAAAGCACGAGGGGTGTACCAAAAATAAGGCAAAAGTAGCCATAACACTCATAACGGTAATAACTTACATGAGCCATTCAAACTGCCCATGTTTATAGGGTGATCTTTTCTTGTGCACTGTTTATGTGCAAGGAATATTTCGCATAAGAATTGTGCAGAAGTGCATGAAGTAGATTAAAGCAGCGTGTTTGAAAAATTACATAATCCATAATGCAATTACATAGCAGCATAATGTCAGAAGGGTTAAGGTGTAAAAGAACGAGGATAAAGAACGTACATCACCAGGATGTTCTCTATGTCTTAATTTTTTTGCATCTTAATCATTCTATCGGTATGTCTGACCAACTAGCCCAAGAAAAAGTTATGGATGACGTCAGTTGCGAACATGAGCAGACGAGCTCATTCAGGCAGACAGACAGGTAACCTCCATGAGCATCCGTGAGCTCCGGGCAGAAATGGACCAAAGTTGCAATGCCAACAACATATTGTGAAGGACTTGGGATATTGACACGGGTACTGGTCTATCGAATGACCGCGTTTCGTCTAGCAAATGTTAGACGATGAAACGCAATGAAACACATTTACTTGCAAGTGTGTAAAGTACTAGGTACCTCAGCAGTTGATACTGAACTCGAGCAGGGAAAGCTGGAAGTCCTGTCAGTTGCAAAATAATCTGAAGGTATTGAAGACACTATTTTTTCTGATATATATTATAGTGACAAGACAAAGCTTTGGCATAAATATGATATACAAAGAACGTTCTCTTTGTGTGCACCACACATCCTCTCTTAAACCTGAGTAATTCAGGAACCAGCGGTCAGTGCCGAAAGTTACAGCTGCTGTATTTCTTTTTTGTTCCTGTGTTTCTTCAAGCATAGATAGGTACACAGTACACAGTGAAAGATGTATTTAGACGCCCAAAACACTTGGGGAATTAATTTTTTTTTTCCCTTTATGAATTCCCCAAGAATTAGAAAGGCATGCAGCCTTATCATGACAACTCACGACCACACACATCTGTGCCAACAAATAGGGCAGAAGTGTGTGAGTGGATTTCAGCAAATTTGCCTGGAGACCTTGAGTTGTAGTAATGATTGTGTAAGGACATGAATTCATATTCAGAGTTGTGAGTGTAGCGAATAATTTGATGCCTGAAGCAAAGGCATGCTCGGAGATGCTCACTGATGGGAGGGGAGTACCATGGTCATCCTAGCTCACTGGACTGAATACTGGATATTTGTACCAACACATGTTCTTTGGTGATATGCTCAATAGATAGGAAGAGGGATTGCCGAGGTGTACTGCATGGCACAAGAACACAATAACAGTGTGTGAGCAGGACTTCAGTATCATTGTCAGAAGAATAAATGGAATATGGTCAGTGTGTTTTGACTGGGGTGCATCCATGAAGCATTTGCACTGCTTTTATATTTGTAGTGTTGATGTAAATTTGGTCTTTTTTCTCTAGAGGCCTTTCCAGATTATCGACCACCAGTTGATACTGGTGAATTGTACTGCATACTATCTTTCAGAATGACAGAACATTATCAGACCAGGCCTTCATGGCTGAAAAAGAGAAGCTGCAGAAGCAAGTACGTCGCCTCGAAGAGCAGCTGTGTGAAAGTCGGCAAATGAATGAACGCCTCCTGTCCCACAACACCAGCTCTACAGCGAGCAGCCCCGATGCCCTGGACTCCTCACAAGCGGCGTGCGAGCAGGAGATGCAGCTTGTTCTTGGACAACTGCACGATGAAATAGCCGAGCTAAAGGTGAGAGCAGCGGCAGGTCTGTGCATATGGCACTCGCAGCATCGGGGTACTGGGTGGCAGAGTTGCAGAGTGGCGCACTAGATTCCAGAGAGTGGAAGTCCCTGTAATTTCACTCCTCAGAATGGCGATAGTTGAACCATTCCCACTCGTGACGATGCTGAGCTGGTCTATTCCATTCCTCCAATTTCAGTAAACGAAATGCTTTCTCTGTAATTGTTTGCTACTTGTGCTTGCATACCTATCGACAAAAGAAAACATAGTTTTGAAGTTTTGACAGCATAACAAATAATGTTACATACAATGTTCTTGCACTAGAACAAACACCAACATTGACTAAAAGTTGCTGCCTTTAAGTGCACTTAACAAAGAAAACTTTCTGCACCAGAAGTAGTCACCTATAAGTAGATACTGAAAGAGCCTTATATATAGTAAACATTGAGAAATGTAATATATTAGCAAACTCTAGTTTAGTCTAGGTAATTGGCAGACTTGCTGGTTTTGTAGTGTAGCTTAATATCAACACTTAGCGTTCTGAGGCTTTGTGCCCCATTCCATTGAAACTCCATTGCAGAATCTCGAGCTCCTATTTGACTCCATCTGTCAGACTGGTGTCATCATTCCACTCCAGGTGTTTCAAAATCCGGAATCATTCCAACTCCGGAGTTGCCACTCTGCAACTCTGCTGCACCGCTATGTTTCTGTGCGAACTATAAGTAGAGCAATGTAGTCAGTGATGGGACAAGAACTCACTGGTAGCTGCCCTTTGAAGGGAACATGTATACACCTGCACTAGCAAAGTGCCTTGTTGTGGTCCCCCTTCTTCCTCTGTCTTCGCCTTCCTCGGACGCTTTGTCATCAAACTTCGCACTGCTCGGGGAGCTTTTTGTATGTCAGGTGCAAGTGATATCCGGGTTTGTAAAGGAGATAAATCAGGCCATTCGGCATTCCCTGAAACGTCGTAGCACATACATACAGAGGGAGGGAGGGGATTTCACAACCAGAAAAAAAAAAAAGGAAGGCATTAGCTCTTTGTAGTCACATGCATTTACCCAATTTGGGTTCGTTCCACTCAGGAGCATTCTTGTGCATTTAGATGCCATGCAGCAAAAAAATTCTCAACTAAACAAATGCACGTTAAATGATTTATTTCAGAAAATTTATTTCCGAGGCTGTCGATGGTACTTTAGCACTGTGTAGTTGCACTTGAAGCACTCTTGTAGCACTTGACCGCAAAGAGTTAAAGGATTCTTCTTTGGGGCAGTGATCTGCTGAAATGTGATGGCAATGTCACACTTTGGTCAGGTGATGTGGTGGCATCAACCTGCCGCTATGAAGGGA
This sequence comes from Dermacentor albipictus, assembly GCF_038994185.2. Taxonomy (NCBI): domain Eukaryota; kingdom Metazoa; phylum Arthropoda; class Arachnida; order Ixodida; family Ixodidae; genus Dermacentor; species Dermacentor albipictus. The sequence goes on along the minus strand of NC_091824.1, from coordinate 85,500,880 downwards.
AACCTTTAGCTTGAGAAATACAGCTTTGAATCCATGTTTGCAGTGGAAACTAGGCGGCACACAGAGAGGTGTAACACAAAAAAATGCTGTTGAGTGAAAGGTTTAATTAGAAAACACCATGCACAGAGCGAAAAATTAAATATGAAGTTGCCTTTCAGGTTTTAATTGAGTCAATGCTTGTGTATGTCACCTCGCTTTTCTGTATATTATCTTGTTTGTGCTGTGGACATAGATCTGAGCCAACTAATATATATATATTATCATTTGAATTTTTTACAGCTGTGAATCGGCCAGTTCATGCCAACAGGTGATGCCTTAACTAATGAATACTTTGTCCTTGGTGCTCATGGAGTTTATGGCATTTACTTCAGAGGGGGGTACCATGACAATTTCTTTGCTGAAAAACTATTCGATTAATCACTTTGACCAGTGGTTTCTTTGGGGTAGTGGAAATGCTTTGGCAGCAGACACCAAAGGAAAACTAATGTTGCTGGGTAGTGGGGTGGGAAAGTGCAAAGGGTGGTCATGTAGTTGAGTGTCTCTGTAATTGTAGAGTTCAGAAATGCACATTTTAAAATATTTACGCCATACTTATATATTCTGCGAACAGTCTACTGAAATGATGCTTCGATTTGTGTTCCTGAACATAACCTTGACTCAAGATTGCTCAAGCTGTAGCTGCTGCATTTTCACAGGCTGAAAAAGAAGCAGCATTGCAGCACCTTGGCGAAGCAAAGGAACGACTGAAAGCCACCTTGAATGACTTATCCGCACAAAAGGCGCTCTTTCAAAAACAAGAGGATGAGTGTGGAGAACTTCGTGCCCAGTTGGAGAGTCTGCAGATGGACCAGGTGAGATACCCATTGACATGAGGGTCATTCCACGCCAAATCAACCATTTTTTGACCATCACACATATATAGCACAACAAATTTTCAGGTGTTTGTTAAAGTTAGAAACCTTTTCTCCATCTGTCTTCCTGTCGAAAATTTTGGCAACAATTTAGCTTTCCTGCCCAGCTGAGCTAGAAGGCATCAATCAACATTTTGTTTTCAAAGGCTCATTGTATTATCCGCTTCTTCAAATGGTATGTATGGCAAGGCAGCCATGTGGTGTGACTGCCGAAATAGTCAATTTTTCAAAAAATGCTGAACTAAACAAATGCACATTAAATTATTTATTTCAGAAAATTTGTTTCCGAGGCTCTCAATATTACTTTAGCACTTATGCAGCACTCATAGGTGACCATATCCCCTCCCATTCCAGTTTATTGCATCATTTGATTTTTCATAACATCTCACTTGCAAAGCTGACATCTATAGCTATCTATTGATGCATCACATATATTTTTACGCCGAGAAGCGAAGCAACTTTTTCGACCTTGAACGTGAAGCTTCTTGCAAAAATATTTAAGTTCAGTTTCTTTTCTGGTGATCTGCTGAACCTTCAAATATTTTTCATCTACAATTCTATGTCAACTGGGCTAAAAAACTTTTGTCAGCGGCAAAAGCACTTGAAGTATTCAAATATTTGAAGAATTGGCTATTTTGGCAGTCACATCACATCATTGTCTTGCCATACACACCATCAGAACATCTGGATCATAGAACACGCCTTTAAAGAGATAAGTTGAGTGGTACCTTCTAGCTCAGCTGGGCAAGAACAATTTTTTTTCCAAAACTCTAGAAAATTTTTGGCAGGAAACCAAAACGTGGAGAATGGGTTTTGAACGTCAACAAACATGCGCAAGTCCAATACTACGCTGAAACAGCCATAAATGTTTCAAAGGGAGCTCTTGAATTCATTTGTTACACTAATGGCACGGGTATAACAAGCAGCCCTTGAGTTTTGTGATCTTACAACTGGTTAGACCAGAGGTGACCATATCTTCCCCCCCGACCCAATTTATTGCATCATTAGATTTTTCCCTCGATAGCCATGTTTTGCCAATCTAGCTACCCCAGTATAAGGTTCTTTCATTTATTCAATATTTGGCCAATCTCATTTCTCTCTCCCTCAGCTTTCGAAAAGTTGTGTATTTGTTCTTTCATTCCTGACTGAACATGTCTTGATAAATCTCGGTTTCTTCTAGAAGCTCTCATTCTCTCTGTTTTCTTTTTTCACATGTTCGAACAGCAGATCTTACTTCCTATGTTATGGGAAGATGGGCCCACCGTATTTTCAGTGCTGCTTGCATGTTTGGATCTTTTTCTATTTTGTCAACCCTGCTTCTCAACCGGCAGCAGTAACCCTACTTGTTGCCTATTTACAACGAACACCCCCGCCCCCCCCACACACACACACTCTTAGTTGCCTTTCCTCCCCCTCCCCCGTTTAGTGTGGGGGAGAGTGAGCTACGCATACATAAAAATGCTCTTGAGTACTTGCTGCCCTGAGGAAGACAAGTCCTCTTTCCAAAACGTTGGCTTCAGCGACATTCATTGTTCTACCTCTGTTAATCACTTCAAACCTCCATCTTCCTATGCACTGTTCTTGTGTTTTGGACTGTTTTATGTCTGTGTCATTCAGTCTCTCCCCCACTCGATTAAAGCTGGATCCCAAGCGGCGAGGGAATTCCCTCTTCTCAGAAGTGGAAGACCGGCGGCTGAAGCAAGAGCAAGAGCTCTTATCTTTGCGCACACGCTATCGCGCGCTACAGGAGAAGGAACGCTTTTTGCGGGAGGAAGTTCGGCGTACTCGGAACCAGATGGCCCTGATTCTGGCCACGGGATCAGTCAACAAAGCAGACGCCCGCCAGCTACGTTTGCTTCAGGCAAGTACCTACCCTGGTCACTAGAAAAAGAAACATGTATGCTGACAATGAACTTTTTCGTAGTATGTTGCTAAATTCGAAACACTTTTTGTTACTTCAAGTAACTGCACTTACTGTGTTAGAACGCGTTTCATTCAGTGGCGTAGCCAGAAAGTTTTTTGGATAAAGAGAGGCATGCACTTGACCAGGAATGGGAAGAGGTGAGGGGGGTGGTGTGAGGGGACACTCTCTGGTGTGCCCCCTCCGCTGGCTACACCACTGATTGCACTTGTACATCCAAATTACAGCTGTCTCCCTTATACTCTGTTTCATACTTAACAGGCAACGCTGTAGAAGCTACACAAGTACTGTGGTCATAGACTTCTCTGTGCGTTTCTCACTGCAGTTGTCCTTGATGTACGATGCTTTCTACAGAATACATTGTGTATTACAACTACAGCTTGTGAATGCAAGTTTTACATAAAATGAAATATTATTTGTGCACCTTTTTTCTTCTAGTACGTACGTAGCATACTACCTTTTAGTTGCCAGTGCAAGTGAAGCGCTGTGGCCGCTGGTTTCAGAAACTTATCACTCCTCACGCATGGTGGTAAAAAGGTACAGATCTCTGCCTTTGATGTAATACATGCGTAATATTTTGCAGTATATGTAAGTATGGACTTAATTTTACATTTCCTTACATGACGCATGCATACATTTTTTGTGTACAACACACTACTTTATGGTTGCAGCTGTGAACAGCGAGAGAAATGTCTGCATGCCATGTTTGTAATGGAGTAATAGTAATCTGCGTTGCATTCATTTCAAAGAGCCTTCTTTTTTTTTTTTTGTCTGTTCCTTCGCTATGCAGGTTCTGCTTTCTTGCTGAGTAGACATGTTGGGCCACTGGGTATAATCCATTGGGTATGTGGCCAAATAGACAACTTGGGTCACTGGATACGGGCCCATTTTTGGTCTATCCCCCTCACATGAGTATGTGCCACTGTGACACAAGAGGCATAGAAACCTTAAACATGTTTAGATGTGTGTATAACTTCTCTGTGCATACACCTCTTCAACAACTCTTCCCTCGACAAGCATCGCGCACCATCTTCGTGACAGACAGCTATAAGCTATGAAGTTGTGCTTGTGTCATCTGCTACTGCTCCTACCTCACTAACTCTACAAGATATTTTCTATTTGCTAGATACACTGCATCAGTGAACTTCAACACTGGCACGTCACCCAACCCTACCAGAGTAATCCACGCCGTGAAATATGCCACCATTCAACTTCCTTCCAAAGTAAGAGAAGCTTGTACCTGCACGCACGATCAGTGCTCTGTCAAAGTGGCGGATGTGCGACCCTCAAGCCCAGTTTTCACCAGTTGAGAAACACGCCATCGAAGACCTCCAGAACAATGCCTCCATTACCATCGTTCCTGCAGATAAGGGGAATGCCATCTTGTTGCTCAACAGAAGTGACTGCAGTGAGAAGATGGATTTGCTCTCGGATGAGGATACCTACGTCACGATCTAAAAAGACCCCACAGCAAACCTGCAAACAAAACTGCAAAAGCTCCTCTATAAGGCTTTTAAATTTGTACCACCACAGCAAAAGCATCTCTACCATCGCCTCTTGTGTACTAATGGGTCTGCACCTACGATACACAGATTGCCAAAAGTTTGAAAGCCAGGCGTTCCACTACGACCAATTGTCGACTTCACAAGGTCACCGCTGCACTGGTTATCAGGTTACTTAAACCAAGTGTTGGGCCCACTCGCCGGCAAGACAGCAACACGATTCGAATTCTTAGGCCTTCGTGGAGAAAGTGTGCGACATTTCCTTGGACGAAGATGATGTTATAGTGTTATCTGATGAGAAGTCACTCTTCACTTCAGTTGCTGTTGACCTGGCCTTAGCAATATGCAGAGATATCTTGTTGGCCAACGACGTGCTTGCTGAGCACACCCCTTTGGAGGTACAGGACATTTGCGAGCTTTTATAATTTCATTTTAACAACACCTACTTCACTCATAACGAAGAGTTCTACAGGCAGATCAACGGAACCGCCATGTTGGCTTCCATTTCTGTTACTACCCCCAACTTAATCATGGAGTGCACTGAACGGAAGGCCCTCGCTGACTTCGCTCCCACGCCAAAAAGTTGTCATGCGCTATGTAGACGACTGCTTCTGCATCGTGCAAAGGCAAAATGCTCCACACCTCTTACGTCTTATTAGCTCAGCAGAAGCAGCCATACAATTTACTACAAAGTACAAGTGTGACAACAGCCTCCCATTCCTCGACGTCCTTATGCGGTGAAGTGGAACCAGACTCTCATTTACTGTGCACAGGAATGCGACTCATACCTTTAATTATGTCGCCCGGCTTGCCAGAAGCAATCCTTCGTCTCATCTCTAGTAATGTGGGCCACACGCGTCTGCTTAAGTGACGATGAAATGCAGAAAGAACTGAAGGCAATTCGTCGCAAATTATCCACGAACGAGTACCCCAAGAAGTTCATCAACAAAATGTAAGCTCATGGTCTCCATCCCAAGCTGTCTCCAGACAAGTCGTTTACAAAGCGCGCTGGCGTTCCACATGTGCCTGGCGTCAGTAAAGCTCTTAGCCACGTATTCTCAAAATATGACCTTAGAATAGCTCAGATGCTATCCAACAAGCTGAGAAATCAGCTTGTTAATGTAAATGGTCCGCTAGAAAGCAAGGATTACCCCAGTGTTGTCTATGAGGTACCATACGCAGCTGCATTGGTGAAGCCGACAAGTTCACAAGAAGGTTAAAGGAGCACCAAGGAGACATTTCCAAAAACAGAAAAGCGTCGAAAGCCCCTGCTGCATCGTTTGGGAAAACACTGCTATAATAGCTAAGAAAAAGAATCTGATGACACGACTTTTGTTGGAACATTTGTTTATTCAGGCGATGGACATCAGTATTGACAGGACTGATGGAAATCTGCCTGCTAACTACACCCATTCCCTGTATCACATTTTGCCATAATAACGTCTTGCGGCTCTTGCTCTCTTTTAGTGTGATCAAGGAAACTGTATGGGTTCCGAAACGTCTGTGTGTTATTTTCACCTCGACTTGGTCAGTGACCGCAATTTCTTCATCATCATGTTACCTGACCAGACAAACTTTTGTCGAACTCTTGACTATTAAGATATGCTGTATTGTGATATCATTTCGCATTGTGGTCAGCAGCGAGATTGCTACTCTGTGTGTCTGCTGATGTGCCCGTAAGGATTCACAGATGGCGTGGGGACATGCAGGTGGTTTGTGCCACAACTTTTTTAGCTCGTTTCATTTTCGTAAGAGTAACTGCACCAACAAGCACACAACACACATGGACAGGACATAGATAGAATGCAAACTACCAATCGAGTTTAATTCTCACTTTCTTTAAAATAATATTTAGGAAGGGTTTGAGAGCGACATACATTGTCTTGGGTACTATGGCTAAAGGCAAGAAAATGCCTGCCAAAGGCCATAGCACAGAGGATTACACTTTCACACTTAACAGCAGTAACAAGACAGAAAAAACAAAGCAAGAAAAAAAACAATGTCAGCCAGTAAAAGAACACCATAAAAGAGTGTTAGTACACAATATAAGTTAAATACACTAAAATGTTATACTTTGAAAATATTCAGAAAATAGGACCATGGCATACACTACATTGCAGGATGCTGGTGTTGTTAAGCAGGGATGATATCTGAGTTGTTAGTGCCTGTATTCTATACTCTGTTTGAGCACGTGGTGCTACAGTTCAGGATTTCCTCAGATTGTATAGTTTTTTTAACATCGCATCGGAATACATATTCCAGTGCATAGTAGGGTGCACTGGAATATATTCGCAAGCACACTTCATTGTGCAATGCGCACTTTCCCAATGTAACTGTTACTGTGTTGCACAATTGATCAAGCGAATCAGACGATCATTTTGCTGTATATATACAGTTTGAGAATTGCCTGGAGAAGGCTAAGTTTCAACTGCTATGGTTATGAGTATTGGCTGATATGTTTGTGTATGCGAGTGTTTTCCCCAACTAGGTTATTAATTATCAACATATCCTCTTGCTTAATGCTTTCTGCCTTAAGAATCTGGCATAGATTTGAAGTTCCATATTGTTCGTCCTCCTGAATCTCAAACACTGTAAGGCTGTCGATATGGCTGATCATCTTGAATGGAAGAGGTGCAGTCTGTGAGCATTAAGTTTGATAACAGTAGCTGCAAATCCAAGAATGGTGTTGTATATGGCAAAGTGGCAGGACTGGGAGTGTGCTAAAAATAATTTTTTAAATCTCAAAATGATGGTCGTGACACCGAAGCAAATATAAAGTACTTTTCTAATAGTCTGAATATTAAAGCAATTTCTTTCATTGCGGGGCTTGACTTCAGCAAAAATTTTCTTGAAACATTAATAATTTAAATCATCAACAAAGTAAGATCAGAATGCAATACACTGCAATAAGCTCCTATGCAGTACTGTATTGATACCTTATTTGAGGTGTTATATTTTCTCTCTGCACTAAGATAACTTACTACATAGTAGTGACTACAGTATTCAAAGTGCTACTTTGTCACCATCTCTGAAATAAAAGGCATTGAAATTAACAGGTTTACCAAAGTGGAAGATTCACAAGCGAAGCAAAAGCACAAGACTACTGCCGAGAGCATGGTCACCAGAAAGCTTTGAGAAATGACTATAGATAAATGAACCCCCTGACCTAATGATTGCTAGACATATGAGCATCGGTGCTGCACAAAAATTAAGCATCAGTGTCTCCCCAAGGTCGATACTGTCACCACAGTGGTAAAAGTGGACTATGCTTTACGTTTGATTGGTCAAAGCATGGAGAAACAAGAAAACTGAACACCTTGCAGTTTTAGTTCTTTTTCATTTTCAAAAGCTCGTTGGTCAACGTGCACTGTGTGTCCTCCACTACACTGTCTGTTTAGACTAGGTGTAGCTTCTAGATGTGAGATCCTGCTAGTTATTGTGTAATTTAAGCAGAAAATAACCTGGTAAAAGTGTCTCTAAATAGGTAACTGAAAAAAAAAAAAGGCCGTTATCACCAGCAAAAATATTTGTTTTTTGATGCTTCTAAATTAGGTAAACTTATGAAAATATTTGGGGTCAAGCTTGCCATATGGAGGGTAGGCTTGGTTTATATAGGGCTGGTTTTTCTGTTCGGTGCTTAATTAAGTGATGAAAAACGTCCTTATAAAAAGCTGAATGAAAAAAGAAATACTATATTGAATTTAAAGTTTTGTAGTAGAAACTTATATCATAAGAAGCCAACAAACACTGACACCAAGGACAGCATAGGGGAAATTACTTGTGCTGAAATTAAAGTGGATGAAAAAACAACTTGCCGCAGGTGGGAACCGAACCCACAGCCTTCGCATTTCGGGCCCCTTGGTTAACCCCCTTTCTTCTCGCTTAATAGAAACTTGGCACATAATATCGGGTGGTTGCTGTATTTTCCATATGTTAAATTTTGTTGTGGTAACGTACATCACATTTGGCTGAAAGTGTTACTGACAATGTAGTTTAAAGTCTCCACAAAATGAACACAATATAGTGAATTATCTAACAAAACAAATTGTAAATCTGTTTTTCGATGATATCAGCATGTAATGAATATCGGATACAACAAAGGCATTCCTGCGTCAGATGCAACTTCATTGCAAGAAGGTTTGACAGAATCGCATATCAGGCTTTTTCATGAAGCCCTAACGTTGCTTATTGCAGGAGTCGCTGACCTGCGCCAATGCTGAGATTTCTCGTCTCACTGGTGCTTTGGCGAGGCAGACCAACGAGCAAGCCTCACTAGATAACACACTGTTGGACGGTAACCCTCTGGCAGGACTTCTGAAAATGGAGAGGCAGCGAGTGAAGGAATTGGAGAAGGAGCGAGCAGCGCTACTGAAATCGATTTCCGAACGGCAACTGCGCGAAGATCGCCTGCTCAGGGAGACCTACGAGGCTGCGCAAAAGGCCGAAGCCTCGGAGGCCCGTCTACTAAAGGCCATGGTTCGCAAGAGTGAGGAGCAACCCTTATCTGCAGGTGAGCAAATGATTTAATTCATTTAATTTATTTCACATCAGATGTAGACACAAACTGAAACCCAATGCAAGCCTTGACAGAAACTGCAACCCGAATAAAAGGCAGATCGATTAGAACAGGGCTTTACACACAATGCACCAGAAGGTACAATGAATATTTTTGATGCTCTATGTATTACAGTAAAGATAAGTTAAATGTGCACACAATACACTGCATACATTAAAGGGGCCCTGAACAACGTTTTATCGAAGTGGAGAGAGGCATTTGAAGCAAAATAGGCGTTTTCAGAACTACTTTGCTGCAAAAAGTACTTCAGTGTGTTCAGTGGAAGCGGAGTTATTGGCAATCAGACATAGCCTTCGCTGTGCTCCCATTCCTTCTTCAATACCTTGCACTGCGAAGGCTACAGCGGAATGGGTGGTGCCCATAAAGCTTTCAAAATATTTCCATAGCGCACAGTTAAAATTTCATTTTGGATGTTAACGCAGACACCGTGACTTTCGATTTGGGTGCCTACGACGCTCTAAACGTAAGCCAAAGCGAGCTACCGTGCGCTTAGCCAGTGGACTCATGGCGGCACCCTGTGGCGGCTGCGGTATCTTCGCTATCTAGCAGACCACAGCTACCAATAGCAGCAGCATGTGGGAATCCACTTTGTTACGAAATAACTCATCCAGAAGAGACTGAGGAGCAAGCTTCTGTTGAAGAGAGAGCATTCCTAGTGTTACGCAGTGCCGCCGTCTGATCCTACGTCATGCAGTGTACAGTCACAATTTGCCACAAAGTCCCGTGTCTTTTAAGTAACGCAGCAGCGCCTTCATAGCAGATCGCGCTGATGTTTGCGTAGGCCACTTTCCAAGGTTGTTTTCCGTTATTGGGTGCTTGTCCAGTTGGTCCAGGATGGCTGAGAGGGCTTCTCTTTGCGGGTTGAAACAAGGGAACTCACAAAGAAGGTGGGCGATTGTTTCGTTGCACGCGCAGGAGTCACAAAGTGGGCTCTTGGTCATTCCAATAAGAAAGTAGCATGCATTCGAAAATGCTACTCCAAGCGATGGACGGACTAGACGGGTGCAATTACATCGTGGAAGGTCGGGCGGAATACAGAGCTGTAAATTAGGGTCCATGGTATGAAGGCGTGCACTTGTGAATTGAGATTAATTGCGTTCAGTTAACGTTACATCACGCGCAAGTGCAGAAAGTTCTTTTGCTGCGTCAGCTCTAGAATGAGGAATGGCAATGCAGTTGACGCTCTCATGGGCAGATCGGGCAGCTGTATCCGCTCGATCAATGCCATATATGCCACAGTGACTAGGCAACCACTGATATAGAACATTTATTATGTTTACCAGATGAGTTCATGCTCTATACTTTCATTATACAGCCATATTATCTTGCTGATGATAGCAGACATTTTCTGCACATCCATGTCAAAACGTGTAGAAGGCCAAGTTTTGTCATCCTCCTGCAAACGTCGTTTTTCTCTAGGTTTTGAACCCAGGAAAGAAGTCTATGAAAACCTGGGCATGGTCGAAGACAAGCCACCAGTGCTGCGGGAGGTGATACCAATGCGACAAAAAGCTGAAACCGTCGCGACTTTGGGGTCCAAGTCGACTGACAGTTCTGCAGGCTGTGGTGGAACAGAGTCGAAGAGCTGCGGTGGTGCTCGCCCAAAGGTTACATTTGAGGAGCACAGTGCTAAAGAGAATAAGCCTGACGCAGAGCCTGACGGCAAGAAGTTCAAGCGCCGCGGCACTGTCTTGAAACCTCTGCTAGAAGTGAAGAACACCGGAAAAGTAGTGACCGAAGCTCCAGAGTGTAAGCAGCAGTGATGGTACATTTATTCCAATGTCCTTGTGTAGTTTTATCTAAGTACCTTTTAGTTCACTGCTCTTGCTTCTCCGAAAGCACTAGATGTGTATTTATTTGTACTGTCTGTGACGAATAATCAAGAATGAAAGTTGTAATTAGTATGCCACCTTCCTTGTCCTGCACTGCAGTCCAGCACAAATGACAAAATGAGCTAGAAATTGTCAAGCTTTGTTAGCTATCCTTAACTTGCCATCAGAAGCTTCTGTACATACCCCATGGTGCAATTTTCTCATCTTGTGCATTATTTTTATTTGCACTCTTTTACTTTATTGACACTGGTGCAAGTTGTGTATATTGACGACATGTATAATGAACTGAATTTTTAGAATTTTAATAAAATTGTTTTTGGAGACAATGTTTTTCTTTCATCTGGTAACATTTGTGTGGTGGCTGCTTACCAAAACCTGTGGCCACAAGTGTTATGTACATATGAAGATCGCAAATCAAAAGGGGCCGACAGGTGAGTAGCACACTTTGGTATAAAAGTTACCAACAGGGATGGGATACAACAGGGATGGGACCAACAGGCTGGGATACGTTTCAATAGGTGGGCCTACTTTTATCAAATGCTGCCTTGTCATTCTCGTCTGGCCATAAAGGAAGAGACTGAAAAGGAAATTAGTGCTGTCATTGGACATTAACAAGCATGGTTTCTAAGACGATGGGGAAAGGAGCTAGGGAGTGCGGATGCAGCAGGAAAAGAAAAAGGACAGAGGGTGGAACGGTAGGTTGTTGGAGCAGTGAAAGGATGGGAGGCCTTCAGACAACTGAACAGAAATGTTGAAAGAATGACCATAGTAGCGCAGCATGCAGTGTGCTATGAATTTTTTTTTTTAAGGTATTACGATGGCGACGTAAAGTCTGGGGAAAGGACAGGGGTTTTTCAGATGGGAGCGAGTGGGTCTTTCAAGGGACATCAACATCAGTACTTTGCCGTTGGTGGTGTCACGGTGATATACAGAAGTGGTGCAATCCTGTGTGGTAGAGGCACCTCTGAAATGTGGGACTGGAATGTGGAGGAAAAAAGAAAATAGGAGTGAAGCAGGAGGGGGCAGGTGTATATGAGGAAAGGTGTCGTGTGGTTAATATATGCATAGAAGCGTGGAAGAAAAATTGGAGGACGCTTAAGCTTCGCCTTCAAGAGTGGAACGCGACAGCGTTCCCGTCGACCCGCGAAGGGGTGTAAGACAATGCAGCGATCACTTACGAGGCGCCCCGCATCGGACTCTGCACCCACCAATCACGCGGCGAGCGTGGAGCAACGCAGCGTTCGGCGCGGCAACGAAACGTGCGCCTGAGCAAGCGGAAGGAACCAAAGAACTCGGTGTCTCGGAACGTCGGGATCGGCACGCACAGCCGGGAGGCTACGCGCGTCGCACCGGTTCCCGCACAACCCCGGATGGATGGATGGATGGATGGATGCCATGAGCGTCCCCTTTGGAACGGGGCGGTGGGTTGCGCCAACAAGCTCTTGGTACTACACTGCCTAATGTCCTACCTAGGTTAAACAATGAAAAAAGAAAAAAAAAACACTATGAACTACCACGCCCAAATTTTCTTCTCCCCTATTGCGAACTGTGCTTTTGTACGTCTCCGTCTTTTGTCGTTTCCCTACCTTTCTTCCACCAATCTTCCAATCGCCTCTTACAATGCGCGCGTGGCGCGCCGCCTGTCGGGGCAGCGCCGTACATTGCGAGGAGGGGGTCTTCTGTGTTTGCTGCAAGATGGCTCTGCGTGTGCGGCAAACGACAAAAGACGGAGACGTACAAAAGCACAGTTCGCAATAGGGGATCAGAAAATTTGGGCGTGGTAGTTCATAGTGTTTTTTTTTGTCTTTTTTCATTGTTTAACCTAGGTAGAATATTAGGCAGTATAGTAGCAAGAGCTTGGTGGCACAACCCACCGCCCCGTTCCAAAGGGGACGCTCATAACATCCATCCATCCATCCAGAGCAGAAGAAATGTAGCGGAAACGTACTTCGCTACGCGTTTAACTGCGACTTCTGTAATTTACATGCTCATAATTACCGATATACACAGCAGTATAATTTTCTACGGCATGCTTGTAAGGCAACACCGCATTCACTAGAGGCGTTTTTGTCCCAGTTTGAACGATCGCTCTCATGGCTGCGTGGTAGCGTCTCCGCCTCACACTCCGGAGACCCTGGTTGGATTCCCACCCAGCCCATCTTGCAAGTTGTGTTTATTTATGAATTGCCTTCCGCCATTTTTCGCTCACGGCCGACACCGACGACACCGGCTTTTCTGCGACACGAGCTCCTTAACGCTGTCGCGTTAAAAATGTTCGATTGAGTGGTAGGGGAGGGGTAGGGAAGAGCTGGTAATAGAGGAATAGGTGAGCTTAGTCTTCGTTAATGAAAATTTCAGGTTTTAAGTCTAGCAATTAAAAGTTACCACCTGCCAACTCGACTGCTTCGGGTGCAGACATTTAAACTTGTGTATGAGGTGTGGTTCCATATAGTTCATCTCGCCCGGTGAACGAAGATTTGTTTGTAGTACTATATAGAGCCCTGCTCCATCAAATATATGGCGGTGTTCATGGAAGTGATTGGCTACTGCTCTAGGTAAATTGTGTTTTGCATCTGCACAATGGCCTTTGAGTCTTGTATGAATTTTTTGTGCTGTCTCACTTATGTATTATTTGCTAGTGGCATACTCTAGACAGTAGCCTGCATTGCTTGATGTGCAGATGAAGCACAAAGTTACTTTGTGAAGGTAATCTGACACTGTACTTTTTACTGTAGTAGTAGATTTGATATTGACACGTGTACTTGTTTATCCTTTTTCCGGGGACTGCATTTTACCCATAAACAAATTGGTTATTGCTCGGCACAGGACATACCTGCATGTATCAGAAGTTTTTGGAATGTTATTGATGGTTCTATCAGTTATCTGTTGTCACTGAAACTTGTGTGACCAGATAGTATGTACGACACGAATTGGGTAGTGCTTTCTGTAAGGCACATGAGCACCAGCAATTAGGCTGGAACATTTGACTGTGCTCGCAGCTATTTGTTTGTTTATTAATACAGTTAACCTCCAAAGGGTCATTACAGGAATGGAGATAGAATCAATACTTACAATGCAATGAAGAATCATGCTGAACAATAAAGACAACGATAACAATAATAATAAAGGCACTGCTTATTTCACATATATTCACAGTAGTAGTAATCCGAACATGATTGGACTCGTTGCGACCACAGTGTGTTGTTATAGAACTAGCGGATCAGAACACTTCTTGGCCTGAATGAACAAGAACATGCAGCTTGTTTAGAAATGTATTTATGGTAGGAGAGGAAACCAGTGAATTGGGCAGACTGCTCCATTCCCTAATTACTCTAGGAAAATAGCTATATTTAGTAGTGTCATTTCATGCTAATGGTGGTTCAATACACATGCTATCTATGTTTATGTCGGAAGTGTATGTTGGGCGATAACTTGAAGAAATCGGCCCCGTTAATTTTAAATTCATTATGAATGATGAGGAAGAGAACTTTTAATGTCCAAAGTGGCCCTAATTTCTAAAGCAGGAAAATTTGCATTCCTGAAGATTTGCGCTCCGGATTGGTTCTGCCTTGAGTGTAGCCTGCTTTTGTGGGCACATGTTTGCCCTATAAGGAGTTAGTTTCGTGATTCATTTTTGCTACTGTGTTCTTCGCCGTTACTGCAACGTGACATGCAACGTTTGCATGTAGAGCACCTGAGGTGGCCAGGGGAACCGGATATTAGCTTTGTCTTTGTCCTTGTTTTGGCATGTACAAGGATATCCTTAGAATTATTAGTGTTGCATCTGTAGGCTATTCTGGGCAGGTCAGGAAAGATTTCATTACGTTTCTGGTTGCCAGTGAGAATTGGGTAGCATTTGTTTAGGATGTTGTTCAAGTTTGGGAGTGCATTTGAGAATTTACTAATAAGAAGATGTGTTGTTGTGAGTTTAGAGCGGGTCTTGAGGGCCACGGCTTGCTCAAGTTTGGCTGCATTGGTGTAGGCTTTCTGAAGCGCAGTGTTCCGGTGGTTCCTATTTGATAAGGTTCTATGCAATCTCGATTTTTTGGTTTTCAATGCAAATGCAATGTACTCGTTTGGCTTGGCCTTTAGAGATAGTAACATATTTAACAAGGATCCGCGCTTGTCCTGTTTGTTTCCTTCTTCGTCGATTGTCGTTTGCGCGATTACATGATGCATTCCTTCAGAGATAGCTTGTTTACAAAGTTTGGGATGATGGCTTGTATATTCTAGGTATTCTTTCTCAAAAGGTTTCCTATATAGCATTGGCCTTGGTGTCCCATTATCAATATATATTACTGTGTCCAGAAAGTTTATGGTGCCCAGTTGAAGATTCCAATGTGTATTTCATTGTTGGGTGAAAAGAATTTAGGAATGCTATAAATATGTCGTCTATGTATTGTAGGTATGTGTGGGGCTTGTCTGTTCAGCGAGATAGGAAATCTATGTTTCTACAGTTCCCATAAATACGTTTGCATAGGTTGGTCCAAAAGGTAATGATACTTCTCCGATGTATATGTAGCTAGCAATTGTCCTCAGTTCGAAGCAGTTTGTCTGCAGCGCGTGGCCTCCGAGATCGCGTCTGTATGCTGCTTAGCGTAGATACTGCGGCCACCATGGGGTGCTGCGATGAGCCCTCTCGTAGTAAGGTCCCTCTCTCGTAGGCGAAATGCTCTGACAACCGCGTGCTCTGATTGGTCTCTGTAAGGGACGTAGCTCTAAGCACCCGAGTGCACATATCATGTTGAGAGCGCGCCGCGCACTCCTAAATTCGAAGTAGCGTCGTGAAGAGAGAAAGAGAAAAAAAAAAGGCAAATGCACAACTTTTGGGCGGGGCCTTGCACTCTTGCCCTCCCCCCCACTCCCCTAGAGTGGCTTCCAGCGCGATAGTAGAGACGAAGAGAGAGAGAGAAAGCTACCTCTAACTTCACTTATACTTGAAGGATTCCAAATATGCTTGCGCCAGGAGATTCCTGAGGCGGTGTCCTTTGGTAGTGAACACATTCTACGATTAGTTGGGCCCTCAAGGGCCTTCAAAGGCCCTTTACTATTCAGCCATTTCCTGCCACCTAAACACATGCACAGTTAAAAAAAAATACTTTAACAATGTAAAGTTATTATGGTTTCGTTTTGGCCCATCCAGCTGATGTAAACTGAAATTGTTGCAGAAACCGTTGACGATGATTGCCAAAATAAGTGATTAGGTTATGCGGGCCGCAGGGCTCAGATGGCCACACTATTGGTATAGACCTCGATACGGTGTTTGACAAAGGCGGCACGCATTGTGGAAATGTTTTGGTAGACGGCAAGACAAGCGTGATGACAACGACGGTGTCACGTCGATGATGGCGACGACGATGGCAGCATGGCCAAGATGGCATGACGACAGCGTGACGACCAATGTCATGACAACGGCTGCGCACCTGGGCTTTCTCAACCGCTCGTTTACTTTACGGAGTCGTCATGGTGTAACAGGTGCCAAAGAGCTTGGGACCCATTGCGCCACGATGAATCAGTACCAACTAGACCAAATTTCAGTTATATACTCCACAGAGGCCAGTTACTCACCCCGACCATCCACTTTGAAATCGACGCACTGTTGAAATCTGTCTAAGCGAAGCTGTGGTGAGCCAGCAGGATGAAACTGCATCTCGACAAGGTACACGCAGCGCACTCTGTCTCCTTAACCATCAGCCTACACAGTAAACCGATTTGCAGTCCTAACGGTCGTTAAGAATGCAGATCGGTGTACACTCTTAAAAAACTTCACACCCTTTGGGTCGTATCTTGTCCCATAACAATAATCGTCATGTGTCTTGCCCACGTTTCCTTTCTTTAATGCTGTGAGCCCAGTACTTCCAAGTCACTAACGGCTTGCCTTTATAAGCATGGCACAGCATTCTCGACAGGAAAGTAGTGAACGCTGAGTTTTCAAGAAAGGCAACGCAAGCGTGGCAGATGAGGATTATCGTTGTGGGACAAGATAAGCCCCAAAAGGTGTAAACTTTAAATTATACCTTACACCTGTAAGGGTGTGAGTGATTTTATTAAGTTATATTAGTTATTATTAAGGGCTTGCACATTATTAGCATGACACAGCATTCTCGACAAAAAAGTAGCGAGCGCTGAGTTTTCAAGAAAGGACATGCAAGCAAGGCAGATGACGATTATCGTTGCGGGATAAATATACGCCCTAAAGGGTGCAACTTCTTTAAGAGAAGTTGCACCCAGAACTTGTCCCATCTTGTCCAGAACAATTATTTTCTCCCACAACAATAATCGTCATCTATCTTGCCCGCATTTCCTTTTTTAACGCGCCCGGTACTTCCCGTTCACGAACGGCATGTCCGTTATCAGCGTGCCATATCATTCTCGACAGGAAGGTAGCGAGCGTAGAGATTTCAAAAAAGGAAGCACAATCTGCCTTGCTTGCGCTTGCTGACCACTGCTGTGGGACAATATAAGCCCTAAAGGGTGCAAACTTGTAGAGCGAAAGCTCTACTCCTCGAGGTACAACTCCCAAGGTCAGTCTCTGCGCGCGTTTGACCTCCAGTCGCCGGCGCGCAAGTGTGTAGGTGTGACGTCAAGTGATCCGCTGCGGAGAGGCGTCGCAGCTGCGCTCGCCCGAGCCTCGCCGCTATGTACCACGTGACTAGTCACGTCATGGATGAAGCACGCGCCGGTGCAAGCGCGTCAGCTGTTCGCCGCAGGCACCAGGCTGAGTCTGAACATTATAGTAACCCAAATTCTAACTGCAAGCAACTACTTTACAGACCTTAAATCGGTCTTTACCTTAGTCAAGCCATTGCAAGACAGCTATGAAGCCTTTGATGTGCAATAAAACATTCAAAGAAGCGAAACCGTGCCTAAGCATACTTAACAGAGCTTTCGCTCGTATAACTAGGTTCAAGCCACGTTGAACTCAAGTGCCACAGTACCGGTGTCATGGCAATCGAAAGCGCAGCGTCTTTAGTGTAACGTTAATGTTGAAAAAGTTCCTGACGGCGACGTTAATTCTTATTGCGCATCCCCTCCCCAATGACATCAAATAATCGAAAATTATCTTCGCTAAATTAAGGGCGCAAAGACAGTAACCAAAATGTTTTCCGGTCGCTTCACTGCAGAGCGAATTTACTCTGACGATGGCGGAGTTGCGATATGCGCGTGCCGTAGAGTTCCTGCAGCAAATGCTGTTATCTCTTCTCGTCGCAAAATAGTTCGCAATGAGTAAACACGCTTTTTGTGGAGTAGGTGCTGCACTTACCCTACGATGACTCTTTTTTTTTTTGTGTTTCTTCTAAAGGAATCCTCAAGCAATGATCGTGTAGTGCTTGCGTTTCCTTTCTCGAAAAACTGTGCCGCTCGCTAATCCCCTGTCGAAAACGCTATGCCACGCTGACAACGCGCAAGGCGTTCGCGGCCTGCAATTACTGGGCGCACAGCATTAAAGAAAGGAAAGGCATGCAAGATAGGCGATGATCGTTATTTAGGGACAAGATACGCCTCAAAGGGTGTACTTTTTTAAAAAAAGTCTGTGGGCGGAGGGTCAGTGTACAGCTGTCACTGTATGCTTCGTGTGGTGTCTGTGTAGGCTAGGTATGTACCGGTGGCAGCGTTGTCTTTGCTTCCACCTTCATTTTCCTCTATTAAATAATGAAGTGTTCTGGCAAAGCATTACCATTCTGTGGTTACCGTTGATGTTCCCGCCCAGATGTGCATGCGCGGTAATCGTCGCGCGTGCGCGCAGGGGGCGGTAGGCAACATCGGTGGAACAGTATGGCGCTACGCTAAAATACTTCGATAAGTTCACCGAGACTTCAATTCTTTCGATAGTTCATTTAAAGTTAACTTCCCCCATGCCTTCCCAGGATTTTGTGTGGCTTCAAATGGTTGTTACCCAACTGAAACCAAGCGCGCTCGCGATTCACCATCTCGCAGATTTTTCGTTGCAGTGTTCTAGCCAGTGGACCCTTCGCGTAGGCTCATGGAGCATATTGTAATAACAACCAAAATAGAGCAGCGCTGGCGATGACATCGTCTGACGAGTTTTTTAACCAAAGTGCGATAAACGGCGCGCTGAAACTTTGATGCAATTACCGGCAGTATAGTCCGCTCGTCTTCTAGCGAAGACCTTACTGCAGTGACGTAATTATGGCGATGGTGTTTCTGTGGATATTTTTATACCGAGAAGAGTCGTGTAACACAAAAACGTTTCTAGCGCATTATACTTGATCAGCCTGTTACAAGCTGTCGCCACCTGCACTGACGCACCCGTATACGTCTTCCGGTATTACCGCCTACGTTACATGCTAAATCTCTGATTTCTCCTATGCGCCTGGCATAGTCAACAAGTGACGCTCCTATTTTCCAAGTGTGGAGAATATGCGGCGAATGGGGTAGCGCCACCAAGGGGCGATCGTAGGAGAGTGCACTTACCGTATTATCCCGAATCTAAGCCTCCTTGTCCCGTTAACAGAACTGAACAAGCCGAAAATAATTTGCGCGGGAAGAATAAATGCTGTTCGATATAATCTCCTGACGTATTCCCCAATATATATCCTCCAAAATACGCTCGATAGAGCAGACAGTGTGCACGATTGATCGACGACACTGTTACGAGGAGCTTGTGCATGAATGGGCCTATACCATACAGCAGTATCTCGCAGCGCGAAGAAGACGAGGTAGAGAACCAAACGTTGCGCGAGCTGTTCGGCGGTCATGTGATTTTTACACTGAGCACGTGCTGGTGGGCGAGTTGGTTATACGTGATTACAACGAAGGCGCCAAATAAAACAACGGACGAAGGAAGGAGACAGGAGACAACTACGTGGTTGTCTCGTGTCTCCTTCCTTCGTCCGTTGTCTTATTTGGCGCCTTCGTTGTAATCGGTTTTCACAGATTTGTACATATTGTAAAATACACTCTCTTATCGATTCGTCGTGACATCGCGAATCATAATCACCAACATCAACCTAATTTTTGTTAATTACAGGACGAAGCCCTCTCCCAGCGTTCTCTGCGTACCCCTGTCTTGCCCACACAGCTGTGAAGGCACTTTTGTCTTTCTTTAAGGCTACTGGCCTGTGTGAACGCCTTTGACTTGGTGAGGCCTGCCGCGTCTTTCCTTCTACCCACTCCTCTCTCTATTTCATCTTTCTATTCCCCCTTTCCCGTCCCCCAGTGTAGGGCAGCCAACCAGACGCATTTCTGGTTAACATACCTGCCCTCTTTCTTTCTCTCCTCTTCCTCCTGTCTTGCCATCACCTGACTCAATTCTGTACCTGCAAATATCCTAACTTCACCGCACCAGCCAATCCTCTGCGGTCTTCGACTGCGCTTCCCTCCTCATGAAACTCATTTTGTTACTATATATGACTATAATAGACCAATGGTTATCTGCTCTAGGGGAGAGTGTGTAGGTATGGGGAACTTTTGCTTTAATATTTTATTTCTTTGGTCAATACGCAAAGCAATAGCCGTATGAAAATAATGCAAGAGCCTATGTGGCATATATGACCAGTACAGCGCCCTAACGTTGGTAAAGGCTTCATAGAAAAATACATTAGAAAATGTAGCGTTGTTTGTCCCACACCATCCTACCTGCAGGGCGGAAATGGACTTTTCTCGGGAGGAATAAGCCAGTCAGTTGTATTTCGCAAAATTGGTTCTAATGACCATTGTAGGCTGCGACAACCATGTAAAACACGAATCACTGTTGTGCTATCTTCGTTGCTCCTGTTTGCTTAGGATTCGCTGCTTGCAAACGATATAAGGCTGGTTGTTGGGTTCACCTGGACGGGAAAGTAAAATTGCCGACTATTTTATTTTATTTTTTAACCAGGCTGCTGCTGCTGCTGCTGCTGCTGCTGCTGCTGCTGCTGCTGCTGCTGCTGCTGCTGCTGCTGCTGCTGCTGATGATGATGAGAAATAGTAGAGCCAAATTTCTCAGTCCTCTCACCGTCCCCTATCTGTCCAGTCTCCCCTGCGCTGTACACATTACTTATCGGCTAACACTCGTTCGCTCTAAACCACACAGACATCCTCCTTTCTCTTAGCGTTATGCCTATTGGTTTCAGCAATAGGCATAACGGCTATAGGCAATAGGCCCCAAGGCAACAGGCCCTACGTATCCTTACACAGGGTGTCCCAGATAACTTTAGCCAGAGCTTAAAAATATGCCGATGCCCTCAAAGACGACGCGACCAAATGCATGTTGCTGACTATTGCACGGAGTAACTCAAGCTATCTTTTGTATTCTGCTTAATTGCATAATTAGTCAAGATTAATTAAACAACTTTGGAAGCAATGAAGTTAGTAAAAAAACTCCCGTCGTAAAGTTGTAGAGCGTTTGCAAAACGTCCGATTAGACAGTTTCTAGCTTTCGATCTATTAAACATTAGTGTTTTTCAGCTTAGTGCGGATACCCGCGAAAAAAAAAAGAAAAACACGTGACATACCCGCTTGCGCGTCGTGACTGCACTGCACCCAAGTGTTCCGCGCACAAGTGAACATATCACCTAGACGGGTGAGCTGCCGCTGCGTCTGCTTATCGCCGGCAGGTACCGCCGCGAGGGAAGCACGTCGGTGGCGTAACCAGCGCCTGCGTCACTGCCCTGCTAGACGCTATGTTGTACGAGAAATGCTTGGGAGCGCTGCAATCACGACGCTCAAGCGGGCATGTCACGTGGTATTTTTTGTTTCGCGGGCATCTGCAGTAAGCTTAAAAACACGAACACCTAATAGAAAGTTAGGAACTGTTCAATCGGACGTTTTGCAAAGCACTCTACAACTTTCTATTTGGAATTTCTTGCCTAACTTCGTTGCTTCAGAAGTTGGTTAATTAATGTTGACTAATTATCAAATTAAACAGAATAAACATAATGTGACTTACTCCATAGTATAGTCAGCAACATGCATTTGTTCGCGTCGTCTTAGAGGGCACAGGATATTTTTAAACTCTGGCTAAAGTTAGCTGGGACACCTTGGCTATAAGTCTTAAGAAGTCCCTAGCTAAGTCAGTCTTCACTCCGAAGACAAAGGAGACGGGACGAGAACTACAGAGGAGTCACAGCGCCACTACATGGGCATTTGATGTCCTGGTTACTTGACATATAATTGAGGAAAGACATTTCTTATATCTTAGCGAAGGAACATTATAACTACTTACTTACTTTACATAACTTCCTTGTTTTACTTTACTTACTATACTTTTATATTTTCTTTCTTTCTTTCTTTCTTTCTTTCCTTCTTTCTTTCTTTCTTTCTTTCTTTCTTTCTTTCTTTCTTTCTTTCTTTCTTTCTTTCTTTCTTTCTTTCTTTCTTCACTTACTTCACTTACTTTACTTATTGTACCCTCAAGGCTTTACAGCGTTGTAGAAGGTATAGGCAAGAACACGCGCAAATTTCATAAAGCGCACTTTACAGAATAGACAAAAACACAATGTCAGCCCACTTGAATTAAAGGTGATTTTTCGTACCTACAGTGGTATTTGATTTGCTAGTTTCAAAGACGCAATGGCGCAAAACTTGCGACATTATAGTATGGGAAGTTACAAAAACAGATATACCGCACGTGAACACTAGAACTTGCGAGTGAAACGGCGGTAATATGACAAATCATAGGCATTATATCGAGCTCATACTGATCACCAATGATGTCAGGACTTGCGCAAGTCGCTATGTCTTCTGCAGAAAAGGGGGCAGGGTGTGCCTGTAGGTCGAGAAAACAGTTTTTACGTTTCGGGGCTTGTCCGTATACAGTTGGCAACACCAGCCCCGACAAGGGTAAGCTTACCGGTCACAATTCACTCACTGATCACTGATTCATAGATATTCACGGGGTTTGACATTCCAAAGTAATGCCGTAAGACTATAATGAGAGCCACCGTAGTAGATGTCTCCGGACCACTTTTAGTGTGCACATAAGTACATGAGCGTCATTTTTCCCCATACAACTCAATATAAAATGTGGCCGCAGGGGCCGGGTATCGAACCCGTGTCCTCGTGCTCACCTGTGGAACGCGTGACGCACGCACCGCAGCGGGTCATTTTTTTCCTTACGCTTAAAGTGCTGTCTAAGTGCATAATATTCAGCTTCCTTGCAGAAAAAATTCATGAGCCATCCCGCTCTGTGAAGGTGGATGACCAGCGAAGCTGTTCGGCGCATGACAACTATCGAACATTATTTTCTCTCATGCCGCCGCTTTCTAAGACAAAGAAAAATATTAGAATACTCATTTACCAAACTTGGCCTATCGCTAACCTCTACAAGCATTCTTTCTTTTGGGGCGACTTCACTGGGATCCAGCCACAGGGATACTTTTCTTGCAGTTTACAATTTTATTAGAGAGACAAAAAGAGTACCTTGCTGAAATTTGTACAATTATCCATAGTTTCTATTATTTCATTTCTTTATGTTAAATTATTTTATCAAAATTCTTAACAATATTTTCAGTGCAAGTCTAAATTACAGTTCTATCGTCCCACGCTCCACTATTCAAATCTAATGTCTCTATACTTCTAACCTTACGGAAAACCGCCTGCTTCTTGGCCAATCCGCCATAGTGGGTACGCGCCACTGTCTGGGACACAAGACAAGACAAGACAAGACAGAGGTGACCCAGAGAACTGAACAAAAGTAGGAACATATTTATTGTCCTAGTCTGTGGTCATCATGGCGATATAGGTACGCACACACATTCGCGTATCACCTCGGTTATCAAATGTGTCCGTCACGTCAGACGATGAATGGCTTATACTCCCGTGAACGTGGCATCCCCGTTACGACGACAGAATAGAAGTGAAATTCTACGCCGGAATGATCAGCGGCAATGGAGCCACCTGTGGAAGACGACGACGCTCGAGCCATTGCTGACGATGATAGTTTTTTGCACAATGAAATAAACTTGTGGAATAAAACGACGACGACGAACGCGCGAGCATTGATACTAGCGCGTTTGCGCGGTTGGCGCCGAGAGACAGAGAGAGAGAAATAACGTTTATTTGCACCCAAGAATTTTTTACCAGTCTTTGAAGAAGTTGCAAGGTCAATTCAAATAGGTCGCGAAGCTTCGGGCGAAAAGCGGTTCAGTACAGATTGTCACCGACATCAGCATGGGGGGTTATGGGAGCAGCGATTGAAGCGCGACTATGTTTGGAGGGAACAAACGTTGCGAAAGAAAAACGCGTTTTTTAATTCAAACGAGACACAGTTAGATTCATTCAACGAAAATAAATTTCCTAGACAATTTTATACATTCTTGACGAGTTAAGAAAATACAAGTTTAATTTTAATATTATTAATAAATGCATTTCTTTTAAGCGCCCATCGCTACAGGGGGCGTTGACGCCACTATCACTCGCAATGCAGTGCACGTCTTGAAATGGGCAGAAAGGCGCACTCGTATCACCTGTTGAAATACGCCCCCCTCACAGTTTGTGCTTTCTTACTTGTCGAAGTTTGTCTGAATTCGGTGACGCGGGTAGCTTCATTGCTTCTTAATCTGTTCAGTCAAATGTAGTGAGTTACGACCGCCAGATAATTGTGTAGTTGTTTTCGTGCGACCGCGCTGGCCGACGGGCTTGGCATCCAACAATCGGATCAGCACTCTACACCTAAAGCTTTCGTCGGCCTCCAAAGAAAGTATGTTCTGTGCAGGGATGCGATTTCGACAACCGTACGGCTGGCCTTTTCGTGCATCGCTTTCCGCGCTGAAAGCTCGAAACGCCCATCAAGTCGAATGGCAGGGCATTTGAATATATAGCTCCAAAGGTAGAACAACAAAACAAATTTCGCGCCTTCAAAAACAAAATGACGTCACATCTGCTTTTAACGGACATGGCGTCACATTATTTTTTCTTCTGCCGGAAGTGTTCCCACCACATACAGATGGCGCTAAGCCCCATGGACCGCCGATGGACCGCCATGTTTTGAACGTATGGGCTCCTATGGAAGCTTCGCTACCAGGTACATTTACCTTGGAAGTTGTACAAAAACATTTTTTTTTTCAAAAACAACTTTTCTTACCCTTGTGCCTCGGACCTCTTCGGGTCCCACGTGTGACAAAGGTAGTTCAAAGGCGCGTTACAGGCCCCAGTGCCCGCAGGGGCACGTGCCATTGAATTTGGACCCTTTCTGCACTATCTCCAGGATCGGCCCACACGATTATTTATTTTTGTCACCATCTCGGAACATTCTTTTTCCACCTCCTAGCCATAGAGTGCTTCGCTGTACAAGAAAAAAAAAAGCACCAAGTTATAGGGAGATTCAACCTCTAGTTTACCTAAATGAAGTACAATGTCTTCCCGAGAGAGTTGAGGGTGAGGATGGGTTGCGTGAACCATAAAATTTAATCAGATGTCCCCAGCGTCTCGAACGGTAGCATCTACGTCTTCAACTAAAAGCGCAGCGTCTCAACGACAGCGTCTCAAAATACTGGCTGCCACGAAGGAATAACGTAAAAATGCTCATCTTACCACCGACAGTACCACCACTGTGTATCTTACCACTGTGTCAGTACCGCCACTATGGTGGCGGTACCGGCGCATGGCGGTAGTGCCACCACAGTGGGGTGGTACTGCTAGGTCATATACCACCGATATCTATAGTCCGTTATCGCCGATACCGATACCACCGATGCCCCTGGGAACACCGGCACCACATCGACCTTCTGGACCGGCGCATACTTTTTTTAGATTGCACTATCTCCGGGATCGGTCCACGAAAGAGACTAGAAGCATATCCGACAAATAAAAGTGCTAGTAACTCGCCAAGAAAGATTTAAAACTACAGTGTGTTGAACATTACGATACTGTTTATTTCTCTCAGTCTCCGTGTCTTGGGACATGAATACCCTCTCTCACTTTTGCCACCGGGAACACGGAGTCGGAGAAAACGACGCTTAGGTTCGAGTAAACACGGCACTTGTTGTGGCCCACACAGCCCGTCCACTCAAGGAACCCCTTGAATAGGCGACCCTCCATCGTGCTTCTTGCGCGATACTCGCGCTGGCGTCAAGCGACCCTAGAGTGTACGGGGACGGCGCCACGCGAAAGTCGAGCGGTGAGCACCGGAGAAAGCAACAATCTCGGACCAATCGCGTGAGCTTATTCTTCGTTGTTTTCAAGAACGCGCACTTGCGCTTGTTAGGGAACATTTATTTCGTACTTCAGCATGAATGCGTGTATAGTGGAATGCCGTGTGTAGCTTCGGAAGATGAGAAATCGAACGCGGAATCAATGTTGAACTAATGCTTCCTCTCTTTGTGTAAGTCGGAATACTTGACAAGCGCGCACGTACGTACCAAGTTATTGAACCGATACGGCCTGGTCTCAGTACAAATACGTTCCAAGTGTTCTTATTGAACTCTAGGCCTCGTGTAACACAATAGACGCTCCATTTGGGACCTCCTCTCAATCGCACATAACTTACCCTCTTGAAATGGTATAGAATAACGCAGCACGTTTTAAATTATCTAACTACCATCGCACTAGCAGTATCACGTCGATGAAACGCACCTTTTCCTTGCAGTCACTTGGATCACGCCGCCAAGCATCTCGTCCTATGCAATTTAGCACGAGATACAGCATCATCCAGTTTTGGAAAAGCGAGTTTGTCACGACCCCGTCTTACCTTTGGGCCGGTTAAGATCATCATCATAAGATAGACGTCCCTAATTGCGGCACTAACATTTTTCCTTATTCTTTCGTCCAGTGCACGTCCAAAGACTGGAACCACATTCCTTAGAATATCGTTTCCTCTTCGACTTATGACTTGTTTTGTTCAGCGATACACAGTTATTTAAATTATGACGCGTGGAGTGAATGTTGTTCATTTTATTTTCGCCTTGTTTGTACACACTGTACTTCGCATCGTATTGATTTTTATTTATGTGACCCTTGAAAATTGCATCATCATATGTGCCTGCAGGTGCTTATACATTTGATATCATTTTTTTATTTTGTTTTGTTATTTTTGTGTACTCCACTTCCCTCTGTAAAGCTCTGTGCACTTGAGGGTAAATGAATGAATAAACAAAAATTAAATAGGGCTACATTTGCACTTTAATGTTAACTATACATGCGCGTTAGGAATAAATTAACAGACACGCTAGGCTTTCTCGTTGCCTAGTCATAAAGCAGGTCTCTATGATAATTTTAACTGAGAAAGACTACAGCGCCTTGAAATGCATGACTATGCTAAGGCCTATTTCATTACTACAACAATTTTATTTACTATAGACATTGGGCGAACAAGGCCGATAAATCTCAGGCTCGAAGCCAACGTTTCGATAGAAAAAAATGCTTACTAAGAACACAGGCTGCTATACTGAAAACTTACGTATGCTAATGGTGCAATATACGTGTCTTCGATATTATTATTACGGAATCTTTATGGAATCTTCTCTAATTCCTTAAATTTTCTGGAATTTTCTACATTTCTACATGCATATTATATATTCTGTATATATAATCACCCTGCCGATTGGCTGAGACAAGTTGCGTCTCCCTCTCCGAGCGCAGATTGATAAAAAAAAAGGCGATGACGGTTGTCAAACATTGTTTGTAGCTGTCGGTGAGGAAAGCGGCGACTGCAGAATTGTTAGAAAACCTTGTTGATATAGTAAGGTCCATTTCGTGGTTATACCGTATACGCACACAACATACATACATACATACATACATACATACATACATACATACATA
This sequence comes from Dermacentor albipictus, assembly GCF_038994185.2. Taxonomy (NCBI): domain Eukaryota; kingdom Metazoa; phylum Arthropoda; class Arachnida; order Ixodida; family Ixodidae; genus Dermacentor; species Dermacentor albipictus. The sequence goes on along the minus strand of NC_091824.1, from coordinate 85,473,434 downwards.
CATACATACATACATACATACATACATACATACATACATACATACATACATACATACATACATACATACATACATACATACATACATACATACACACACACATACACACATACATACATACATACATACATACATACATACATACATACATACATACATACATACATACATACATACATACATACATACATACATACATACATACATACATACATACATACATCCACGGCGTGCATCATAATCAGAAAGTGGTTTTGGCACCTAAAACCCCATAATTTTTTAATATACATACATACATACATACATACATACATACATACATACATACATACATACATACATACATACATACATACATACATACATACATACATACATACATACATACATACATACATACATACATACATACATACATACATACATACATACATAAATACATACACACACACACATACATACATACATACATACATACATACATACATACATACATACATACATACATACATACATACATACATACATACATACATACATACATACATACATACATACATACATACATACATACATACATACATGCATGCATGCATATTTGTGCAGTGCGGACTGTTATCGTTGTTTGCAAATTATCGCCCCTTCCAGTTGCAAAAGACGGAGGAGCTCGACGAAAGGAGATATGTTTCTATGTAGCTACTTGTTCTGCGTCTTTTTTCTTCTGCTGCAAGGTGGCTCATCACTACGGTAAGCTCTCTCTCTGAAAGGGTTCATCTGCGCGCTCGATATTTAAAGCGCATGCAGCAGCCCGTAAACGCAAAAAAACGCATTCGCTAGTTGGCCGTTCACGTGGCTTGCTTACATCAGAGCCCTTACTCTATAGGCGCTTTCTAATACCGTGTACTGCCGCCGACTTTTGGGGGAAACACCTTGCTATTGGTCTATTCTTCATAAAATTTTATTTAGTTTAAGAAGGGAGAAGGCGGTTGATTTGGGGTGCGATCTTGTACGCGTTCCAAAATAGAACGGAGGCGGTCCGTTCCACCGAGCCGCACACGGTTGGCGAGTTTGAACGGTGAAGAACGCCATGACGTCAATTGTGAAGTGATATCTGCTGTCAATCATTCCGTGTTGTCTGCTATCGGACAAACGCAACGGAACGGACCGCCAATTTCGCGGCGGAAAGAACGGACCGCCTCCGTTCGAGTTTGGAACGCGTACAAGATCGCACCCTTGATGCCTAACGTATAGATAAGTGCTGACAGATTTATCGCAGCGTTCCCGCTATAACATGACCGATACGACTTTGACCAGCTGGGCACTTGTTATCTAATTTGCGCACCGAGTACGCACTTGCATCGAGACCGCAGCGGTGACGGCATACGTAGTGCATACGTAGTTATGTGTACCGTCTGACAACTCCGGTCCCATCGGTCAGTGCTGAACTTTTGGCCCTACGAGAAAGAGAGAGAGAGAGAGAGAAAACATTTATTTCGAGGGGAAATCCTGCGGTTGCGTCGCTGGATGTCGAGTCGGTCGAATATACTTCAATTTAGGCTTCTACAGTTGTCAGCGCTTGAATGATAAGTAGATTTCCATAAAAATGTACGACCCTGAACGTGACGCATAGATAAGGCGCAAAAGCATATCTTCAACACTCGGATAACTTAACAGCACAAAAAGCCACTGCCAACTGTCTATTGAGGCAAGATGGAAGCGCACACCGCGTGCTCACCTGTAACTTTAACATAATAATAATAACGATAAAAACGGAACTATGCCTGGGACTAAGCATATTTATTATATATTGATTAGATTATTTATTACTGCATTATTAGATGCATTATTTGGCCATCTTTACTATTTGGGCTCCAAAACGACATATCGTTGGGCCTGACTAGTGCGGCAATCTATGCATCACATATTAGCGCTCCGTTGTTGCCCGTCTTCCACTTTATGGGCTCCCTTCTGCACGCACGTTCAGTTATATGGGCTCTCGCCTAAAAAAAAAAGTCGTTGACCTGTGTGAGGCGTTGCTGTTGTCAATGTGGCGTTTGCCTGTTGCCCTTCATTTCATCGCTTTGGCAGACACGCTAATGTTTTGTCATTTTGCCTTATATCGCTCTCTCTTGATTTCCGCGCCCACACTTTATATGTGTGCGGTAACGATAGAAGTGATTCGTTAGTTTTGGTTTCAGAACCAAGGTTGCAATTTTTATGAATGCCCAGAAACTTTCAGTGTCAGGGAAACTGTAGCGACGGGCTCCCCAGAACATGAAGCGCCTTTTCTTTTGATCAAACTGCTTTCTCAAAAAGCGGCCGCGTACTCGTCAGACGTTTATTTCGCCTTTATCGATACGGTGCAGAAATATACAGGGTGTTTCAGCAAACACTTTGAAAAATCTTTAAAAGTTGCCTATGGCAGGTATTACAATTCTAGTTCATGAGCTGGTCTATACTCGAAGCGGCGGACAATACTTGCACAAAATATTGAGACGCGAAATCGACTAATCAATAAAAATTCACTAATTAGGTTTTCAACTAATTACAGTATGGCCCATATTGGCATTTACAAATTATAGCCGTTAGTTCGCCAGGCGGATCCACTTGGAACGAATTTTCAAGATGACACCAGTTTCAAGATATAAATTCCCGAACTTCCCCGAGAATTACCGAGAAATGCATTGGCGTTCCAGTTAATTTGTTAACAAAACGTCATTTCATGCACTGAAGCACACAAGTAACTGGAACACCAATGCATTTCTCCGTAAAGTTCGGGAATTTATATCTCGAAACTGGTGTCGTCCTGAGAATTCGTTCCAAGTGGATCCGCCTTGCGAAGTCCACTGCTAGAATTTGTAAATTGCAATATGGGTCATAAGATAATTATGTAAAAAGTTGATGAGTGAATTCTTGTTATTTAGTCAATTTTGCATTTCATTTTTTGTGCAGGTAGTGTCCGGCGCTTCGAGTAGACCGGCTCAAACTAGAATTGAGCTATCTGCCACAGGCAACCTTTAAACGTTTTTGAAAGTGTTCGCTGAAACACCCTGTGTGTTATGTATTTCAGATTATATTATCCATCTGAGCGAAAGTGTTACATCTCCTTGATGACGACTATACTGTACCTCGTCAAGCGTATAGTAATAGCCCATTGCAATATATATGCATCGTGTGCCTGCTAGCCAGTGAAAACACAGTTTGCAGGTGCATATTCGTAAATCATTGCGCAAGAACAATTTAACACTGTATTCGTTGAATAAGTGTGATGGCAGTTAACTGCTGCTGCCGCATCGTGACAATTCTTCTATATGTTGAAGTTAAGGTTATGTACCTTCGCTGGCAAGCTTAAAGAAGTTGAAGAAAAATAAAAAAATATATATATTAAAATTGATTTCGCCGCAGGTGAGCGCCGTTATGCTCCTGCGACGAGCATGTCGTCTCCATGGTCTGCTTAAGTAACTGGTTCTTCATGTTTGTAACATATTCTTGTGTGAAATTGCGCCTTGAATGCTTAAATGTTCGCATGAAAAGCAGTGCACCGTCATCAGTGCGCTAAAGACAGTAACGTCCACACTTGTGTTTCAGAGCCTATAACCGCGAGCGGCACAGCAACATCCTTAACTCCATCTTCGAGAAGAACGCCTACGACAATAGCGTGCGGCCGCCAAGCATCAATGACACAGGTAACGAACCGAGCAAAGTTGAGAGAAACTATATGGCTACACTGAAATATGTATAACTACTCGGCTTGTTTACTATTTTCTTATAGCGCTCTTCGTTTTCGTAGGTTATTCAAGTACTATTTTGCCTTTTGCGTGCGCGTTTGGCTTTGACGCTGCCTTATAATTTTCTTGTGCAATTGCAAAACTGTGAGAAATCTCAGTTTAATCTTGTTCTATGCTTAAAGTGAGGTGTTTATGTGTAAAGTGTATTTGAACATGTTAGCGAACGCTCAGACCATGCAGAAAATTAGATATTTCATTTTATGTGCCGCTTCCTTTTCTTTATTTGCAAATTACTGCCACATGTTTGGCAGCCAGCTGCTAAATAGCTGTAAAAATACGCTTCACCCATCATCATCGTTCATTCACATAGCAAGCTAACGTAGTGCAGAAGCCGGCGACGCACGGTACTTGTTGCCATTCCGAATAAAGGAGTAAAGCAGTTCAGCTTATTTGCCAAATTTCATTCTTGAAAGCACGCGCTCAAGTTAATGTCAATCAATCAATCAATCAATCGATCGATCGATCGATCGATCGATCGATCGATCGATCAATCAATCAATCAATCAATCAATCAATCAATCAATCAATCAATCAATCAATCAATCAATCAATCAATCAATCAATCAATCAATCAATAACTCTTTTTTAAATTCGGTCTTGAAATGCGCATTGGAGAACCTGTGTAAGTGCAGTACGTGGGGGTGGCAATTAAGAAACGAAGCCGCTGTGCTCTCGACCGGTTGTATGCCTGCAGGTTGAATGCTCTCGAGAGGGAAGCGAACTTAACCTCTTGCCCTGTTCGACTGTCTCACTCCAGCATATAGTGTGCATCTCGACGCTTCACATATTATGCTGCAAGGGCAGGAATAATAAATCATATTCCAATTATATCCCTTTTCATCCTTTGCCGGTGTCCTCAGTGTCTCTCGCCACCTACATTATCACGAGAATCGCCCAGTCCGAAGCTGTGCACTATGAGATTGATAATAAAATGAAGGGAAAAGAATCACTGGAATTATGCCACTCTGTAAGGTGATAGCTAAAGCTCATACGCTCCAAGTGGTTTTGTTTCTTCTGCCAACCAACTATTGGCTCGAACTCGGGCGCCGTCGCCTGAACACGGTTCTTTTCTTTTTCTCTTCCCCCTTTACCCTTACGTGCTTCAAAAGGTCCTGTTCACGTCGAGGTGAGCATGTTCGTCCTCTCCATACCCGAGGTGTCGGAAAAGAATATGGTAAGCAAGATCTCGTTATGTTGCCTATGGTGCTACTTATGGGGATGACGGTACCGTGAAGTCCCGCTCATAGTGGTGATGATGGTCAAGGAGGCCGTGAAAATAGTTGGTGTGGCACTCACCACAGCCGCCCCTCTGCCTCCCCCCCCCCACACATACAATAAAAATAAAGAGAAAAAGAGTCCCTGGGCCAGTGCAAATCAGCGCAGAGTCACTTCGTGGCATACATGGGCAGTCCGGTTTCTATCTCGCCATCTTCGGCAGACACCCTGGCGTCACCAGCAACTCACAGAAAACAAACCCATCGGCCGCCTCCGAAATCCGGTCCCTCGTCCATCGGCTGGCTACCTTCCGGCGCCACATAAAAGCAGATGCCGCACTCCCAAAAGGTTCAATGGTGGCCTATACCGATGCGAGCTGCAAAGACAAAAAAGTGGTTACGTCCACTGTGGTGCCAGGGCACCCATCCGTAAGTGCCAGTTATGTGTACCGTCTGACAACTCCGGTCCCATCGGTCAGTGCTGAACTTTTGGCCCTACGAGAGAGAGAGAGAAAACATTTAATTCGAGGGGAAATCCTGCGGTTGCGTCGCTGGATCTCGAGTCGGTCGCAGTAATTGGGTGGCAGGGGCACGAAGGTAATGGGTGGAGATTGATGAGACGATTGGTTTTGCCCCGCTCGACTGATTAGCGCTCGAGCTAAGGCGTTTGCCCTTTCGTTCCCCTCCAATCCCGCGTGGCCCGGCGTCCGCGTGATTTGATGGGATTCTTGCAGCCTCGGGCTCGCCCTACGAGGCGCAACAAACTTGGTGATAGCTGCTTCTGCGTCGCCGCGGACATCGATCATAATAATACGCGCTGACTCCCAGGGTGTCGGGACGAATTGTTTTTCGTTCTGGTTTTAGTTTCGTTCCACTGAAAAAAGTTCCGTTCCGATTATGCTCCGGAACGAAAAGAAAAAGTGATCCGCAATGGTTTATAACGGTTTCGGTTCGCATGCAAAAATTTTCGAAGCAAAGTAACGATAAAAGCATGGTGCTTATTTTTCTAAATAAGTGAATTATGATGCCATGCTCAATGCCATGAGTCATGGCATTGAGCATGATCTCAGAAGCAGCACGTCATCGAGTGTACTCGCCGAAGTGCGAGACCGCTAGCTGTTCCGATAAAACGAACTTAAACGAACATAAACGAACGATGGAACCTCGGTAACGAAGCGTTGTTGTACCAGTAGGAAACGAAACGATAAGCGCTCCAGCGCAAAAGCCCTGGGTTTTGCTACGATGCCGATCCGCTAGTGCATCGAGCAGCAGGCTTAGATTAGTGGAGCCCTTGACCGGCTATCGCTCACACTACGCCGGCCTCAGATACGCGCTTATGCGGACCCTTAAGATACGCGCTACTTCTTACGTTGCCCGACGTCGGTTGTTTCGGATTGCCGACTGTCTCCCTGAACCGAAAACCAAACAAAAGTATTTCGGTTTCACTTCGAAACAATAGTATAAGTAACGTTTCGGTTACGCTTTCGTTCCGGTCGAAAATATCGTTTTGTTTCGTCTTTCGTTTTCGTTCCGCTCCGACGCTAGGCTGACTCCACCTCGGCCATAAAAGGGATTCGGAAGGTATACAATGCCCACCCTTTCGCAGACAAAATACACCGCGTGACTGCACGGGTGCCCGGTCAGCTTCGGGTACAGGGTTCCACGGCGCGCTATTTCTACTAACATACAAGCTGACACCGCTACCCACAGTGACCTGCCACAAACTTTGAAAGCATCTTTCCCAAGTGATCCCAAGGGTGATTTTCTCCACCGCAGGGAGATTTTCCACCGCACGACGCGAGATTTAATCCCACCGCGTGGTTCAAACCTCCCAGGTGGCCTTACCCGCCAGGAGGAGGTGGTGTTGTGGAGACTTTGTGTGGGGATAGCACTCACCCCATCAGGTACCTGTGTCTGGCCACTACACCTCCGTGGACCATTTGGGGATAGCTGCCTGTATTGCCCAGCTCAAGCGTCCGCGGCTACAATCAAACACCTGTTGTGGACATGCTCTGGCCTAAACCAGATACGACGGCACTACCTGCAAACAATGGGCCTTTATTTCACGAAACCACCAGACTATGATTCTTGGCTCTGTGGAACCAGTCATCTTGCACTATTGATGCACGTCGTTGAAACCGGCCACAGTTGTATATTTATTTATTTATACAGTTGGACAAACTATCGAAAGAATAATACCGCGTAGGAATACTACAGCGCCAGCAGTGGGGTTGCTACCTGCAATTTATGCTCTTTTGGTTACCCGTTCAATTTAGCAGGTTGTTTCAGAGGGCTAAATAAGAAGTCTTTTGGGACCTGTGTGGAAATATACTAAAAGGTATTAAGATGTTCTACATAGCACAGACTTTTGACCGGCAATGTATTGAGTGCACTTCTGTTCTGCAGATTAAAGAAATAAATTACGTCATAAAACCTATACTTATAATATCGATTTATTGGTATCTCTCTTAAGCACACAGAAATTTTAACGAAATATCGCATGATGTTCAACGGTATTCTTGATTTCCAAGTTAAAAAAAAATATTTAGCCAACTCCATTCTACGGCCATCGGGTAAACATTGTTTATATATATATATATATATATATATATATATATATATATATATATATATATATATATATATATATATATATATATATCTGTGTCGTATATTTCTCTGCGCATATACCTTTTATCATCTTTTTTTTTAACATCCTGAGGCCTTGTTGTTGTTAGTGTCGGTAATGTTTCATACGCGTACACGGATCTGGACTATAGTAAACCCTCCCTGTTCAAATGCAGATATATCCAGCGCTGCGCTTTGGTGTGTCCCGTTATATTTCGAAGAATTTGCGCACCACCTTGAGTGTAGCGGTAGCGCAGTAGAAGCACTACTACGCGAGTAGTAGCTGTGTTATAACTACTCGCGGCGCTCCTTCCAGGACTACACGATTCAGGCGTACTTCAGGCAGAGCTGGCTCGACCCGCGGCTGGCGTTCGACGACCGCGCCGGCGACGTCCAGTATGTCACCCTCTACGACGCCGAGAAGATCTGGACGCCAGACGCGTTCTTTTCCAACGAGAAAGAAGGCCACTTTCACAATGTGCCCCGGCCCAATTTATTCGTCCGCATCTTCCCGACGGGACGGGTTTTGTACAGCGCGAGGTAGGTGCGACACTCCTGTAAGATGTAGAAAAAAGAAGGCCTGTAACATGTGTTTATAGGTTCCGAGTAACTTCGGTTGTTACACGGTCGAGTTTGAGGTGGTTCGTATAGTTAAATCAGCGGTGTTCTTAGCCTATTTGACTTCTCGATTCTCAAGTTGTGCGTAGATCTGTCCACAGACAATCACTGGCAGAACGTTTGTCAAATTTCGGCGGTCAACCACTGCCGGACCTCTGTCGTCGGCGAGCTTTAGTAAAGGCTATCAAAACAAATTCCTGCACGAAAGTGGCCTTGATTTGAGACTTTCAATAGACTTCGTAGACTTCGCCGTGTGTTGTTTATCGAGACCTCCTCTTCTTTGCCCTCTCATGTTACTCCCGTTCGTCTTTCCCAATACGTTGTTTTCCCCGCCTCTTATGTTGTGCAGATCAAACATATGGCAGTAGCCCAATAACAAAGTTTTACTGGAACCAACAAAGAAAAACAGTGCACCTCATTAAGTATCAAGGCGAATAGATCATGATTTACACATTCGAGGGTGCAATTCAGGTCGACCTCTCAGCTCTTACGTCATGATAAATGTATCTCTTTCTCTCTATCTCATAATTCTCAGTACTACATCGCTTAGCAAATCACAGGTCGTCCTTCTTAAATAAGCCCAATTTTATGCCACCATTCTTAGAGTAGTAAATAGCTATTAACAAGGCATTAACAAGCACAGAAAGCTCTCTTATCTCTCTCTGTTATTTTGTTTTACATGCCTTCCAATAAATTTTTCTAACTAAAGATACGGAGGACAAGGCAAACTACGAGATGTTACCTTCGTAATATTTTCGTTAACTACCATAAAAAGCGAATTATAGTAGTATGCGTTAAAGGGGACAGGAAACAGGACGAAGGTTGGGCAGTAGGACACGGTAACTGTCCTTCTTTATATGTGGAGCTTTTGATTTCGGATCGCCAAGATGTCTCTCAGAAAGATCGCTAACTGCTGCGCGGGCGAAGCAGATGGCAGTAGCCTAATAGACTGGAACCAACAAGATCGAAACCCAAAAATAACGTCATTATGTATTAATGCGTACTAATCATGATTTGAACATTCGTAGTTGCATGTTTAGGAGAAAAATGTTTACAAACTCATTTTTATTTCGAGTTGTTGGACAAGCCAACTTAGAAGCAACTGCGGTTTTTTATCGAACGCGTGTTTTATTCAGTGTTGTGACCCCTGTGCTTAAACGCCATCGGACACTGTGAGGTGAACACCGAATGAAGTAACTAAAGAATAAAGAAGACATGTGATACCACACCAGCACTACACTCCCGTTCGTTTTGTCGCGCCCAGCATACGTTGGGCCAGAAGGCAATTTACTACCGAAATTGTATTCTCGCATGAATACGGATATTATTTTGTCGGCCCCGCAAATAAGCAATCAGTAACTTTCATTTCACTCGTCAGTGATGCATATACAGAGCCCGATTCCGCGAACACTCTTCGAGTTACAATGGTCACTGGCACCACAGTCAACGGCGGTCGGGTTTGCGCCCAAATGGAGGTAGCAAAGATAAGAGGCGCTTTCGGATTGTACAATTTTTTTAGTCGTTCTAGAATTGTAAGGCCCAACGGTGGTACTGTCACCAGTCGTTATTTATTACCGCTTGGCCCAACTTTCGCCCCCTAACACTCGCTGTATCAGCACAGCGGTGAACGTTCACCGATATGTGTAGGGGACGTGCAATTCTCCATGCAGTGTTGTTTGTCGCTCAGTGTTCGCTTTCAAGCAGCACGCTTAAGCCGCACAACACAATTAACGACGAAGCGAGAAACTCAAATGTACCAACTTCGCTGTGCCCTTGATTACGACGTTAGCGCGCTGAATTCGCGGTATACTGTTGACTATATGCGTTCAGTCTTCGTTTCCATTCCACCAGACTCACGCTGAAGCTGTCGTGCCCGATGGATCTGAAGAGGTATCCCTTTGACGTGCAGGTGTGTTCAGTCATCATGCCAAGCTGTGAGTATACTGTCGCATTTCCTGGCCTACTTGGGTCTTACGCCCTCAATGTAGAAATGCTTTCTGTAGGACGAGCTTTACATGCGTGTGAGATGACCCTGATCTCTAGTGACTGCTCTGTGAGAGCACGCGGTGAATGCGTGCACACATTCCCCGCGGCTAGCTTCCTCGCCTTTCTTCGTCTCATTCTATCGTACTTCTATTCTACTCCCTCAGTGTAGGGTAGCCAACCAGACGCTATTCTGGTCAACATCCGTGCATTCTCTGTTCCCTTTTGAAGAAGGCGAAAAGCTGTCTGTGGTGCTTTGGCGCACTTCCGGGGTTGGCCGACGCGAAAAGGAGTGCTCGCAGTGCGGGGCACGTTCGTTGGCAAACTACAGCGGTCCCAGCTTCTGGAGACGCACGTCCTGTTCGCCTATACTACCGCCCGAGATGCACTGGTTCACGGTTCTGTTCTCCACGGAATTGCGCGATGAAACGAGAAGGGCTAACTAAATACCCTCACCGCAACAAGCACGCCGTTCCTTCATAAAGCAAACAGCTTTCTTGGAGCGTTCGGCTATTCGTTTACGTTGACAATCATCGTCATCGATGGTTTCTGCACAAGTTTTGTTTCTCTCTTTCTCTCTCTTTTAGTTCCCGGGGTTCTAGTATCGTTTTGTTTGTGCCTGTTGCACAAGGAGGATATGTTGCCATAACAATGCACATAAATTTCCCACAATGTTAAGCACAACAATCAAATCGTCACCGACGCATACAAACTCATGTACGAAGAAGGCTTTTCGGAGTGAAACTTAAAAAGAGAAATAAAATAAGTTGATGAACACAGGAAGTATACTAAAAGTCTGCCACAATTTATGCGCATATACAGATTGACGACCTTCGCATGCAAAACATTGTCATTGCATTTTTGGATTTATTTCGTGTCACTGCGAAGTTGTACCTCGAAATGACTTACAATTAAGTTCGCATTACGTCTGTCGGCCCGATGTAGTGTACCATAAGCAACTTTCTTTTCTCAACGTGGCCATTACATGCTGAAGCTCTGTGATGAATCATAGGTACGACATTCTGTGAGATTGTGAAGACGATCGGCACCGGCCATCCGCCTTGATTGAAGAGAGCCACTGAGACAATTTAAGCGGGTTATATGTTTCGCTCTCAGAATTCCATTTTTGTTTCGTTGGCTGATAAAGAAAAGATAAAGACGAGAAAATGAAGGCGAGGAAAATAATGAATACAGAGATTTGAAGGTATGCATTACCAGTCTAAAGTGGTTTAGGGCCGCTCTTTAGGGTCCCTTAATGTAGGGTTTGTCGAGCTACAATGTCGCTGCGCTTTGTGACGTTTGTGGGTTCACACTGTGCGATGACCGTGCTGTAACTTCGGCAGAGACGTGATGCATGCGGTTACCATGGTAAACGGAAACGCTCCGTGGAAGGCATTTTGACCATGCGCTGACGTCTGTTCCCCCCCGCGCGCCATCCCTAAAAATGATATATTATGCAGGCTTTTATTACAGCTGATTGAACGGGGCAGGAAGGTGCGTCCGTTTGGCTTCATCGCTTTTGCAGCCAAACTCCACTGCGCGTCTCTGGGAAGTCTCTACGCGCGAGCGGCGCAGGCGCGTCGATATCGTGATAGGCACATGGCGGTGGCGGTGCTGCTCCGCTGTACGGTCGCGCGCATTTCGCGCCCCTTAAGGCCGATCCACACGACGGACCAAATTGCTCTTTTGGACCGTGGTCCGCGCATCACGTGATAGTACGTCACCAGTTCGTGCGTACCGCAGTTGGCCCGCGCGAGACCGCAGCCCTCGCAGTCCAACAAATCGCCGAGGCTTTTCCCGATTCCGTTTTGGTGGCGGACCGCATGCAAACCGCAGCGATTTTGGCGTAGCCAACGAATGTTGTCCGGCAACAGAGTGTCTTCAGCCAAATCCAATCTAGTTTTCGGCTCAGCAAAAGCCAGTCAAGCCAGTCGTTTCATGTCCGCCGTTCCGCCTACACGTGCGTGCAGCAGATATATTTTTTAAACACCGTGTCCTCTTAGAGTGACGAGGAGGTTTTTTTTTTTCATTTTGTATACCTCGTTGAGCAGTTCCCGGCTTTGTGGGACTCGAGCCGGAATGATAACAATGATAACACTCTGGCCGAGAGTGTAGCTGGTTGGTCCGCTCTGCCGTCTGCTATGGCGTTCCGCCGTGTGGATGTGCTCTGCGCCGGACCGGACCGCGGCGGACCGTGACGTCGCATCACGTGACCGATCGGCCCGCGGTCTTGGTCCGTCGTGTGGATCGGCCTTTATCGGCTGTCGGTGTGGCGGCGAGAACGGGTATTCGCTTACCATCCTGACGCTCCGGGTTCGATTCCTCGCAGGGGCTAGGTTTTCCTGATTCTCTCAACGCGGTCAACGTACTGAGGCCACAGACCAAAGCTAGGTGGTGTAGCCAAAGAAATTCATCCGTGTACACGTTGTCTTTCTTCTTGTAGCATCATTCACCATCCTGAGCTTATTTTTGTCCACTGCAGCACGAATGTTTCTCCCAGCGATCTCCGAATGTCACTGTCTTGAGCCAGCTGACCTTACCTTATGGCTGCAAATTTTTTAATTTCATCACGCCAACTTTTATTCTCCGCCGTTTTCGACTGCGCTTCCCTAATTCTCTCACTACTCATTCTGCAATTCTAATAGACCACCGGTCATCCGCCCTGCGTACTACATGCCCTGATTGCTATAGCATTAAAAGATATCTAACAGCTATGGTGTTTCTTGCATGCGGCTGTCCGCCTCGTTTTGAAAGAATATGCATTCGCGATACGTACGCTTCAATCTCGCGCGGCGTATAACTATCGCCAAGAACTCGATCGACCATGCCACTGGCGCGAGCCCCTGCACGGGCTCAGTTATTATTAAACTTAACGTCCAGAAACAACACAGTGGGTTATGAATCGCGAGGGACACCAAAGCGGATGACTCCGGATAAATTTCGACCAGCTGGAGTCCTTAACGTCCACCCAAAATGACCTTTTATTTGCATTCCGGCTCTGTCGGGATGTGGTCGTTAAGGTCTGAAACCAAACCCGCTCACCATGCGATAGTTCTAAGGCCTAAGCAAGGAGATAAAACTTCTGTCTCTTGAATTAAACCTCAGTAAATTTAATGAGTGTACTTTGTTGGTTAGCAACGGTTAATGCGTTTGTGTTCTTGAATGGCAGACAAATATACGATGGATGACATTGTGTTCGCCTTCAAACTGCACCAGCCTATGGGCTTCGACGATGGCCTTCTCATCAGGAACTACAAACTGACTAGCCACGTGCTGGGAAGTTGCAAGAGCCGAACGATCACAGGTACGTGGCATTTATTTGGCACGTTCATTGGGTGCGGCAGTGTTGGTTTGATCTTCTGCTCCCGACACCCCCGTTGTAGGCATTTTCTCGGCAAGTTTATTAGAATGTTCCCCCACCTACCGGCCATGGTCAAGAGCTGCGTTGCCTATTACCTCAACATTAAGAAGAAAAAAGAAAACAGAAAAATAATGCGAGCTTCACCACCTCGGAGGCCGAACTCGTGCGCATCTAGACCAGGTACACATGTGAACGCGCACTTGACGCCAAGTGTCCTGTCACATCTGTTTACGTCCGCTATTCGTAATGGATCGCGAGTATAAGCCCAAATGGCCACCCTAGTGAAGTACATTCCCACTGGAAACAAGATCTTCAAGCATCATTCAAATTACGAAACTTAATCGCACGCTTGATCGCTTTAACATAGGTATGCCTTATCGATGAGAAGCATACCGAGGGATTGTGCTTCGGAATGAAAGAAGGCAACAGCCTCTGCCCCTCGTGAGCGACAGAGACGCCCGTCAGTCGAGCTTCCACCTCGCAGGTGACTACTCCTGCCTTCGGGTGGAGATCTGGTTCCAGCGTCTATCGCGCAGCTTCGACGTGCTGGTGTTCATCCCGTGCGCCATGTACGTTCTCCTGTCCTGGATCCCGCTCTGGCTGGACAACACCGGTGCAGCCACGCGAACGCGCCTGGCGGTTCCTGCTCTGGTGCTGGTCGCCATGGGCTCGACGGTGTCTAGACTCCGGGAGTCCGTGTTCCCTCGCGCCAGCTACACCATGGCCGTGGACGTGTGGACCTCAGTGACATTCGCCTTCGTGGTCGCCCTCTGGATCGAAGTGGCGATCGTCGAGCTCATCGTTCGCTGTTGTCAAGGCGGAACCGGGAAGACGGCGGCTCTGGTGCCCAAAGTCGATGACAAAAACTTCGGTGAAGCGGATGCCCTTGAACTTGTGGTTAGCGGAACGCTAGTTTTGTTTTACTATATTTTGTTAGTGCACGGAATGCCTAAGACAATTTTGAGGATGCGCTGGAGCACTGGCATCGTTGACCTGTAGGAGTTTCTTAACCGCAGTAACCGGTTCATGGCCTTCCGAGTGTTTAGACCGCGTGAACACAGCCTTGTATAACGTTCAGGGTTTCAAAAACGCGTTATCAGGGCCTAACCACCTGCAAATGTGCAAAGAATTATCGTACTACAGCTCGAGGTGGCAGCGTCCATTAAGTGATACTACAGAATTGTTTATGAAGTGACATAGGAGGTTAGTTTGAACCAAGATTTTGCGGTCTTACGCTTATCGGGAAATGTCACGAATATTGCACAGTTTAACGTGTGTGTCGCCCAAAACGGTCAGTTCTTTTGCTTTTCAGAAACAGGGCGAGCACAACTTTACGCCACTTATCGGGAATCGAGCTTTGAACCCTTCGATTCCGAGAACGCTGCTGCGCAAACTACTGACGTACGAGATTCGACAGTCAACGGGCTTTTTGCTATTCCGTTGGAAGCGTCTGCGGAACGGCCTGCGGCAACAAGACATTATTGCATTCTCGCTACGAGGGGCCTGTCTATAGAAACTACACAGAAACTATACAGCGAGAAAGTGTACAAAGTTTCTAAAAAAGGAAAAGAAAGTTATAAAGTTTCTTTAGAAAATTTTCGCCACACCTATTGTTGCAGGAAGGTGCGAAGAGTGGCGCGAAGAACGGGCCAGCGCGGCACAACGACCAAGGAACCAAAGCACCAACGACCTGGCAGACTCCTGTCCGGAACTGGCTGAAGGCGCCGCGATCGACTGCAGACAAAGTGGACCTCGCCTCTCGCATTGTGTTTCCGGTGGCGTTCTTGCTTTTCGTGGTGATCTACATCCGGAACTACGCGGTCAAGGCGGGCGCTCACGAGGACTGGATCTGACACCGCGCGTCACGCTGATGGAACCTGCGCGAACCGGCGGCGGTGCTTGCCATCCATTCATAGCACGCTGGCAGAGTGATCCGCCGGCTTCAGTATAGAGCGCACGCCTTGTAACTTCGCACCTGGAGCGAGCTTTAGACTAAGAGACCATGAGCGCTGCTGAGATGCTGCCCTTGTACACTCAGCTGCATGTACGGAATGCTTGTGCATTATTTCTTCAGACGCACTGACAAACACCTTTTTGTAAGTGGGTTGTTACTTTTCTCTTGTGATTAAAAAAAAGGGGGATAAATAAACATATGAGCAGTTACTATCACTGAGGGGTGCCAGAATGCTTTCTTTCCTTAGTTCGCGCATGCGCAATGTGTACTTGCTTGTCACGTCCCAATGACGACAAGCAGGCAGGAAAACAGACACCCGAAAACACACGTAATCAGTGACCGGCCGAGAACGGAGTAGGAGGAATAAACTTTTACTTTCGAAACAGTATCCCGGGGTAGGCCCCGGTTCTACTCTCGGTGGGAGGTCTCCTCATTCCAGGAACCCTCTGGCCTTCGCTGCCTCCTTGGCCCTGGCGACGAGGCGTCGTTGTTGTTCCAGGTCCCCGGAGACGAGCTTGGCCTCCCACGTTTCTATGAGGTCTTCGCTTTCTTGTCTGGCGTTACAACAGTCTCGCGGTGAAGGCAATGCGTCTTTGTCTACATGCCATGGACATTCGAGGATCAGGTGCGCTAAGGTGTCCGGTACGCCGCAAATTGGGCAGTGGTATCCTCGTAGCGTTGGGTATAGAGGTGAAAAAAAAAAGCGTGCTACGCTTCTTCAGTGTTTACCCGGTGGTCTTACGGATGTCGCAGGCACGAAAAGTGGATGTACCAGTGGTTCAAAACAAGAAAGAAACGTGTTGCTATCGCGCGCATTAGTCGTTATTATCGACAGGCTTGAGGATAACGAAGACAGCTCACGGCAAATACGCACCGCTCTACGGGGGTTTTAAGAGCGTCTGAGTATAGAGGAGGAGCGGAGGCGCCTCCGCCTCCCTATTTCCGCGCTAGCTTGCTGTGACGTCACTGATTTTGACAAAGTCTGTTCGGACCGAGTGAATTTCTTGTCGGTATATATGGACTGCGCTGTGTCCTAAACATGGCAGATACTTAGCAACTTTCTAGAACGTTTACTAAACCACAGCGGTCTAAATACAAGAATATTCTTTGAAATCCGTGACGCCGCGCTGATATACCGGCTCTGGGCTTTCGGTGTGAAGCTCAAAAAACGGAAACGTTGACCGTCTTTTTTTTCTTCTAGTACTCAGCCTACTACCGTGAAATTAACGAAAATGAAGTTCTGGAAATCATTTTTTTAGTTAAGACTGATTTGGTGTTTCCTTCTTGTGTCGTCCCTTTAACTTCCAGACCGGGAGACAGATAAGCTGTTAAAATTGTTAAAAGATGTCCGTGACTTGGAAGTGCCGGGAGTGCAACCCTAAGGAAAGGATACGCTGGCAAGATAGATGGCAATTATCGTTGTGGGACAAGATACGCCTCAAACGGTGCAAACCCCCCCTTTTTTTTAGAGTGTACGTTTACGAGTATTCCGCGCAGCTTATTTCGAGTGCAGACAGGAAACACCCACTTTACTCTTCTGGAATGTGCTACAGACGTTTCAAAGCTACGGCTTGGTTAAGTGCGTCGACTGAGTCGCGGTTGCTGCAACGGCTGTGAAAGGAGTCGTGGCCACAACGTTTCCCTCGTCTCGCGAAGCAACGTATACGTGGCCCGTTCGTCGTTTCTAAGCCCGCTGCATCTCCAGTTCGTCCGAAAGCGGGACGTGCAGTGTACACCCGCAAGTCCTTCGCGCTACGGAGACGTAGCTGAAGTGGTCTTAACTAACACGTTGCCGTACTCCGTCAAGCTCGTATTTGTATATATATATATATATTATATATATATATATATATATATATATATATATATATATATATATATATATATATATATATATATATTTGCAGCCTGCATGCCCGTTTAGAAGGCCCATATATTTTCAAAATTGTTTCTCACATCTGTCGACGCATGGCCTCTTGAGGCAACGGGTGTCGGCATGGAAAGGAAAAAATAACAAATACATAAATGAAAAATAAAATGAAAGCGCCCGCGTGCAACCGTGGCGGCGCCTTTCTTATATAAATTCATTGCTCCACGGCTTCCGGCAGTGTATTCTTTTACGAGACCAATTCTTGAACTTGCTAAATTGCTTCATTTTGGTTTATATTTGCGGTGGGGTTTCCAGTTTGATATATTTACTGCGCTCTTAAAAAAATATTAACGCGCGTGTGTAGCCGAAGGGATCTTAATAAAAGGCAACCCCCAAGTCGTTGATTAGTCTTCACTGTGGCAGCTCGCCTACAATCTTCCACGTCATGACTGAGTGCACTGCAAACCTCTTTCCTCCCTTGCCAACTCTCCTTTACCCCCTACGCAACAAGGAGCTGTGGGACGATGCCCTCCGCGACAGACCTCCCGAGGTCCTCCGAGCTGTGATACAACGGGCTCGAAACATGGCCGGAATCATCTTCAGGACCCTGGACTGAGGGTTCCTCCCACATTCCCACACTGTTCTCGCCGTGCAAATATTAAAAATAAAGATGTTTTACTCTCTCTCTCTCTTTCCAGTTTGTGGTAATTGCTCGATGCCTGTAACAGTACATGAATTTAAGAGTGCGCTGACAAACAAAATGACAGGGCGATGGCGCCGTATATCAACGTGGGTTCCGTTCTTCAGTATCTGTTTGTCGTGTTGTCGGAATTCGCGCTACTATGCCTCAACATCCCTGCCGACTAGCCAGACAACCGGTCTCTTTAATTGGGACCTGCTGCATCTTTATGGCTTCGACTTTGATAGGCCTGGCAAAACAATTCTTTCTGCCAAAACGACTGTCTGCAGGTGCAGCGTTGGCCTCGTGCTATCCCAGATTGCATCTCATGCACTTTTGTTCAGCAGCGCCTAGGCTGCGAGGTCTAAATTTAGGGCTGCATTAATAAAACAACGCCAGTGAAGCCCCCTTACCCTCTCCTTCTTTCCTCCTTCTTGCAGTATTTCGCCCATTTCAACGCATTTTTTCCACTATCCTCCGGCTGTGCGCGTAATGTGCACATTGGCAGAAAGCAGCACGTATTTCTTTCTAAACGTTATAGTGGCATCTCATTCAGTTCGGACAATATCTGCTTTCATTATTGCATGTTTAAGTAGACGAACAGCAAAATAATAGCTACAAAATCTCGGTTCCAGAGCGAGGAACGCAAAAGGCATGCGCAGAGTGTAGTCTATTCCTGCGTAGTAGCCAAGAAAGCCCATCGGATTATCATAAACTTTGATCCAGAACGCATACTCAGAAGGTCACTGGCATGATATTTCCAGCAGAGGTGATAACACCACTTAGAGTGGAAACGGCACATTTTGGGAAGTATTCTGTGTAGCATTGCACCCATGCTGCAACGTTACATAGAGATGTTACCGTCTTATCTGTACCGTCAGCAGCTCTTCCAAATGCCACGCACACGTCTGGACGTGAAAGAGGTGGTAATGGCAACGACAGAGCAGTAAGGCTACGCTACAACATTATACAAAGCCATCCCCTCATAGCGATTTGAAGAATACAACACGCATAGAAAGTATTGGTTATATTGACTCCATGTCAACACGGTTTGGCTTTATCCCATCTGGGATTGACCATGCAGCACAATCTATCTATTCGTTCAGTGTGTTTATCCTCGGTGCTTATTATACTTGCTTGTATGAAGGCAAGTACTAACGTTTCCCGTTCAGAAAGCTATCAAGACGCTCTAGGATGTAGCAACCTCAATGCAAGACCAAAGGGAGCTGGCAGCGAAAAGTGTATATGATTTCAAAACACATTCCATTGAGCGTCCAAAAAGGTACTTGAAAGATGCTGGCCACAGAGATGTTTAAGAATCAACTGCAGAAATTGTTGCATAAGTTGCAGAAAGTTACAGAAGCAGCCTGAAAGCCCACTATACCACTTTGGGTACTCTGCGAAGACGCCTGTGTGGTTTTAGGACAGACAGCTGGGGCTTGGTACCGAGTGTTTAGGCGTGCAGTCAGGCACGAACTTTTGTGGACGACTACGAAGGATAAAACGCTGAATTTTGCCACAGTCCATGCACGCAACGTCTAACTGAGAAGAGCCTAAACATTTGCTCGGGCGAGGATCGCAGTTCATCACTCAGTTCCTGGCTTTCAAGTATGAATGCGACGAAATCCGGCGTTTTCTGCGTTGGAGCGGCCCGCAAACTTCTGGCCCGATTGTATACACCGGTGTGTTGCGCGAGGGATGTCGCCATTTCGGCACATGGTCGTTTGTGCACTCAGGCCGTGACCTAATAGCAAGAGGACTCAACCGCCGAGCAACATAAACCGCCGAGAGAATTCACCGAATTTGTGTTCATCGCGCTAACATGGCCACCCATCGAGAGTTTCCCAGAGGCTTCTAGAGACGACGGCCACGTTTGCGCTCCTTCACACATGGCCGCCGAGAATAGATACACGAGCGGGACTCCGAGGGCACGCGATAGAGGGAAGCGAGAAGGCGCTAGAACATATGAAAAAAAGCCAAAGGTAATAAATGACGCGGTAGCGGCTGTTGGGACTGGAGTGCGAGAAGGTTTATTTCCGAAAAGAGCACAAGGGGTCCTAAGTTCAGCTGCCCCGACGGAATTTGCTGACTGACGCGGGAAAGACGAGATGATGTCTTCGTATACAAAGCTTGTGGTCCTTATGGTATAATTACACAGCGTCAAATACGACAAAGGGGTCTATTTTTTTTTTTAAGTTTCTTCGGCATCTTTGTGTTTGTTTGCCAATCTTTATATAACCTCTTGGGGCCTATCTTCATCATCAGTCGCTTCTCCATGCGGGCTCTGGGGGAATGCCAATTATAGATAATTTATCTGGTTCGGATTCGGCAGGATGATATTACGGCGGATCATGCTACAACAGCTAAGTGGGGACTTTAGCTGGGCGAGAACACATGCGATCTTATTCGACACGCTGGCGCAGAGGATCAAAACAGATAACGCGACAGGAATCGCAGCAAGTGAAATGAAAAGAAATGTGGTATACAAAAGGAAATGACTTATATACAACTTAGATGCGAAATAAGCAAGTTAAGATATGGTTGAAAAACAAAGTCACTAGACCATGGGTTTCACTCTTGTATGATCTTGTGGAAAAAGAAAGAATATTCAAAGCAATTCTATTGAACAAATAATTTTTCGTATAAAGTTAGTACAAAGTCTTAGGTGTGTTGTATCCTGTAGAAATTGAAGTCACTTGAGAGATGCTGACCTAAACAATGCGCGTCGATTGACTTGAAGTTTTAGAGTGGCAGGCACGTTTTACTCTTTCTGGCTCCTGGTTTCTTGGGGTGATTTGGCTCAACATCTTGTCACATGAAACGATCTTCGCTGCTTATTTGCGCATGCAGAAGTCGTATCTCGTCATTACGCATCCCTTCTGGATCTTTTATCCGACTTCCGCCACTTCGACCCTTCCGCTCATGAAGTCGCACTGAAAGTACACCTCAGCATCCTCGTTTAGCGTCTTCTCCCAGAGAAGGGTAGCCAACCAGACGCATTTCTGGTTAACATCCCCACCTTCTCTCTTTATTTCCTCCTCCTCCTTCAATAAAACATTCAGACTTCGTCATCAGAATTTCTATAGTTCTATACTGGTTGCACTATTGTTCTGTAAACTTTATTTATTTATTTATTTATTTATTTATTTATTTATTTATTTATTTATTTATTTCCAATACTGTGAGCCCTGCTGGGCTGTTACAGGGTGGGAATACAGAGCACAAAGTTCACGCAAAGAACGCAGTCAAGTTTTCTTCAAAAGAGTCAACCCTGTTATTGCTCGGAAACACACAAGAATTCATGTTATTCCACTCAACAATTGTCTTGACAATGAAAGAGTGCTTAAAGACATCAACTCTTGGCACATAAGGCATTATAGCGTAATTGTGGTTAGTTCGTGGTGAAACCCTTCCAAGAGGCTTCAAATACAAACTGGAATTCAGGTTCAGCTTATTGTGTTAGAGTTGATATAAAAACTTAAGGCGCGCGATTTTCCTGCGCACAGCCAACGTAGTGAGACCGGCCCTGGCGAGCATGGAGGTTACCGAGTGCGTTTTGTCGTAATCAGAAAAAATAAGCCTAACCGCCATTCGCTGAATGCGCTCTAATTTATCTGTTATGTATTGTTGATGAGGGTCGCAAATTATACAAGCATGCTCTAAATTTGGTCTAACAATGGTAGTTTATGCCTTAAGTTTAATATCTGGTGCAGCATTTCTGAATTTACGCCGTAACAAACCAAGCTTGCGCTGGGTTGATCCACATATGTTTTCGACGTGGTCATTCCATTTGAGGTTACTAGTGATTTTTACGCCAAGATATTTCAGCTTTGTGGAACGCTTAATTACATCATTATTTACAGCGTACGAAAACATCAACGGTGTTTTCTTATTCCTAACTGTCATGCAAACAGATTCATCAAAATTGATTTGCATATGCCATTTTTCACACCAGTTATAAATTCGACATATAGCATCATTTAGTCGTTCTTGATCAGAAACACTTTTAACGCGGCAAAACAAGAGGCAGTCATCGGCAAACAACCGCACTTCAATCATAGGATGTACATCAGCTGCGATACCATTAATATACAGTAGGAACAAAATTGGACCCAAGACCGAGCCCTGAGGTACACCTGATGATACAGGAAGGAAAGAGGAGCATTCGCCATCTATTTCAACAAACTGTTGTCTGTTGTGTAAGTAAGCCTGAATCCACCTAATAATTTTTGAATTTACATTATACCCATAAAGCTTTCCAATTAGCTTGCTATGGCTAACCCTATCAAATGCCTTTGATAAATCCAGAGCGATGACATCAACTTGGAACTTGGGCTGTCAACTTGGTTGGCGTGTCGAAAAGAAAAGTTGAAAAGAAGGACGTAGCCAAAGATATCTTACTCTAGATGCGATACATGTTATGCATAATATTGTTCCCACAAGAATCGTCGGTGCAAAGAAAATTAGAACAGAATGACGACGGCAGGAGTTACAAATTGAATTCCAGGTCTTTTCTTGTGTGAATTTTTTTCTGTGCAACATGCTCTTGCGTTAACATTACGACCGATACGAGTACACTTGGCGGCCAGCTTGCCTATGTTTCCTGTCCGAATGCACAAACGTTCGCGAAGACCCCTCACTACCGCGAAGAGGTGAAAAAAGTTGAAAAGGTTAAGGAAACTAGACCCAGCAGGACAATAACTATATACTTCGAACGCAAGCCTACTCCAAAGTGCAATTGATTAGAGTGCACATGTATGTCCCGAGTAGGGAAGTACGAGCTGTTCTGTATCGACGAGCGTGCGTAAATGCGCGCCACTGCTCTACGTAAACAAACTTAAGAGCTCGCTCACTTCGTCGCAGTTATGATTGATGGATCTGGAAAGGGTCAGGTCAGATAATCGCGAAGCGTTCAAGCGTGGGCTCGGATGATGGAGAAATGTTACACCAGGGAAGCGCGTCACTTCGCAGTGGCGGCAGAGCGGAGGCGGCTTATCACGCTCGCTTGACGGCCGAGCTCGTCAAAACACGGGCGACAACCAGGGCGCTCGAAGACGCAACGGCGACGCTCTTTCGCCTCTATTTCGGAGCCGCCCGCAACCCCCGGGCCACCGTCGCTCTCAATATCTCGAAGGAGCCGGAGTGGGGCGCTGTGGAAAGGGGGCCGAGTTGTAATAACTGGGGGCAAAAGCCTTGAACTAGGTTGCACGCTGAATGCCGCTGGTTGCATTCTTGGGGCGAGACCATGGACGCAAACACCCCCTCCCCCTTCCCAATAGACACACGTACACCACTACCCCCCCCCCCCCCCCGCCCCACCAACATCTGCAGAACACACGGTTGCGCAATCCGCACTAGTTGGCCACCGCGCAGGCCGTCGCCTTCTCCTCCCTCTGCGCGTCGCCGTCAAGGCGCCCAAATCGTCGCGACCAACAGGATATTCGAATTATCGCCACTTCCGCTGGGCTGGGCGAGCGGAGCAATGAAAGTACAAAAAGTTGGTCGAAAAAGCAAGACAACGGAAGAGGCCGTGACGTCGTCCCGAGCTTGGTGAGTCCGTGAAAGAAAAGGGAGAGGGAGCAAAGAAGAAAATAGCAGGGACCGGGGGTCGACTGGGAAGACGCGAGGGGGGCCCCCCCGATCTACTTCTATACGCCGAGGAGAGGGCCACTCGAAAGCGCCACCCAAGAGCCGCGTAGGTCGCGGCGCTGCAAGCGACGCCTCTGTGCCGGAGGATTTACCAAGCTCGACGCTTCCTTGCTTTGGTGAGCATCGCCTTATCAGTGTCTCCACCCGTTTCCTTCGGACAACGCTTGTAGATTTTGTAAACGGCACAGTTCGCGCGACGGACAGATTGAATGCTTGTACGCGCTAAGTAGGCGATTTATAATGCGCATGATTGGTAAGGTTGTTTTGAGTTACGCGGGCAACAGCGCATTGTCAGATTATCATCATCAACATTTGATGTACCTAAAAGGCCCCTTGCGGGGTACTATATAAGGGGGGAGCAGGCACATTAGTAATCGCAGTAGTCATGGAAACCACAACATAAAAAACAACATATAAACATATCGGGTGCGCAGATGGTATGGCTGTTGAAGGCATCGATAACGTAATGCATGGCAGAGCTGTCAGTTAAGTAATTATTTCTGGAACTATAGGCTCTCAGTAACTGCTTAACTTTTTGTCAATCGCGCTAATTAACTCATGATTTTGGCCGCTCATTCCACTGCACTGTACTCACAAGCAAGCACGATTTATTGAATGTAGCAGTAGTACAATGCAGGCGCCGTACACTTAGGCTACTAAATAGTCGGTGAGAAGTGCGTTGCTGAAGAATCAGTGCATTATTGCGCAAGTGTGGTAAATAGTAGTAGAGTTTGTGGAAAAGGCACAGTTAAGATCAGAGGTTAAGATATGAGCTGACAGTATTACCACTTTTGAGCTAGTCATACTCAGATGTTACGTATCTCGATGCACGATTCTGGATGGCTTCCAACGCAATAATTAGGTTAGTCTGACAAGGGCTTCCAAGTGGTGACGCAAATTCTAGATTAGCGCGAATGAATGTTGCGCAAGCAAGCTTGCGGATACAAGAGAAGATGCGCAATAAGGAGACACGCAGGAATTTCCCGTGCTGATTTGCATTTGAACCTCGGTTATATCCACGCAGTTGTTGCCACTGGTAAGTACAAGTGAGTGTAAAACGTCAATTACGGTACCTGTTAAAGCACGCCTTAAAATTCGTTGGCCAGTCCTTTGCTATTGTCGCGGTTACTTTTTGTTGTCGTAGTTGAAATTATAGCTTTACATATGACTGTGACTTAACAAAGGTCTGTCAGACATTAGGGCGCATTTGTTGTGTGCCTTCACTCACTAGGAAAACCAAGAACTTAATGAGTGGCATCAGGCTGGTCGCTCCAGACACAAGCGGAATATATGGGGTTTACACCAGCATTTCCTCGACGCTTTTCTGATGCTAGTTGTTTTAAGCATAGTCTTCAGGTGTGGTTTGGTCTCGTCCGTAACCCTTTCTATTCATATTTTTCATTTTGTCTATGCCAAAAAAATATGAAGTGCACCCCTTTGTTTTGATGCAGTGTTCAACATGTGATGATAATAGCGTGTGTACCGCGCAGATATGCAGGAGTTTACAGAAGTTTCCGTGTTGAAAAGTTTTGACATGAGGTTCTCTTCAACATTGCTGATCACCATCCGCCAACAATATCACCAATAACGCTGCGCTTTATTTCGATGAAACAGTTCATAATCGCCTCCACGGCATCTTGTTCTCTTGCAGGGACCACTATCTCAGCATGGCCCGTCCTACGAGTTGGCCATACTTGAAGCTCGCAACCGCCGTCACCATTCTTCTTTTTCTGTTCCAAGCCGGAAACGCCCAGTAAGAATGCTTCAGCTAAACTACATGTCACGAGGCCATTGTTTTCTTCTACGTAAAACATAAAGGGCACATTGTACTTCGCGACACGAATGTTTAAGTAATTCGCCTATACCTGCGTTCGAGAACAACGTGAACACAACGCCGCACTTTTCGAGCGTCTCGAAACAAAAGACGCTTCCTAAGTGCGCGTACGCAGACGTGCGATGAGTTATATTTGATTAGTGCGCATTTGGTGTACGCAGTGGTAGCCTAGACATCCTTTTGCACACGCATTTTCATACCCATACATTTACGTACGTGCGCTTTGAGCATAACTTTAGTGTATGCAGCTCGGGCTGTAGCAACTATGTGGTTTCATTTTGCACACGTTTCCGTCTGTAGCACCGCGCAGGCCGTTATTAAACTATCACACTTACCTGAGCGAAGATAAGCCTGCCTGAAGTTTTAGTATATTGTCAGGTTCGACATTGCTTGTCGGTGTAGAATGTTGAACAGAAAAGCTACAGGGGGGGCCTTGATTTCCGCATCCCATACCACTAACATGAAAATTTCTTGCTTCCTCCAAACTAATAACGAAAAATGTCTTTTTGTTTATTTTGCACATTCACGAACATTTCATCCCCTATAGCCTTTTACTGGTTATCGGTGTTGTCGGGCTTTGCTGATCGATTTCACGCTTACTTTTGGTCTCGTCAGGAGCAACATTGCGAACTACGCTGGCCGTGTGCTGAACGATCTCTTCAAGCCGGAGAAGTATGACAAGCAAGTGCGACCGGCAGGAACCAACGAGTCGACGGGTAAACGAAATTCTCACTTGCTCTATGGCCTTAGGTTCACGCATAACGCCAGAACATGGGCTTCAGAAAGCGGGGGAGCCGATAGGTTCTGTTGATGGTGGAAAACTCCCACAGTCTTTTCTCTTTCCTCGTGCAAGGTGCACTTCCTCGTTGCGTATCAGTAGAGCGACTGTCTGGACTAAATGGTTGTACCGAAATAACGGGAGCGTGCTAAGCAATGGCTACGTCCGAAACATACATTATTCTTCTTTTCTTAACCCTTATTATTAAGGTTGACTGCCTGCTTGCCGTGAAGTGCGCTGCTCTTACTTCAATATTTGTGGGCCTGTATTCACAAAAGGCATTTAAAGCTAGAATTGTTCGTGAGAGCAAATTAATTCCAGCCAATCTCGATGCTCGACGAATTATTAGCGAAGGCGACCGACCGATGGCAAGAAGTGCTTGCGAACGAAAAACTTTGTTAATTCGGCCGCAAAAGTCGAGAGAGAGAGCAAATGATAAAGGAAAGGTAGGGAGGTTAACCAGGACTGAGCCCAGTTGGCTACCCTACACTGGGGAAAGGGAAAAGGGGGCGGAAAGATTAAAAGAAGAAGAGCAAGTCCACTTGGGATATCGTTCGGTCACTCAGTCCGGATCACAGACGCTGACTCAGTCCAGTAGCCTTCAAATATGCAGCAGAGCTTTTGTGGCCTTTTGTAGGTGCGATATGTGAGGCCATGGTCCCAAGATCTTCTTCAAGGTGAACGGTGTTCTATCCAGCTGATCGAGAGCTGTGCAGAGGTCATGTCTTTCGTTTTGAAAAGATGGGCAGTAGCACAGTAGATGTTCTATAGTTTCCTCCGCACCACAGGCATTACAGTCGGCGCTATCAGTCATTCCAATCAAAAATGTAAGTCGAAATGCTTGTGGTGGCACAAAAGGTGATGTTTGACCAATCAGGGAGTGCACCGTATATAACGTAACATAGCGTACTGATGCCGAAGTCGAGCAAGGTAACTCACAGTCGCATTACTATCGCATAATTATCTCTAGCAGCTGCGTACCTGTGACCAGCTCTAGAGGAGGGGTCTTTTGGCGAGGACACATTTATACGTGATCTTTTCGGCGGCATATTGTGGCTATGCTTTCTCAATTGTGATTGTAGCCAGAATTGAATTGTACGTCATTGTGTCATCTCTGGGAAACACTTTATTAGTATTCAATCTGGCATGACCTCAACATTATTGTTTGTATTACGCAGAAAAGTGGTCCATATGCGACCTAATATTAACATATAATGAAGACAGTTTAATCTGCTTGAATTCACGTAAACATTAAGTCATCGCTATCTATGATTGCTTGAATTCGAATAACAATTTACTATAATAGATGACTGTGTCCTGAATGCCTTTGTCTGTAACGGGCACACATTATAATTAGCTAAGCAGTTTCTGCCATCGAAGCTCGCCACTGCTTTGATCGCAGGTCCCGTGATAGTCTTCACCAACATGTACCTCCGTTCGATAGACAACATCGATGACAAAAATATGGTAAGTGACAAATGCCATCATCTTTTCTTTTTTGAATATGACTGCTCCCAAGTGGTCGCCTGTTAGCTCTCTCTCGTGTCAGCCGACACCGTCCAATGGCTGAGAATTTTATAATCCCATAACTCCTTCTAATCTTCTTCCGCGCTCGAATACGTTTCCCTTCCCTTGGTGCTCCTTTTGTTACTCTATTATACCGCCAGTTATCTGATCATGTATTGCCTGCCGAACTTTACTTCACCCTCTCGCCTATACCAGAATACCACTTTCCTTTCTAGCGCTCTCTGCGTCGTCTATAAGTTCCTTTCAATTTTCTTCGTTATCTTCCAAGACTCGGTCCCAAGGGCGAATACAGGCAGAATGCAATGGTTGTAGTTATACTTCCCTTTTCAAGGATATTGGAAAGGGGACATTTATGGGCAGTACCTGTCGTACACGCTGCAACACATTTTTGTAGGCCTGGCGAGTTCGGTTGCGTGATCTGGGGTTTCCTGTGATTACGAACGCTTGCTCCCGCACCAGACTGCTTAACTCTGCTTGGAATAATCTGTTAATCTGTAAGCTAGTCATGTTAACCTTCAAGCATATTCTTTAGCTTCGCCACTTTAGCTCCTCGATCAGTAAGTATGTGTGCTTGATTTTGCCCATGACGGACGCCATGATTCTCTAGGAGTCTGTGCTGGACCGTCGGAAGTCCCCACTCTCTAATGTCGACGGGCTTTATATTTAAGGACGCCCTCAAAAGCTCTATAGAAACAACTAGAAATTATGAAGGACGAAAACAAGGGCATGGATAAAAGGGGGTGCTACGGCGGCCCTTTCACACCTTTGTAAGCGCCCGAAAAATCTCTGGTTGCTATCAAGCATGTGCCAGTAGCCTCACTTGCACTCAAGAAGCTGTACGCTGCGTTTCGGGAGCACAGAAATGCACACATGAAACCGAGTAAGTTGCTAATGATATTGCATATGCTTTTCTGCGATTTCCATCAATCTAAAGCCTTCCAATCGCTTCTCACCTGCCACCTTCGGGAATAACGCCGTGGAAATTCTAGTTGGCGATGACGCACTTCAAGTTGCACGTAGTTAGCACAAGAGCACTTCATCATTTGGCCCCGCTTTTGTGTTCGTGCGCAGGCGTTCGACGTGCAGCTCACATTTCGTCAGAAGTGGAAAGACGAGAGACTCAAGTTCAACGACCTGGGTGGTCAAATAAGGTATGTCATTCTGGAGAACCCTCACAAGCTGTGGCTGCCGGACCCGTTCTTCTCGAACGAGATCACCGGATCCTTTCACAACATCATGAAGCCGAATGTACTGGTCAGGATATATTCCGACGGAGGCGTGCTCTACAGCATCAGGTATGCAATGTTTTTGCTCATCTCACATAATTCTCTCGAATAATCTGCTAATTCACCGCCGCGACAGGATCGGCGATACAGGTTGCAAACGTTTCTTTGATATCATCAAAATCAATGAAGATTTATAGAAACAAGCAGAGACATGGCTGTCACGGCTCTTCGTTACTTTCCAATAGATTGAGCGATCTTTTTAAAAGCGGATCATTTGTGAGTGCGTACTAATCTAACTGTCTGCACGCTCATGCGATATTGTACCGATCTCTCGCGGATTCCTTGTTGTAATGTACTGTAATGTCTCACATGTAGTATGTTGTAATGGGCAGTGTGCTTCGCTGTGTGCAATGTTACTTTTTTGTTTTGTTTCTCTTGTAGTGACTATACAGAAAGTGACTGTTGTGGTAACGAGTACTGTGACTTGAAGTTAGCGCGATGCCGATACATCGCACTGAGACTATTGAGACTATACATATATAGTATAGCAGGCTGTATGCCGGAGTTATACTTTATGTTTTACTTTTCCATTATTTTTCATTGCTGACTTTTTTCTTCGTTATTTTACTTGTATTTCATTTTTATCGCTGGAGTTTATTTTTGAAAATTGGGATAGTCGGCCCTTCGATGGCCTATTTTCTGAGTCTCATGATTTAATAAAACACAACAAAATTATATGCAAAGGCTGGTACAGTTAGGCTTATTGTAAACAATAGAAGCAAAACGCTTCAAATAATAGATATTGCTCGCCTTCGAATGTATCGCCCTTGCCCCTTCGCCCCAATATAAACACGTGTAACCAATAGCCGTGACGATGATAGTAACAAACTGTGAGGCTGCGTAGACTCTCGATTCTTATATTCCAATACGCGTTTCCTCCTGCCGCCAGTTTCAACGTAAAAAAAATCCTTTGTTTTACAATTATTTATCATGATCGCAAGGGGTCGTCAGCGTTCCGCTAGCTGTGCCTGCTGCAGCAAAAATCCTGAGACAACTCGGTACAACATAATGAAATGAGAAGGCATTCACCCAGCAAGACCCGTAGGTAACGTACTTACACATTCTAGAACCGCTGGGATTTGAAGTGAATGGGAACATTAAGCGGTCAGCAGCCGAGAAAGGGACAGACAGACAGACAAAGAACTTTACTAATGGTCCTGAGGAACAGCGTTAGGGTACCTCCCTTTTCAGGGAGTCCCGGTAGCCGTCGCGGGCCGCACCCACGTCGGGGTAGGAAGATCATGGTATTCCGCTCTGTCGCAGGCCCTCTGGACAGCCCGTAGTTGCTCTGAGAGGTCGCCGCTTTTAAGGGCTGCCTCCCAGTCGGCTAGAGTGGTTAGCGATGAGTTGCGTAACGCAGGCCATTGCCAGAGCATATGGGATAAGGAACAGTACCAAGAACGGGAAGAGACGCTTAGAATATTGGCGGGAAAAGAAGCAGGGAAGAAATTCGTAGGACAAGATTCGTCACAAGCATAGGTAATGGTACAAGGTAGATATAGACGTTTAAGGAAGTGAAAAATAAAGATTAAGGAGTTGTAAACAAAATGCTAGACTGAAAAAGTTGTACCACGTACCTGATTAGCTCGAGCAGGCTAGGTGGCTATTTGTTACTGCAGTGTTTCAAGGGCGATACCAATAAATCATCATCCTCATCATTGACACCATCATCATCTGTGGAGGGTCAGTGGGAAAAAAAAGATTCGCCTTGACATTCGTTTTTCTTTGACAAACGAGTGTGGTCGCGCCGTTCACACTACGCCATTTCATTTCGAGACGTCTTAGATGGGGCAGCATGGAGCGACGTGATAACAAAACTGAAAAACGTTCCTTCACGAGAAACGTTAATAGCGTAAAGTATTGAGTTACTGAATGACTTATACTGTGGACCTGCTTGGGCTGGCTGTTTCTTAGGGAAGTACTCGAACGAAATTACTCGCGCGAATTGCTTTGCTCACAGGCTCAACCCTCGGCTTGCACCACGGAAGCTGTCCTATCGTCTCTACGATCGAACGATGTCACAGATGACACGCGAACGCACTTTGTTATTGTAGTTTTGCTTTCACACAGGGTGCACCAGAAGCGCTTACGTTGTGTCTTTTCTCGCTTAACTGCGCCACTTTCTATACGCAGGGTGTCGCTGAAGCTGTCGTGTCCCATGAACCTGATGAATTTTCCGTTTGATCGACAAACTTGTTCGATTATTACAACCAGCTGTGAGTATATCATTGCAAAACTTTTCCGTACTTGAACAGCAAGACGTAAATGAGCGCTCTAGCCGAGTGCGAAGGGATTGGAGGTAGCCTTTAGGGACTCACCATGTCAGACAAAACAATGTAATTGCTAGTCAAGTGCGCAATTGTAGTGTAAGTCTAATGTTTTGCCTACAGATGAAACAAATGATAGCACAACACAACACAGTACAGTAGATACAGTACTGATACTAGCAGAACACAAATATAAAAATTGGCATCACTTTCGAATACTTGCGAGAATCTTACCGATCGGCAATCTGTACTGTGAAACTCGCTTAATAACAGGAACAAGCAATATCAAAGTAACGACTCTGCACATTTCCGTGACTAGATGCCCACACCACAGAAGACATAGTGTTCTTGTGGAGACAGAGCGATCCTGTGCAAGTGATGAGGAGTCTGCACCTTCCGAAGTTCGCTCTAACAAAGTTCCGGACAGGCGACTGTTCTTCAAAGACTAATACAGGTGAGTTATTTTTCAATGGCAGGTGTTATTGGGAGGAGAAGGAGGAAGAGGAGGGGCTAGAGGATTGATGTGCCTGTCAGTTTACGCCGTGCTATGAAATATTATTGTCCTGTCGGCTTGACAGCATAATATACTATTGTAGCATTGACTAAGGTGCTCTAGTAGTAGGGTAACATATTTTATTAGTGCTTAAGGTGTCCTGCTAGCGCAGAGTGAAGTTTTGTAGTAGAGGGGTAAGGTCTATCTAATGAAATATGTCAGTTGAAAGTCAGCGCTTTGTTGATGGTATTGTCTTCCTTTCGTTCCGTGTGAGCTCTAGCGCTATCCTCGAAACACGGTTTTTTCCGTAGCAGCGTTTATGTACACATAGCTTATTCTTCCCCAACTTCTCTCCCTCACCATAATTGGGGAGGAGAATAAAGTGAGCTGAAGACACTCTGCCCTCCCTCCACCCCTTACTCCCGCACTTTCAATGGAAAGAGTGAGCTGTGCGTACATAAACGCTGCCAGGGAAAGTAGTTGCTGCTTTGGCGAATATATGTCTTGTCGAACTAGAGACATTTCTTGTTCGATCCCTTTTATTCCGCTCAATATAAAATCTGCGCGTGATATTTACTGGAAACAGTCAGTTGTTCTGGCTTTCGCTCTGAAGCAAGAATGACTGCAGCGAGTCATAACGAGGACATAATACTCTGCCAGCATAAGCAAGTGAGGCTTGAAGTACTCGCCCTCTGCGTCTGAAATGTCACTTAAGAACTCGCTCGTTCCTCGGTGAAAAATATTAGCAAGTGAGTTTCGACGTCTCAATTCTGCAGCAATCACTGCTGAAACGAGAGGAAGCTGAGAAAGTAGAGATTCACGATACGGAAAGGCAGGCGCGCAAAACACGAACTCAAGACGAACGAGAAAAACAACACATATACCGACTATCCAGCGCCGTGCGAAACTTTCAGCTGATAGTAGGCGTTTGCGCTGTCCTCGCTCCTCTTGCGCACGTATTTTGTACGCCTGTTTTTTTTTTCGGGGCCACGAATCGCTGCTTGAACACCGATATTTTCACTTCCTTGCCGAGTCATCCTGCAGAGTTCTCCCTATAGAGCGAAACAGACACAGTGCGCAGGGAACGCGAGACACACGCACAAGCCCTTTGCCGCTTAGGTGTTTGGTCTGGTAATGTTTCTTTTTGCTACGCAGGCGAGTACTCCTGTCTTCGACTGGACTTATCGTTCGAACGGGATCGAAACGGTTACATGATCAACATATACCTGCCGTGCATCATGTGCGTCCTGTTGTCCTGGGTCGCTCTCTGGATCAGCAACAGGAACACGGCCGTGCGCGTGTTCGTGCCCCTGGTCGTGCTGCTGGTGATGGCGATGCTCGTATCCAAGTTTAACCAAGACGAGCTCCCGCACACTTCGTACACGAAGGCCGTGGACACGTGGACGGGAGTCTGTCTGACTTTCGTCTTCCTCCTGCTCGTCTACGTCACAGCAGCCGACTACATCGTCCGCGTGACTCGAGGTGGTCAGGATGCGTCAGCTTCACCGAGCGACGAGAGCAAGGCAAGCAGTTATTTTTGTTGCTAAAATGCGCAGCACTGGTACCTCAGTCAATGCTCGTGGTGCCTGCGGCAAATATCACAGTGGTATATATATATATATATATATATATATATATATATATATATATATATATATATATATATATATATATATATATATATATATATATATATATATATCCCCATTAAAGATGCGATCATGGCTTTCAGCGCTGGTTGCGCCGTCACGTTGTCTTCGGATATCACCACCGTCAAAACGCAACGATATATTTCATACATTGCGGTTTTCCTTTTTCTTTCCTTGAATGTTTTATCTATTTAGCTTTTCTTTTCGGTTTTGTAATTTATTGCTTAAGACTGTTTGCTGAATGCGATGATTGTACGCTTTTCTTTTCAACGACAGCGGCAAGGCTTTCCTGACAAGCAGTTGGCATTAAAGTAAGAAATGGAGATGAGCATGCCATGTAATGCGCAGAGCAGGTAACCGCGGTGGACCATTATAATTACAGAATGGCTGCCAAGCGAAGGGAAGCGCAGTCGAGGACGGCAGAAAATTAAGTGTGGTGATGACATTAGGAAATTTCCAGGCGCAAGTTGAAGTAAGCTAGCGCAAGACAGGGGTAATTGGATATTGCTGGGAGTCCTTTGTCCTGAAGTGAAAAAAAAATTATGATAATGGTGATGATGATGATTGTTTGCTTCTGTAGTGCTGAAAGCTTCAGCACAGCCGGTTGCACAAATCCTGCTGCTAAGATGTTGTAGTTCTTCTAACTGGGTAATTCTTATAAGACCATTATGGTGCAGCTGGTAATGAAATCGGTAAGCCTGTGGTCGTCGATGGTATCGGTCTGAAAAACACACATACGTGAAGACCTATATACTTCCAGCGGCCACGAGGCACATCTGTTGCATGCAGTCTACTAGCGGGATCCTTGAGTAACGAAGTAAGCAAATTAACAAACTTTTTTTTCATCCATCGATTAGGTTGAGGAAGCGGGCAAGCCGGCTCCTGGATCGGCCAAGACGTCCTTCTTGCAAACCCTGAGAGCGTGGTTGCAGCGACCGAGGTCCACGCCGAATAAGATGGACATCGTTGCACGGATCGCTTTTCCGCTGTGTTTCATACTGTTCCTCATCATCTACTTCAGTGTACATGCAAGTTCAAACGCTGACGAGTAACGCAGGTCTCTTCCGAGCTCGCGCGACCGTATTCAGCCTTCTGAAATGCCCTTCTGAAATGGCCTTCGCTCTCCCCTGCCGCGTAAACTAGTGCCATACTGCCTCGAAACTTGCCGAGAATGCCACAAGAAATGTTTTCTCACGCTGCCTGTAGGCCGGCGTCTAGAGGCGAGCAGAAAGATATTGAACTCTCTTTTAACGTAGCTGGTCGAAGTACCGTCCTCATTAAGGACACGCAAGCCCTCTGTTTATTCGATGATTGCACACACACACACGCACCCCCCCCCCCCCACACACACACACCACAAGCGCTGTCATGTGCGCCTCAGCAACCACGTGTACAGTCATTTACACGCAATAACACGGTCGTGTTATTCAACGATGTCCGCGTTTCCAGCCATTTCTCAAAAGATGGCGAGGTTTTTTGTACCGTGTCAAAGTAACCATGCACGCTAGATGTTCACTACGAACGTCTGTCGTGGTCCTGGTGGTCAAGAGAAGGTGGTTTCGCTTTCTTGCCTCAATGTGAAGTATATAATTATTATCTCTTGAAGGTGTGTTGCGCATGCAAACTGTCAAAGGAAATGCTAAGCGAGATGGACGTGTACACTCGATGTTGGGTGGATGCACATCTCATAATAGCAATTTTGATGGCGGATGGCTTCAAGTCAAGTACACCCGTCGCGGTGGCTTACTGCATTAGTGTTGCGCTGCTATAAGCACGAGGTCGCAGGATCAAGTCCTAGCCACGGTGGCCGCATGTCGATTTCCCGTCCATTGGGGCGACATTAAAAACCCCCTGCTGCTCAAAATGTATCCGTAGTCTCCCACTACGGGGCGCCTCATAATCTAAGCGTGGTTTTGGCTTGCAAAACCCAAGAATTCATTCATTCATTCAAGTCAAGTACAATTACACAGACGCAGGAGTGTTGGCCTTTCACTGATAAGCGGGATCCACTAAGAAAGGGTGTCCACCAAATGCGGCCTTCCATAGTTGCGCATAGAGAGGGCCAAATGCCAGAATACTCACGCGTGCACTGTGTAATAGATCTACTACGAGCGCTGTTTTAAATGTCGTGTGGTTTTTATTTGAGACAGAGAGAGATAATAATTTGTCTCGTGGAAGTGTCTTGAATGTGCTTTGCAATGAATTCGTGTGCTTTCCGAAAATCAGTGGCGAATGCTGCCCTGAAGTGCGGTTCTGTAGGCCCAAAACACCGCTAACGATTTGTACGCAGCGCTTTTATGCAAAGAAGCTTGTTTTTCTTCCTGATAACGCCCCCCCCCCCCCCCTCATGAAGGCAAGCCTAGTCACTTTTCTTTGCCGGTGACAGAACAGAGTCCCGAGTGAGAGGTGGATAATATCGAAGTAACTCGCTTCCGCCCCTCGTTATTTTGCTTGTCAACAAGAACATAAATTACACTGAATAAGGTCAGTTGCGAGATGCCAGAACTGAGAGATGTACGTAATTCGGAGCCACGAATGTTCGTGTTCGTAAAGTACCCTTCTGCGTGATTCTCCTCGCTCTATTCGCATGCGATTTAGTAACTTCCGTAAAGACATAACTAAGCAGAAGGGCTCAACCACAAAGAAAAACACACGGATACACCTCACAGGCTCTTGTCCTACTTTAGTAACTTCCGGCCTTTTAAGTTATCCTGTCTGCTCTTTCCATGTTTTGTGCGCGGAATTGTGATTATGCTATAACCTTTTCTGTATAGTCATGCCATTATTCTTCTTCTTTTTTGTTTATTTTGCAAGTGCAAATGCAACCACTCTCGTTTGTAGACTGGTGTGTGAAAGATTACACCCCCTCGCTCCCCTCAAAGTTGTCTTTACGATTCAGTACATGTATGTGTTTAAGGATTGCTCAGAAATGTCTATTCATGCGGACGTTGTTTGACGCGGTGTTGTTGTTCAATCTGAGGTTGAAGTCATGCAATAAAAAAAAAGGAAAGAAAAGTTCATCAATTTTGTTATGAGCATTTTTCTTTGTGCCTTTTGTTGCCTTTGAACGCGAATTCCGACAACACGGTAGGCTTTACTCCCACTCCGCTGGTGTATACAGACTAACGAACATATTGCTACGTGCATCTCTGAGCCTAATGGGCGATGTACAGCGTTCCACTGCGCTGCAAGTGCTACTGTGCTGTGCAGTATATGCGGCGACAGTGACCGACTGTGATTGTATGTCTACTCTCCTTTCTTTCTTTATCTCTACTTTGTTATCACTTTACTCCCCCTCCCCTCTCTCCCCCGCGTAGGGTAGCAAACCGGATCTTCCCCTCTGGTTAACCTCCCTGCCTTTCCCCTTTCTTCTGTCTCTCTCTCTCTCCACTGCGCGATGTCGGCAT
Organism: Dermacentor albipictus; assembly: GCF_038994185.2. Lineage (NCBI taxonomy): Eukaryota > Metazoa > Arthropoda > Arachnida > Ixodida > Ixodidae > Dermacentor > Dermacentor albipictus. The sequence goes on along the minus strand of NC_091824.1, from coordinate 85,436,449 downwards.
TGAACAAACAATGGCTGGGTTCTAACACTCACCGTAGACGGCAATGTAGACAGCTAATCGGACAGTGGCCATCTTAAGTCTAGTTCCAATTCTCACGAAGATGTCAAAGTAGACAGCTTCGTGTAGACATCACCGAAGTCAAAAACGATGCAGGCCAAACTGTAAAAATGTTTACACCCTTATGGGTGTTTTCTTGTCGCACCAGTAACAGCCTAGCATTTGGGTAAGGGTGTTACTGTAACACCCTTACATATAGAGGCCGACAACGGAACTCTAACTAGGCGTGTGTTGACAAATGACCTAGCTGAAAATTATGCAATAATTCTGATGCCTAGGACCAACAGGGACGTCCGACAAGAGAAGTTCACAGGCGGAGATATGAAACTCTCCTGTCGGATATTTTCGTGCGCCCGAGGTTGTAAGAATGATTGCATAGTTTTGAACTGTGTATTTTGTCATCACGCGTCTAGTTAGAGCTCCGTTACCGGCTTCTGTCTATTTTTGTGAGGTCCTAACGGTAACGGAGTTGCCAGTGCGACAACACCCTTAAAGGTGTAAATTTTCTTACAGTGTATTTTCCTGTCCGAACAAGATGGCGGCTGAGTATTATTATTATTATTATTATTATTATTATTATTATTATTATTATTATTATTATTATTATTATTATTATTATTATTATTATTATTATTATTATTTATTTATTTATTTATTTATTTATTTATTTGTTTTGAACACATATATACAATTAACAGGAAAGGGAAAGCGAGGAGCAGGCTGGCAACTGCCATCGGAAGGGGCACGACGCCTGCCTACTCTTTAGAAAGGAGGTGACAGCAACACAGAAATGGAAGATATGAAGGAGGGGAGGAAAGAGGAAAGGAAGAGCAACAGGACAAATGTAAGACGCTTGGAAAGCCGACAGGAAGGTTGTCTGCGCACAAGAAAACGTAGACGCGCCATCCAACGCCCTTAATGTCAGCTACCCCGTGTTTTTCATATGTTCGCAGGCGCAAGGACTTAAAATACAGAAACAATGTGTGCTTTCCTCAACTTATTCTTGTCGCCACGAGGTGGCGTCACGTCGCAGAAGCAACTTCCATAAGTTTTTCAGACGGCTCAAAACGCGTTCCATTACATAGCTTCGAAGTTGCCTCGGCTATCTCCTTAGCTGCCTATACGTAGACTGTCTCCGATGTTGGTAAGAACTGGAACACACCCAATGCGAGTCTGTGTGGCCTCCGCAGCAGCCGGACCTACACAGTTGCAGAAACTACCGCTCAGCACTGTACCATACGTTCTAACAGTGGACGAACCGAACACGATAACCAGTAAAGCAATATCCTAAAGGCCCTTCCGGCGTAGCTTTGAAGGAGGAACCTTGAACTCAAGTTTAAGCTACACAATTGACCTCGCGACTCGCTTACCTTAACACGGTATGACAACAGCTGAAAGCGACGGACATGCCGCTGTGGGTAACGCAGCAGTTTCGAGGAGATGGAAATATCGCACGAAGTTTAAGAGCTAAGTAATAAAAAAAAGAATGCATTGCCTTCGTTTGTGCGCACAAATTCGTGTTACTTCTATTTGGAGCACAACCATAGCGCAAAGAGTGGTACGAAGAGTGTTTTTATGTACGTCGTGCGAGTCAGTAACAATTCCGGAGTCCTCGGTGTGCAAATCTGTTTAATTTTCTTCTAGCCTTGCTTTTAAATCGTCAGCTTCTTTTAGCTCGTTGCTCAGTTTAGTGTCGTTGGCGCCGTTCGCAGAGAGAGAGAGGTTAGCAAGAGAAGCACGCGACTCCGCGTGCGCTTCTATACCAGTGAGATAAGAGTGTTCGGTGAAGTGCCGCAAAGCTTGGTTCCCTGTAACACTTCCACATATTATTGTCCTCCGCGCATCGCAGGCGGCAAAACGCGCAGATAGCGCCCGTCGTCCCATCCAACGATGTCCATGCCCCCCCCCCCTTTTTTTTGTCATTCCATCGTAATCATGCTGTCATCACTCAACCGTGATTGTGACGCCATTGTTATGCCATCGTCGTCATGGCGTCGGCGTCACGCATTCGTTGTCATACTGTCCTCATGAAGTTGTCGTGGTCGTTCCATGATGGTTATTCCAGCTTCGTCACACGATTCTCGCTATGCCATCGTCGTCACACGTCATCGTCATCATACAGCCGTCGTCACGCCATCTTACGACACCATCGTCATATAGTCGTCGTCATGCCATTCTCGTCGTGCACTCGTCATCCCATTTCCCTCATGTCGTCATCAAGCTGTCTTCGTTATAGGATCGTCATCATTTCAGAATCATGATTGTGCCGCCGTAATACAGTCGCCGTCGTGTATTCGTTGTCATACAGTCGTGATGTTGTCGTCGTCGTTCCATCATCGTCACTGCAGCTCCTTCATCTGATTCACGTCATACCATCTTGGTCGCCGCGCAATCGTTGTCACACATTTTTCGTCATTCCATTCTCCTCACGCCGTCGTCATCATGCCGCCCCCGGTTGCACCAGTGTGAGCTTAAATGTCTGCGAGCACTCGAGCAGCTAATGCTTACATTCGTGGTACACACTCGTAACCATCCTTTGAGTTTTTTTAGTGAATGCACGTGATTCACGACTAATAAAAAGAGCTGCCGGTAAGTGTTGATAAAAGGACTAGGCCAGCTCACTGGAAACGTCAGTCGGAATACTTGACGGGCAGTGCGTGCTGTGGGTAACTGTAAACATGACCAAGATACCGTGCAATGATTCTATTCCATTGCCATTCCTTTTCGTCCTTTGTCGGATGTCTGAGCAGCGCTTCGACCACGTTATCACCGGAATCGGTCGGCCGTGCATGATGGAGCATAAGAAAGGAATAAAATCGAGTGAGAGGAATCCTTATGCAACATTATACCAGCCCTTGTGTGCGTATCTGCAATTTTACTTCGAAATTTTGCTTCTAGAAGGTCTCGGAGGCGCTAGGTCTTTGGAACTTCGCATTGAAGTGATCTCTAAACCTGTAATAACGTCAACAAATGACATGATGGCTGGTTAGAAGTACACTGCAGCAAGTGCGGTTGCTCGCTTCTGTTTCATGTTTGCTTTGTTGTGCACAGGAATAAAGACGTAATGACGAGATTAATAATCGAATTAGCAACATTTGATGAACTTGTTCAAAAGTGCGTTAGTACTCCTTCGCTATCCTTATTTGCGCATTTGCGCATCCTTGGTATTTGTCTGGGGTACATAAACTCGGGCTCCGGCTTCCAATAAACCACTGCTGAAAGTTGCGCTTGTATGTGTCTCGACATCTGTCCGTTTTGTCTCCAGTTTCTGCTCTAATCATGAGAAAAGATGTTCTACCAACAAGGCTGAAACTGAGTACTTGCAAAACTTAATCAGGATTAACGCATTATTCCTTTATTTAGGAAATAAACATGGCCATCGCCAGCTGCACTCGTAAAACATGGCACCAGAGCGGTATCAGTAATATATTAGACTCAAATCAGACAGTTATCTCATTTGAGGCCAAGAAATTTTGTACGATGAAACAACCAACAAGCCGTCCGCTTTCAAGCAAGAAAGTATTACTTTCACACACTTTACGCCGTTACCGCGTCGCCTTATATGGTAATAAAATGGCCTTAAACAACCATGGTTATTTGCATATAAATAACCAGGTGGCTCAAGTGATTTGAAAGTCAGAGGAACTACAAATTTTTCTTCGAGAAATGAAACTTTTTTTTATGTGAGGTTGCACAAAATCCTGTGCAAGTGAAGAAATGTATAGACACATGCACAGACACATGCTAGATACACAAACTACATTCACGTCTCTTCCTGCACAGCCCTGAATGAAATTAGGTGGATACTTAATTTAATAGACCTATTGGATACGTCTTACCTTGAGAAAGATAACTTTTTTGTCGTTTAGTAAAGGGACAGTTACTTACACACCGTTGTCGTTATCTCTATAATTTAGTGGAAATAAATGGACAGTTTGACGAAAACTCGTCTGGAAGGGATCATAACACAGTTGGGTAATAACGCACACCGACCACAGAAAGGGAAGTCAGCTTTTATTCCAGTGGTCGGTGTCCATTATTGCACAACTGTGCCGATTTATCGGAAAATGCAAAATGCCAGTTCAAGAAGCAGCGGCTGAAGCGTACGGATAAACCTGGGATCAAAGCACGTTCACCTAGCGGCTCGTGCGACCGGATCTACGTGAGATTAGCGGAGGTGATTAAAACGCGTGACGATGATGTACGGTGATTTAATACGACGCGTCAGATAAACAGCATTAAGGAAAGCGACATGATCTCAGGCAGGCGGCTTTAGTTGCCGCGCAGCGGTTGCGGATTATACGACGGAGATTCCGCGGGCGCTAAGTCAGCCACGAAACAAAACCTGGCAACACGGACTTGCGGCGAGGCGCTGAGCTGCGCTGCACGAACACAAAGTGTTGCACTTGTGGCGATTCTGATACAGTGTGATTGAAGGTGGGTGAATTGGTATCAATTCATCTTCGGAGCAGCGCGAAAAAAAAAAACAAAGAAAGAACAAGAGAATGAAATAACTGTACCGGGTCGCCTTTCTATAGGTCCCGTTCTTTCGAGCGGGACATCTCCGAAGGTGAGCACCTGCGAAGCACATGGAAAGTCCAAAGCATGCTCATAGGTGGAACGTTTGCGATCCATCGTCTTCTTTTTTTTTTTTCGGGGCGACCCTTTTTGTCGAGACTGAGGTGACGTATTATATAGCGCATTGCCTTACCCGTATCACGGGACATGCGATGAGGTCACAACGCTCAGCTGCCCATTTTCCCATGTAGCCCTTCACCAAGCGTCGTGAAAATAACGATGACAGAAGGCACTTCAGGCCGCAAATTTCCTTCTTCAACTGCAATGTGCTTTGGCCAACTGCAGCGCATCGAAAGTTACATGTTTGACTCCGACCAGTCGGCGATATGTCCCTATCATGATTTCGTCGTTCTTGCATTGGCGTCATTGCGGGTGAGGCGCAGCTAAATCGATCACTTGTAGCGTTTTGAGCGAATTCAGTTGACATTTGTCGTACGCTAACAGTGAGACAGCAAACGTATATAGCACTCATTCCTACGTTTCGACCCCCTCGATAACTCAAATATTTACAACAAACAAACAGAACGAACTAAAAACCCACTTAGAGCGAATAAGGACTCCTTGCCCCTTTGGACCATAGTAGGAGCCAAATCAATCATGACTACTGCGAGAAGCATCGTATCGATCGAACGTAGCGTTCAGTCAGTTTCTTTTCATGTCTCGGGGTTCCGCTATTTCCTCTATATTGATTACGTGCGAACGTGCGGAATATTACAACTCTCCAATCGATTATTCAATATTTTTGACAGTCAGATACGTATAAAATGATACTCAGAATGTATCTCCTCAGTGAAAGGACTTAAGTGCATCTATGCCACCGTAAGCGTGCATAAAATGCAAGGTCAGCTTGAAGCCCACGTCTTGCATGCTCTTCTGTTTCAGTGGGACTTGGCCAGTTTTCCGCATTCGCTCCACTCGCTTCTTAGGTCCGCGGCTTGACTAGCAGCTTCGGCAGCTTGCTGCTCTTCGCCTGCTGTCTGGGTAGAGAGAGATATATATAAGATAATACAGAGAAAGGCAGGGAGGTTAACCAGAGGTAGTTCCGGTTGGCTACCCTGCACAGGGGGAAGGGTTAAGGGGGATAAAAAGAGAAACAGAGTGGAAGGAGGAGATAGAAAGAAAGAGAGACAATGACCTAGAATGCTCTTGGAGAAACCATGCAGAACAGGCGCTAGCAGAACAAGAAAGTGCGTTGGTTGCGTCGGTCATCAACAAGTGCCCGCGCGTTTCGGTGCAACCATTCGTGTCGTTGGCAGAATTGAACCAGGAGAACCAACGGCAAGTGGATCATTTCTAATGAATTTGTCATGGGAAACACGTGCAAACACGCCGCGCTACCAGCAGTTCCCGGTACGGTTGCCATATAAATACCTTCATTAATTTTTTGTGATGTTTTTAGTTGCAGCAAGATATATATTGAAAACTACCACCTGTGCCTACAAAGACTGTACGAGCGATGTGCATAGTTACATGCCGAAATATGTATTAGTCTGATCATGGCAATTGCTTTATCAGCGAGAACCCAATTTTATAGCTACGCTGCAACGAGTGATACGCAATATGCATGAATTCCGGAATTGTTTACAACCTTAATGATAACACCACCAACACTTTAAGACGTACAGCAGTATGCGCACGAGGTCTACTTTGTTCGTGCAAAATTTTTGTGCACGGTCCCTCTCGCGCGCACGGACACGCGCCAAACTGGCAGGCTCGCGCGGACAGGACAGCTTATGTGTCGAAACTCTACCTGACACTGTAGACTTAGATATATGGTCACGAATCGGCGCACTGTCGGGATGGAAAGCCGATCATTCAACGAGGCCGAGCAAAGACGTAGCCCGGCCAGCCTGGTCAAATCAATTCCTCTCAAGCTGCTCAGTTACGCAGGAGGCGCTGGTTACGCACAAGAGTGGCATCCAAGCCAAGCCCGTAGCCAATCCGCAACTCGGTAAGTGTGGCGTCGCGTGTGGCAGTGTGTACGTTGAGTGAGTTTTCGGCTTCTCAAGTCAGTGTATGATCTTTTACTGCCATAAGTCGTGTCGGAGGTAGTATTTGGGCCATTTCTAACGTGTCGTGGTTAAAATATTCCTGGACAGTAGTTGTCAGGTTTGCGGAACGGTGACGACAGCGACCTTCCTGCTACCATGTGTGACGTTCCGGGTTGCGACGTCGAGGTAAGTTTGCTCACTTTCCTATTATCAGCTGTTCCGAATGATGTATTTCTTTTTCTACATTCGTCTTTTGTTTTATTATGATAGCTGACTCACCAGACTACTGCTGAAATAACGCACGGCGCGTCTCTGTCGATCTCCGTGCACGGCCGCGCTGTAGACCGGCTGCTCTGAAACTCCAGCACTGCTCACGTTCCAGCGAGGCCGTGCTCAGTGCTTACATTTTGTGTGACGCACTCTTTATTACAGACTTCGTTATTAAGCTTTAAGCTTTTGCTAACCCGCGCTTAAGTTCGTACGGAGATGACATTTGGTGCTTAGCTTATGCAAGCGTTATGCAATGTCATTTTTGAGCGAAGGAAATAAATACGCCAACATGTGAACCGATTGGAATTGTTCATTCTATTCCACAGTGGCACGATGGTCACTTGGAAATCGTTCTTCCGTTGCGCGTTCCGATGGTTGTGCTCGGTCGTTCTGGAACGCTGGCCGCAACGCGAGTCGCGTTCGCATTTCAGCGCGACCTCGCTAGTGTAATGTGTTCGCTGTCGGCAGTTCCGCTAACGTTGCAGTTTAGAAATATTCGAAATTCGAAATTATGTTCGGTTAGTTGTCGCTCGTTGAAAACGCCAGTAGTCTCATGCCATCGCGCGCCTTTTTATACGGCATGAGATTGGTATAGTCACTGTCGCTAAAGGTGGTACGTAACAGAACTGCATGCTAAGTAGTTCCACGCCTGAAACTCGAGCGGCTTAGGCAGGCGCCCAAGCACCGCTTTTATGAATAAATACAGAATTTCGCAATGATGTTTTTTTTTAAGACGAATACTTTCTTTTTGGCCATTTACCCCTGGTTTTTCGGGTATGTGCGTTTCTACCCTCTTTCGTGGGCCTATCCCGGATATAGCAAAGTCTATAAGAGCAATGGCGGCCAATGGTTGTATGCTACTGGGTATGTGACCCTGGGTATGTACCACTGGGTACGCAACACCGGGTATGTGCAACTGGGGCCACTTGGTATGCGATGACGCCGGGTAGGGGCAACTGTGCATGTAGTGACTATGATGATGACTATGATAAGTGATGACAAAAATGTGGAAGGCTATTTAATTTTTACCTGACGTCGATCAAGCGTTGTCCCTCCAGCACGGCTCACAATAAATTACGTTTCATGCACTCATGTTCACTATGCTGAATGAAACGAAACGGCTACTTGCACACAAGGACACGCCAGACAGGGCAAGAAAGGGCCAAATTACCGACTGGAACGTTGCCCTTACACGGGCTGCGGCATTTGAGCATGTGCAGATAGATACCTAGGCTTGAAAGATCACAGTAAGATATGGACAGCTTGGAACAGGAAATGGAAGAGCAAAGTTTCACCGACAATAAACCAGTGGGCAGTTGGCGCCTTCTCGTCCTGCCTGGTGTGTCCGTCTGTGTTAGTAGCCGTCTCTGTTTCACTCAGCACATTCAACACGAGTGAACACCAACCAGACTAGTTCCTCGCTTTACTTGTTGCTCGTATATCCCGTTCTCGTCCTCAACTTGCTCAGGAGGACTTCCTTCATCGACGTCTACTAGAGGTTGAACCGCCTACCAATATTTTTTTTCTGTTCGTGGTGTATTTATCAGGTTGTCGCGAAGCGGGTCGGGAACTCGTGTTCATTGCACGCTGGCATCATCGTCGCCAGCGTGCTCATCCAATGCAGTGCTGCGTGCAAGCATGCGGGCTCAGCCTAATGCAGTAGCTCAACTTAGCGCGTACCGCTGCGCGCATACACGCGACTTGAAGTATACCTTCGCCATGTATACCAACGAAGCCCGCGGTGACCGTTTGCGACGTCCCAACTACCATCGCCTAAGCATGGTGTTTTGTCCTCGTCTCTTAGCAGCTTCAATCAACGGCTGCCTTGGAATCAAGGAGAAGTACGTTTGATATCCATTGCGGCCGAGCGCAGCGTAGTGTTTGTTTACATTGTTTTGATGGTGGAAACACACTTGCTGGCAATTGATGCGTCAAGGCATGGAAGCGATCGACGGAGGCGAGGGATGGGTACGCAAAGCTGCCTGTTCATCAGCAAAGGGGCCGCAGTAGTGTGTAATGAAACAAAAGCAACTCTTGCTTGGTGCGAACAGCATGGGTAGAACAGATAGACGAACGCGTGGGTCCTTCGCTTCGTCACTATCTGGCGCGCTTTGAACGATATTCGCTATAGCACTGGCCGAATTCACTTAGACTTTCGTTCTTACGTGTTCTTTGCCATTGGCTTGCCCCCTTTAGCCAGTAGTGTGCACCGCAACAGGATTAGCTGCAATTTGCTCTTACAAACATTTCTAGCGTAGGAACGTTCTGTGAGTACGGGCTCGCGGGTCTTTAAAAACCCCTTCAGCAAGAACGAACCGTGTCGCTTGACAAATCTTAGTCCGGCAAGGGTTGTCGTAGGTGCGCTAGATGCTGCCACCATCTTATTCTCGCAATTTGTCAGCATTGGCCATTGACAGCAGTGTTGTCATCGCGAACTCGGGCCGCTGTACGACTGCTTGTCTGTGACGCCGTCGTTCTGCGCTCTAACGATGCATGCGTGAACGGTATCTGATACCTCACCATTTCCTTTCTACCCATTCGCAGCAGAAGGAGCTGCAGCCAAGTGGCGGCGTGGCGGAAGGCGTCAGCATCAGCAGCGCTTCCTCGTCGCACGACGATCGCGAGGGGCAGCATATGGAGCTGGTTGGCGGGGGCGTGACCCCGCTGGACGCGAGGAAGCACTGGAACTCGTCGAAGAGTGAGTCGTTTGTCATTTCGCACAACTGCTGTGGGCGATCCGATGGAATTAAAGCTTGTATTCGCATACGTTTCACGATGTGCTAAGCTCATCCTTGACTATACGCCGAGCGTGACACCTGCTCCAGTTTGAAGACATTAAATTTGAAGGACAGTACGGAAATATTACATAAATGAAGCTGCTGTGGAGACTATAGTGACAGATGGCTGAACGATAGTAATTTGCGCAGTTTAGTATCTACTTAGTGGGTTGCATTGAATAACTTCTCATGGCAGATCAGTTCTGCAGAAGCCCGCGAAATGGTTAAAGGTTCATGAAAGAGAAAATTGTCATCTACCTGGCTGTAGCATGAGTCTGCACGAAACCACACTCACTACAGCTCCTTTTTAGCTTCGCGCTACTGTCGGCTGGATGACGATTTTCCCTTTCGTGAACTTGTCTCCACCATGTGGGCTTCCGCAAAACTGATTTGCAGTATTATGTATCAGTGTGTTTTGACTGGTCCATCGATTCGGCTTCGCTCTGCGATCTGCTAGCCTCCTGGTTAGCGTAAATTGAGAGCGGCTACTCCGGAAAGGCTTCGATCTCAGGTTCGACTCCCGGAGCGGGGCAAATTTTTTCTTCAACTGCTAAGCTCTCTGAGAGGCCCGTGCGGGCTTCCTTTATATATAGCTTCGTGCTACAGTAGGGTTTATTTTTCTTTCATGAATGAACTATAAATAATAAGACCAGAGCCATATGGTTTGAACATACGGAAATCCGTCTTAGGCATTACGTAGCCGAAAGACAAAAATTTTAACAAAAGAGTTATTGTGAGAAGTAAGTGGGCAACTATTTCGCATTCGCAGGTTCTATAAATTCGTAAATCACTTGGAAAGAAAGACCCTATGAATGACTTCGATCTCGACTGGAGCTAGTCTGATGGGTTCTAAATGGACGTTCAGAATGGTGTTCGCTGGGTGAGGGGTCTGGAGTCGAGGCTCGTTTGAGAATACCCATGTTAACTTTACACGCACCACCGCTTTTCCTTGACTAGATCCAACAACCGCCTCCCTTTCTTTCTTCCGCAGGTCAAAGGCACCAAGCCGTACCCAACCGCGTTATCTATGCGCGTCGCTTCAAGGTGCATCGGCCGCAGTGGCATTGGCACGGTAGCTGCTCGCGATGCTGGCCAGCGACCGAGACCTCCGCTGCGGAGGCCATCGTGCGGCCGTCGTCATGCAGCGACGACGAGTGTGAGCTCCTGCTCTGCTGCTGCTGCTGCTGCTGCCCTTGCTTCGAGGAACTCGAAGGAGACCGGAGCAACCCAGAGACGCACGAGACCACGCACGTCTGGCACTTGTCGGGAATGTGCAGCCTCTGCTACCGGTTGTTCGCCTCTGCGGAATCGCTGGCCAAGCACATGACACTAGTGCACCGCCGGACTGCCCCTGAGGGGCGGCGCAGCGCGAAGTCACTGATGGCGGCCTCCAAGATGAGGATTTAGGATTGGCCAATCGTCGCGTCGAAGGCAACCTGGCGACGATGCTTTTTGTTTCAGGAGAGACTGCAAGGAGCAGTCGGCATTACTATGGATTTTCACCTGTCTTTCCTTGAGTAGCGCGCATTGGGGAAACGTTGCGTCACAATAGCTCAGTGTGCGGTTAAACCGTTACCAACCGGAAGGGATATTACAACTTTGTGAAGAGAATACGAATAAGAAACGAATGCGGACGCTGTATAGTGCTTGCTATCATGCATTCCTTGCGCTCCCAGTGAACTTCCTCTGTGATAGTTTTACGTGCATATTGTAAGGTCTGTACGTCTTGTGCAGCCGCGGCGATTGTCGCGATTGTAGAATGCATCCCCTCTTCCTTGCTCTATCGTCCAGTGTTACATGCATGTCATATGGTTTGTACGTCTCGTCTAGCCACTATGATTGCCACGATTGTAGACTCTTCCTAGCGGTGTTTCGTTTCCTAGTGAACATTATTTGTGATGGCTTTACGTATATGCTGCAAGCTTTGTACTTATTGTCTAGCCAAGATGATTGTCACGATTGTAGAATGCCTCTTCCTTTTGGTATTGCGCCATAAAACTTGTCATGTGTTTAGTCAAGCCATGAGCATGTAGACGTTACCGATATCGCATACTTCAAGAGAGAGCTGCAGGGACAAGAAATTAACATGAAGGGCTCAATGCGCAGTGGGGCATGTGTTGGTGTATCTATTCTCAGTCGCGCTCCTTTTCCGCTCGCAGAAAGCACGGGCCATCTAACGTTAACAAGTTCATCTTGACATGTAGGATCTATGTCGATAAAGTACGCTGCACATGGTGTTGGAAAAGTGTGTATTAGTTGCGAGCGAGAACGGCTCCAATTACTCTAATTTCACTATAATGAATTTGCATACGCTCGAATCTTCTCATTGGGGTGAAACCCATGTCTAATTTTGTAAGTTTTCAACAATGATGAAGTGGCGTGCAGGCGCAGTGAGCAGAAAAAAAAAAAAGAAAATCGGGGCGTTGTCCCGGTCGGATGCAGGGTGCCAAAATGCGTACCTCCACGCGAGGCGGACATCGAAGAAGCCTCGCCTGGTTTGAGAGAGCCAGCTTTTTGTTAGGCTACTCAGTTCTTCACACAAGTGGGGTCGTGCAGCCCTTCAGCTATTCAACTTCGACCAGTTTAGCAGAAGGCACTTTACGAGTGCGTTTACACATGACAGAGGTACAGAGGAACAAGGAAAGCTTCAGGCTGGAGTCAACGATAAGACGAGAATACTTGTGGGACCCTGACGAAGACCAGGTCCCCTTGTCGCTGAATCTAGAAGGCCACCCCTCGGATAATTGTGCTGGCGCGCCCGGTGTGTAGACTGTTTTGCCTCCACGCAGAGACTCACTTGTAGAGCTAGCTGAAATCCAATAGTTTTGTACGTTATATGTGCCAGCGTGGAGCGGTAAGCTGCCGCAAAGTAATGGAGCTAACAAGTGAAGCTCATGTAGTAAAGGTTGTTTCAGTGATGTTTCATAAGAAAAGCGACATTAGCCCCTTGTTTTTTAATGATGGTGGTAACGTGCGTTAATTAATTTCTCGTGTTATGGGAACGCAGTGTGCCTTGAGACGGCGAGTAAAACTTTGCATTTGTTTAACAATATTTTTTTCTTGATCGCCGCTTTGTGCTTGTTGCCGAGAACTGTCATCAACGCTTTTCATATTGCTGCAATAAGTAATGTACGAGTTCATGCGAGAGTCGCTGCCATACATTTTTCTTGAAATTTCTTTTTCTTTCTTTGCTTAAAACGTATTTATAGCATCAAAGCACAAAGAAAATTTGTTTCTAGCCCCCTCCCGATGTTTCTCTCTTATCTTACACCCTCTTGATGTGTTGCTTCATTTGTTGATACTAAGGTGCTAGGCCCTCCCTTGTAAATATACCTCTTGTCTTGTTAGTTTCTTACCGCTACCATGGAAGACTCCTAGAACTTGCCCAAGTTATTACGCTTCTTTCTTGCGACCGTTAGAAGAAAAACAGCACACAAGCATTTTGCAAGACAATGCAAACAGACCAACATGTTTGCCGCATTTTTCGGCAGTCAACAAGTGTGTGTAAGAAAATAAATTTTTGCTTCCCTAATTCTTTTTTGTAGACATCGCTGCGCCATTTTTCTGTGGGTCATAAGGTGGGAGGTGGCTGCGAGTTTTTTTTCTTCCACACGTGAGCGTTCAAAGCTAGAACTGAGGTTGCGAAGTCGTATACTCAAAACCAATTTACACCCTTAACGTTGCAAATCGGTATATTGACTTTTACTCGCATGTAATGAGGCCCTAATTTATAATTATACCCTGAAGAGCGTTAAAACTAATCACCTTTTCACTGGCACTACAGCACTTCTTGTTAAATATGTGAATAACTATTATTGGGAGTTATGAGGTTCTTGTGCATTTTATTTATTTTTGCTATTTTTATAAAATTTGTTTGCGCCCTATGTTGCTGCAAATGAAAAATATGCATTTTGTTAAATAGACCCACGACTAGCCGCGATGGCTATAGGGTTCAACAATATCTTGTATACGGAGAGTGAAATTTTTGTTTTGCGGAAATAAAGAAATAAAAAAAGAAAGTAACTGGCATCCTTACACTCGTGAGGGTGGGAATTATAACACAATCTTAAGGATGTAGTAAGGTATGAGACAGGTCTAACTGCTGTTCCATGTTCTTAATCAGCGCTAAACAAGAGGAAGGTTGTCAAAAAAGGGAAGAGGAAGACGTTTTAAATTTACAATTTGCACATTGTAATAAATTGGGCGCTTGACGTGCGCGGTAGTGCTGCTTGTGAAACCAATGCGGGAGCAGCCAAAGCTCAGAGTAACCAGCCGCTTGCAGTAAGACGGATGCTTTTCTGGAGTGACCACGTTCATCGATACGATGACGTAGACGTCGAGCGCGTTATCTCACTGTGGCGAATCGCCTGACGTCACGACTCCATGTGCTACCTACCACAGTTGTCGGCGCCCTCGACATTTACGCGATTAGACCACATCTCCGGCAAGACACTCTCCTGCCTATACGTTCTTTTTTTTTTCGTCGTGTCTGCCCTCTGCTAGGAATAGGGCATCCCAGCTCGCGCATATTCCCTCCACCCGGGTACCCATAAAATAGAAGTGCCCACTGTTACACATCTCTCTTCAAAACGACTCGGAAGACTCCTTGGCAGGCTGCTTGAACTCGAATCATTCGAATGCGAGTATCATTAGGAATTTCCTGCCACCGGGGAAATTCAAGGCCTGGGCCTTCATAGGTGTCGTTATGAAGAGCTCCTCGATAATTTTTAGCTCCTGAACTTTTTGCAATTTTTGGGACATCCGAGAATACGTCGCAAACCGCCGTGGTACTCCTGTCGTTGTGAAGAAAAGGCCATGTTAACTGCCTCAACGTAGCGATCGAACAAGCTATTTACTCTGCAACTTGTGTGCGGCATCCCAGTTTCGCGGACTCTTTAATTACTAGAGTTAGCAGGATTACGTACGCGCGACTCGAATAACTGCAGCACATGCAAACTAAGCGTACGCACGTACGAGGGTCGTTTGATAAGTGTGGTAAAAGGCAATTAAAGACATGTTTGCAAAAAACAATATTTTTCAACAAAGTTTCCTTCTAGCTCCACACACTTCTTCCAGCAGTACTACAATTTTTTTAAAACCCCTCAGAAAAAAAATAGGATGGCTCGAGGCCCTTGAAGTTGTTTACCACTGAGATAATCTCTTCGCCTGAAAAAAAAAAAATTATTGTCACCCAATCAATTCTTCAGGTTTGGGAAAAGTAAAAAAATCCCATGGGGCCAAATTCGGAGAGGGGTGGATGAGGCACAGCCCTGAAGTCTGACTCGTGCAATTTGTCCATTGAAACAAGCGATCTGTGGGGCAGAGCACTGTCTTGATGAAAGAGGAGTTTTTTCCGTGCTAACCCAGGCCGTTTAGTGCACAATCCTTTCTTCAGTTGCCGGAGAAGTGTTGCATAATGTGGTCCTTTTATCGTCTTGCTATTTTGTAAGTACTCTACAAAGATTATTCCTCGTGAATCCCAAAAGACAGTCGCCATCACCTTCGCGGCTGAACAAACAGTCTTTGCCTTTTTTGGAGCACCTTCATCAGGCTCAGTCCATTACTTTGACTGCTGTTTAGGCTACGGAGTGTAATGATACATCCACGCATCGTCAACTGTCTCGAATCGACGCCAAAAGTAACTGCGGATTGCGATCAAGCACCGATAAACACTTCTTCGGGAAGTTTGCTCTCATGCGCCTTTGGTCCATCGTCAGCAGTCGCGTCACCAAACGTGCACAGACCACTTCGTCTGCAATTTCTGATGAAGAATATTGTGAACTCTCTCTGCCGGCATGTCTACAATTTCAGCTATCTCACGTACCTTCATTCGGCGGTTTTACATAACAATTTCATGAATTTCCGATACTATTTCTGGCGTGGTAATTTCCACTGTAAATGTTGCGTCGAAGTTCGGCCACGTTTGAATTCATTTATCCAGCAGTAAATGGCCTTCACTGATGATGCAGAGTCCCCACGAACTTGGTTCAACTCGGCTTTAATTTCGGCGGCCGTCCAGTGTTTTTAATAAAATGTTTGATCACTGCTCGAAATTCTCCCTTTTTCCATTTTGGCGAAAATCACCACAAAGCTCAGTGCCAATGGCTGTCAGAAGCTTACTAACTATCGGTACGAGCGCAAAAAAGTTCTGCTGTCATATGAAGAATACTTCTCGCGCGCCATCTAGAAGAAAACAGAATTGTAGCGCTATCTCTGGTACTTTTACCATACTTATCAAACGAGCCTCGTATACCTGAAGTAATGAACATAATTATAATGTCGTATGCTTATTTATGCGTCTTGTGAGCCTAACTACAGCTAGTACCCTTGAATTCTGTTGAAGGTCTTCTTGATTGCTTAGAAATACATGACATGTGGCTGCTAGATTCCTTCTGTCGCGTGCACGTTTCGAAATAATAAAGCCGGCTTTCAGTTTTGTCCTTTTATGTTCTAAAGCTCACGCCTAGCGTAATGTAAATTTCATCATGCGCGCTCTCTCTCTCCCCCATCTTTCATCCCCTCATCCCGCTCCCATGTGTAGGGTAGCAAACCGGTTGAACTAAACTGGTTAACCTCCCTGCCTTTCCTTCTGCACTTCTTCCTTCCTTCCTTCATCCGATTTGATCTCTTTCGCCTTTATATTCATAATTCGTAGGCATGCGTTTATGCACGTGTCTTAACACTGACGGGAAATCTCTTTATGTGAAAGCATTTCTGTTCCGTTCGTGGGATCCTTTCGTATCGGCTATAACAGAGCCTTATAGTCCCCGCAAAAAAATTACAAGAAAACTTGTAACAGATTCAAACAGTACAAAAAAATCATTATTCGGTCTATGTACCACCTGTCGGTCATTATTCGTGTGAAGAAATTACGCGCGCAGTGCAAGCCAAAGCGAATAAAGAATAAAAAAGAAACAAAAGAAAACAAAGTAAACAAAGGACAATGCCATGTAAGCACATATTTCTTGCAACTACAGAATTAGCTTATAAAGATATAACAAAGAGTTCTTGCGACGAGTGTACGCTCACTAGCAGACGACGCTCAGTATATTTACAGGAAAAATTGAGACGCTGCGCAGTATAATCGATGTCTAAAACATATTTACGTGGAGAAAACGTATCAGCATTAATTTGACGTTAAACTAAGACGCTAGAATGGGGCCATACAAGCGCGATCGGTTGAACGATGAACACGTCGCAGAGCGCGTCTCCCATGGAGTTCGCTCGCAGCGCCCTCAGCTCATTCTTCGTTAAGCGGTGCCGTAACGGGAAAGCGCCGTGCAGCTCACTCGACTACATCATAGTGCGCTCCAGTAACATTGCAGTCGCGAACAAGAAGCAATCGTAGGGACCTGTGAGAAAGTCTATGGAAACAATAATAGCAATACAGAAATAGCTAAAAAACGAATTTGGTGTTCCCCTCCGAAACTGATCCCTTGTTTACTAACAAATTTAAGGCAGCATGTTAAATTATAGCTTCTTATGACAATGCGCGGGCCGAATCACACTTGTTCAAATAAAAGCCAGAAGCATTGTCAGCTTCTCAGTTTATTAAGCTTTTCTCATTGCTGTCATCCCGCTCAAGCCACAGGAACAGTGGGTACATGAACGAATAAAATTAGAGCCTAATTTGGGGTCGCTGCACATCAGATATACATGTAAAGCAACAACAATGGAATGTGTTATCTGTGGGCTGTTTATTTCTTGCGTTGTTGCGGCGAAAACAAGTGACGAAGTCAGCGCTATTCTCGTGGCCATCTTGACAAATTCGTGGGGACGACGCGACTCCAGCCGCCATGTCTGTAGTTCCGGCGCCTGATAACAAAGTGAGTACACTCTTCCGTCTTCATCCGGACTGTAGAGCACTTCGCTTTCCTTTTTTTTACGGCGTTGTATTGCGTAGCTTTGTTAAAACTCGGTTAGTGCGCGATTTTGGCTCAGAAGGAACGCACGTGCGACTTTTTGTCTCGCATTTCTCTCACACTCCTAGGCCTTGTGACCCGGGTCACTGCGCTTGGCATGCTGAGCGTATCGCTCTCTCGCACTCGCATGTTTCGTGCAGTGGTGAAACTTTGCACTCAGCCGTGTGCTGTAACGATGCACCTTGCTTGCCTGAGTTGTAATAGTAATAGGGAGAGCGAAACGTTTTCATTTGTTTTGTCGCGTTCTCGCTACTGGCCGCCATCGTAAGTTGTGTGTTCGGATTTCGCGTAGATGGTCAAAGAGACAGCATCGAAGTGTGCAACAAATGAAGGCGACGTAGGCTTCTTTGCTGTCCAACGAGAAGAGTGCGCAGACGAAAGATACTTAGTTCAGAAATAGATTTACTTGAATCTGGGCGGTCCTGAATTTCAAGGTTAGAAAATAAACATAAGCAAATAAAATATTGAGCAGTTTCGCCCGGAGGGCAAAACATTGAAAGCGATATCAAGTTGCAGCTTTGCGCTGAAGCTCCTCAGACGGTGTTATAAAAAAAATTGGCTGAGGTTGAACTTTTGTAAGCATAGTCATCTCGAGCGAAAGGTCTGCTTGGCTTGGTTTTGCGAAGTCTATGCACGCAGTGTTTCAGTAAAGTTATATGAGTGTCACACGGCGCACTTTTGATAGCGATCAAGCCCTATCCGGATCTAATTTCTCGGTCGTGATTGGCTCCTTTGCACAAAATGCGCGAGAGAGCAAAATCGCAGTCGAGAGTTTCGATCCGGATTGGTCCCGATCGCGATCAGGAGTGTACGTGTGGATACCGGTATTAGACAACTGCCGTTCTCACACGTTACACACGCTGCCAAACGGGTTGTCCGAGAAGTCCCGGTGAAACATGGCCGTCGCTGTCGAGCTTGCCGCCAGCCGAAAGGCGTGGTTCGTCAGACGTTCTTTGTGAGTGCCGTTGCTTGCATCCGCGGCTTCGTCTCCTTCTCGTCGTCGCTGTTGGTGTTCTTTGGTTTATTGCGACAGCGCGCCTTGTTTGCTGAACGACGGCGGCGGTTGCAGTAGCTTCGATCTTGGCACGCTTCCACGCTTGGTAAGCTTCTCTATAACGTGCTAATCTGTCCTCCCTTTGTTACGGTGTTTCAGCGGGCGACTTTGCCCTTGCTTGAGATTTCGCAGCCTGCCGTCTAGCTATATCTACTGGATGAGTGAATTCAGCTTGTCGCTTGAGTTGAAGAGCACGCACAGATGACCCAGCCGGCGCGCCATCCATGGCGATACTGAGCGACCAAGCGCCGGCGAAGCAGCCGTTAAAGGTTAAAGGCGCGTTTAAGGCCACCTCATAGTCCGACCAGTCCGACGTAGCGTTGACGCGCGTGCGCGCTGGGCACGGCGACGCCGCGCCAGTGGAAGCGCAGTGCTCTGTAGTAGGGCCGTTGGTCGGACGCTACGCGCGGCCGAAGTACCCGGCGCCCGTCGGCGTTCCCCGGCTACAGGCCTTCGCGAGGTGCGTGCCGCCCGCTCGTGCAACATGCGGTAAACCTCCCCGAACGGCTTCTGTCCGCAGCTGCCGCCAGGCGGCGACACAAGTTTATTATGCTTAAGGTCCCTCTATAATTTCCAAGGTAGCGCCATTAAAGTCCCTTGATAATTTGAAAGTACCGCCACTCTTTGAACTCTGCCGCCGCCGCGCGACCTCCTCGCCTCCTCCTCGCCCCTTGCGCGTCCCCCCCACGGCAACCAGTTTTGCCCCCGTTTTCCTGCACGACGATTGGTCTCCCTGCCGTTGCCCTTGGAAACGCGCGGATCTTGAGTTTTGCTTGTGTTTTTCTTTTTCGTTCGCGCCATTTTCCTCAGCACGGCTGGCTCGGCGCTTTAGCTCGGCGTAGCGAACGTTGAAAGCTGTGTTTCCTGCTGTATAAGCTAGCGCTATGCCTTGCTGTTGCGCATATAACTGCAACAAGAAGCCTGAGCATGGTTATGCCGTTTTTGTGATACCGCAAGGAAAGCGTGACGGCTTGCGCAAGAAGCAGTGGCTGCATAACATCGGCCGAAAGAACTTTGTTCCGACAAAGAACAGCGTTGTTTGCGAGGTGAGGCGTCTCTCATTGCTCGTAGCAAATCATATCGTAATGCATCTAGTAATTCTTCCGGCCTGCTCACCAGCGTTTTTGTTGCGGCAATTTGTACGTTGCATAAAAATGCGGTTGCCCTCAGTAACGTATTATTATAAATGTATGAAGACGTTTTACTCATCCTGCCTGAGTGACTAACTCTTCTCTAATTGTTCTAGCTACATTTCACTGAAGACCAATTTGAGCCGCGCATATTACAAAGACTCGGGAAAAAAAAGCTGAAGCTGAAAAAAGTTTGCTTTCGCTGACTTTCATTGCCATTAATTTATCATTTGTTTAATTCAATCGGTAAGCACTAGTAATTTCCCCTATGTTGTCCTTCGCGTCTTTGTTGGCTTCTCATGATATCTTACCACTGCTGTGTTCTCTTGAGCGTCTCTTTTTCTCATAATTCTACACTAGCATTGATTCTGATGTTGAATATTATATTCAGTACTATTATTATTGTTGTCGAATATTCTATTTTATGTTCTCGGTTACGTGTATCTTGTCAACCAACGTTGGTGCGTGTACATAAAAATAAAACATTCTGCTGACAATGCTGTTTGATTTTCGTTGCTATAAATGTTTTGTGATGCTTAATTCAAATCAAATTTAAATATGCTACTACATAATGTAACAAAATTTCGTTGTGAACTATTACAATACGTTATCCAAAGGCGTTTCTCTTGCCTAAAGATATAGAATGTCTTCTCCTATAGATATACCGAGTATTTCTTAACGCTTCCTTGACGGCGACCCCTAAAGAATATTCATTGGATGCCCTTCCTCGGCTTCTACTACTGTAGTCAATGAGCGGTTGCCGGCACCGCTTTTTCACACTGAAATTCCGCAATCGTCCTATTCAGTTTACAGACCACAGCAAAAAAGCTATAACTTTCACATTGTGAAGACAAAGGCATGGACAGTCGATGCACTCGCGACTAATTAAGGCATGCTGAATATATTAACTGCGGTGCACATACGCGCACAGGCAAGAAAAAAGGGTGCCAGGTGTTCTTATTTATCGCCCAAGAGAAGCGAGCGTGAAAGCCTTCTAAAGCCTACTGCGGTAAGACATCCTTCATCCAACTTAATCGGCCTTAATCCCCTCTAATGTACCTTAATCCCTCTTAATTCACCCTAATCCACGTTCATCCACCTTAATCCAGCCTAGTCCTTCTTTATACACCTTTATATTTACTAATGCACCTTAATTCCCCATCATTCACCCTAATCCACTTTCATCGACTTTAACCCTCCTTAATACACCCGAATTAATCTTAATCCAATCACTAATCAATCATAACTTTGCTAATCAATAATCATGTCTTATACACGGGTGCACATGCTTTGGTTCGCTTCCCGCCTTCTTTCGGTCACGCGATATTTTCTGTAGGTGACAACACGACCTTGAAACAGGTCTAAGACTTTTGCTTAATATGCCGCACACAAAGGGATGTGTCACAAGCAATACTAGATCAGACGCACAAAGTAAAGCATCTCATCATGCGGCAGAAAAACTGTCTGGAGTTTAAACTCGCCTCAAAAGCTCCCTTTACATCGGTATACACCGTTCATACGGCTTTAGGAAAAAACCAACCCCGTCATAAATGTTGCCTCTAGCATTATCGATGCTGTTATTAACATTTCTCAAAATTTTCAACCCCACTGGGGCGCGCAACTGGCCCAAAATAACACGCCTCCATAGAATCCTGCGGCCCGTCCGCGGGAGCCAGGGAGGAATAGCGTGCCGTGCGCAGCCGGCGGGCGAGGAGAATCGAGGAGGAAAGCGCCGTGAGGAGGAGAGTGTCGCTACTTTCAAACATCAAGGGGTTTTAAGCGCCATCTGCCGCGCGCGCCACCTAGGAAGTTCCTGTAGCAGACGGCGCCCGCGCTAAACCGCGGCGCCGCGGCATGTGAATGTGGTTGACTGTTCTCGTGAACCGTGCGACGTCGCCGCGTAAACTCGAATCATGACGCGCAGTGTTGTGTTTATCCCTTTTCGCCTCCGTGCACCGCTAAATCCCCGTAAGCATTAGAGGGCCCTTATACGAAACACACGCGGATTGACCCAGCTATTACTGCACTGTGTTTTGCTGGCAATCCGCGTATCGCTTGTGGCATTTTTCTTATGTTCATTTGCAGTTGTGTGTTTTTCATCATTAAAATGGCATTGCCGATTACTGAAACATCTTCGAGTGTTAGGGAAACTTGGAAGGAACGAGCTCGCAGCTGTATGTAATGTACTTTGATATACTGACGTATTACGCTTCATTATTTGACGGCCAGTAGCTGTGGCTATGCAGTATTCGTTTTTCAAAACAGAGTAATGCAGGCACTTAGCAATATATTTATTCACATATGCAATGCACAAAACACGATTAGAATATTGGAAATTACATTTTAGACATGTTGTAAAGCGCAGTGAACAACGCGCGCACAAACACAGGAAAGTGTAAAAGTAGAATTCGCTGGTGAATTTTATTTTTTATCGCACGTAACGCAATGCGGATATTTGTCAGCGAGTTAATGCGTTTCTGCCCCACTATTTACTTGCATGCTAGGTCATACTGCACTTGCTAAGTCAACGGGCCCGGCTCGTAATGCACTAAAATCAGTAATCTGCACAAACTTTGGCCGTCAACATTCATGCGCGCGAATGAAATAGTACTGCAGCTCTGCACACACAGGTTCATGTATACTTTCTCTCGCACCTTCGTATCGCTCTACGTTACTTTCCTCGCACAGTCGTGCAGTTACCGACGGTTCAGTCTTTCCGTCCATTTCTATGCGACCAGAATTACCTTCTGGTTAGGTTTTGTTTGCTGCGCGGGATGCAAAATAACTTCTTGTCGTCCTCCGTCTGATCTCGGCACCCATCCGCACAGCAACAAGGCATTTCGGTCCTTCGCATCCTAGGTCATGCCGATCTATTCAGCGGGCTCACAGCGAACTAAAATAAATAATCTCCACAAACTTCGGCCCTCAACATTCATGCACGCGAGTGAAATACTATCACCGCTCGACACACGCATGTGTATACTTTCTATGGCACCTTTGTATCGTTGTATGTTACTTGCCTCGCATAGTCGTGCTGTTACCGACGGTTCAAAGTCCGTCCGTGCAATTCTGTGTAACCATACTTTTCGTCTGGTTAGGTTCTGGTTGCTGCGCGCGATACAGAATAACTTCTTGCCACTGTTAGATATGGAGCTGGTTCCTGCGATTTCTTCGAGTTCCCCAAACCGCTTCGAGTGGCAGCACAGCTAATTGAGGAATGCAGAAGCAGGAACGCGCATTCCAGAGAAGCGGCCGAGGCAACAAGTTCGTGCGTCGCCAGGATTAGAAGGGGGCCTGGGACAATGGAGCTCAATCGACCCCCTTCGTCTTTGAAGAAGGCATTTGCCACCGCTGCGGAGCCGAGTCGCCGGGGTTAGCAGGTGGGCATCCGACAATGAAGCAGGTGCACGAGCGCCCCCCCCCCGCTCCTTCTCCAGCCTACAAGTGGATTACCAGTCTGCGTGGCAAGACCGCAGAGAGCCCCGACAGGTGTGCCCCGCGACACGGGCGCCTACCATTGGCTGCAAGTGGCGTCATCGGAGTGGACTCTCCCATTGGTCAAACATGACGTGACTTGCAGTGCTCGAAGGGCTTATAAGAAGCCTTCCAGAGAGACCTGAGGATTCTGGGACATGCCCTGATTCCCTGATTCACCTCTCTCGAACTTCTCTCGAACCGCTTCTGCAGAGGTTGTCCTGTGACAGCAGAATTGGCAGGTTCCTACTCCCACCAGGTTCCCCTCCGGTTGCACTATTTGCCTACGCGGATGACTTGTCCATTGTCGTCCCGGACGAAGCATCAGTTTGCGGCGTCTTGGAGGTCATGGACAGTTACTGCGGGGCGAGTGGTGCAAGGTTGAATAGGTCGAAAAGTGCAGCCATGTACTTGAACTCCACTCCGTCCAGTCCGCAGCCCGTTCATGGTCTCCCCGTGAAAACGCGGCTGCGCATTCTAGGCTTCCAATTCGAACCAGATGGTCTGTCTCCTGAAAACTGGCAACAGGCTAAGGAGAAGCTTGAAACCAGGATTCAGGAGTTCAGCGCGTTGTCATGCCCATTGACTGCTCGAGCGACAATCCTGCGCTCACTTTTGTTTTCATTCCTGACGTATGTGGCGTGTGTGTCTCCTGTTCCAACCCGAACCAAGCTCATCTTGGAGAGGGTTCTCTTTCGCTTCCTTTGGAAGGGTACAAATGGCTGTGTAGCTAGGCGGGTGCTCAAGCTGCCCAGGGATAGGGGAGGACTCGGAATTCCCGACCTGGGCATCGTGGCTACCGCACTACACGTCAGATGGACCCAGGTCGCTCTTAACTCGGATATGCTCCTGACTCGAAGCTTTACCTCGTTTTTCCTTAGCACCCGACTCCGCTTGTTTTCGCAGAGCACATTTTCCCACTGTGTTCCTCGTTCAGGTACCCCATCCACCATTTATGCGGCGGCTGCCAACTCTTTGGTCAGCCTCCGCACGGTTCGCCCTGACATCGACGTAGTTTCAACTCCACTCCAAGAGTTAGTAGACATCCTCACCCCAGGCCTCCCCCCGCATTGCCATATGTATGACCTGTCCATTCACAGGCCAAACTGGAAGCTCATCACGGCCAGTTTCCTCGACGCTAGGCGTGCCACTTTCATGTATCGCCTGGCGCGAGGGTGCCTGCCGTTGGGCTACAGGCCCTTCACAGCCGTCCCGGTTAGTGGAGTGTGCCCGTTCTGTGGCGCTCGTGAGGACACGGTTCATGCGTTTGTGCAGTGTTTACTTCCTGCAGCTCTTCTCCGTAGGATTGCTAGTCTTTTTAATCTGCCAGGCATTCCTTACCAGACAGTTCGATTTTTGCACCCTTTGCCTAATCAGGCGGTCAACCAGTTCGTGCTTCTCCTCGCCGAGTGCTCCTACCAAGTTTGGTTGGCACACCGCGGGGCAGTTTTTGGGGGGAGGGCACCGGGCCTTCACGAAGTGCTTGCGAAAGCACGGAAGGAGGTCTGGTTCCATCTCACCCGGGAGCGGCACCGCTTGGGCGAGAAGAAGTTTCTCGAAGTGTGGGCCCGTCCTGCAGTGATTTTTGATGAGTCAGGCGGACAGCTATCCATTAAGTTATGATGCATGCTCCTAAGGTCGCTCGACTCGGCCGTGTGTGCCAGTCGATCTACGGGGTTTTGTCTGGTTCAGTGGAACCCAGAGCTAGAACCGGTGGTGGCGCACCCTTGGTTGGTCGCGCTGCTCCGCGGACGGCTTTGGTGCTCTGCATGGTTGCATGCCTTGGCCTATTTTGCGCCGAGGCAGTCCAAGGGTCAGTCAGGCTTGAGTCCTGTAAGACCGACATGGCTGTTTGTGTGTTGAGTGCAGTGACTTTGTGTTGCTGCACCACAACAGCCCCCTTGTCCGGGAAGGACCGTTGGCCCGAACCAAAACCCCCCGCCCAGTCAACCCGGGTTGAGGGGGCGAGCCGGGGCCAATGTATCGAATGATGCTGGGTTGATGAGTACATGAACGCTCATGGACGCGGTGCCCTCGAAGGTGCCAAGTCCTCTTCCCATCTGACAACGGCTCGAACTTCTTGCCGCGGGCCGCAGCGTCCGAGTTGCTGCCGGCCCGTAATGTCTGTACGAATGTTACTTGTCGCTCACCTCCTTGTACATAATGTAGAATAAACCTCCCAAGTTTGGGCTTTCATCCCGGAGTCCCGTCCTTCCAAACCCTACATCTGGTTGGCAGCGGTAGGATCGCCTCCGAATGCATCAGCTGGTGGCAGCGCTACGGATAAACCTTCATCGAGAGAGATCCTAAGGAACCGGGAAGAGCGAAGAAGAGAGAGCCTTCGTCGAAAGAGGTCCGAAGAAACTGGGAGTAGCGAAGAAGGAGCGAGCCTTCGACCCAGGCAGTCCGGAGGAACCGGCAACAGCGGACAAATGAACCGGATGGCAGGGTGCTGCAACCGTAAGTGAGCGCGTGGTTTTTTTCCTTATGATTCGCCAGACTCAAAGGTTGTGTGTTCAATTTTGATAGTTCTGGGAATCGGGAGTTTGTTGCATTGTGTGTTTGCACAAATTAATTAAGGAAAACAGTTTTAACCACCTGTCGGGGCAGCTGCCATGGATCTTAGAAGGTTGACGAGGTTAGACTTGTTGTTGGTGTGCGACGATTTGGGAGTTGAGGCGGACGAACGGATGGAAACGCCAGCTATCATAAAGGCGATTAATGATAGTGGCAATGATGACAAAAGCATTGAGCTTGCTTGGGAGGTGATACAGGAGCCACGGGAGCGTGCGCGTCGTGTACGTTTGCGAGAGCGTCGTGAGCTTAGGAGTGAGCGTCAGCGTGAAGAACGCGAGAATGAACGGAAGCAGGAGCTTCAAGAACTTGCTCTTAGGTGTCAGCGTCACGAACGTGAGAAGGCACGCGAACGTGTGAATCAACGTAAGCTTGAGCAAGAGGAAAAGTATGAGAGAGAGAAGGCAGCACTGATCAAAGAGATACAGTATTGTGATCAGTTATTGGCACAGAGACAACGGCTGTCTGAGAATTCTGTAGCAAGTACAGAGCGAGTGTCTAGCGGATTTTCGCCAGAAGCCGACGAAAAGAGTAGTGCCTGCGAGATTGGCTGCCGATTAATAAGTGAAGGGAAAAGGCTAGCTGCTAACGATGCCTTAGTGGCAATAAAGGAGAGCGACGAGGTGCTGTGCCAACAGATGACTGTGGAGACAGCTAGGCCAGCTGCGAACAAATTGGCACAGTTACCGCGTGTGTGCGTCGCTGGTAAGGTTAGCGAGGTTGCTAGCGAGGAAAAGGGTACTGTTGACGCGACCGACGCGAGCACCCATGTAGAGCCAGATGTGCGTGCAGAAATGAAGTGCGAGCTGGACGATGCAGTTGAGAATAGTTCTCGGGATGGCGAGCTCCGTAGCTCACGAGAGAACAACTGCATTGTTCAGGGATCGGTGCGGCTCTCCGCCAGTCTAGATGGCCTAGATAGGGATGATTCAGTTGTTAATCATTCGGACTGTGCGCGTGAGACAGCGATCGATACCGACGGGCGGTGTGCCGATTCACAGCGTGAGCTGGGCAATGTAGTAGAGGGCAGTTCGCAAGAGTGCGAGTTGTCTTACTCGAGTAAAGCCTGCTGCATTGTGCCAGAGTCGGTTGGGCTGTCCGCCAGTCGAGGCAAAGTGAGAGTAGATTTAAATGTAAATCACTCAGACTGTGCGGGTAAGAGACCGATCCGGGCCGACGAAATGTGTACCGGTCAGCACGAGGCACGAGAAGGCGACATGAAAGTGAGTGCGAAGAGAAAGCGCCGTAAAAAGAAGCGCGGTAAAGACCGAAAGACGGTAATTAATGTAGCGCCGCCAAAAATGGCGAGAAACCCAAATGGGCAGGGCGCGAGGAAAAAGCTGCGGTCGTCTCGGACGATGTTGACGCATCGAAAACGTTCAAGCCACTGGTCAAAGGGGGACCGCGAAGAATGTTCTGCTCGGACGCGGACAAAGGGCACGAGGCAGTTAAGCTCCTCGTCGTTCCGTAGTTCTTTTCACAGCTCAGCGTGCAGTTCGAAGAAACGCAAGGTGGCAGGACGAGACCAGGTGGGGAGTAGCGACGCGGTCAATCGAGTTCGTGTTGAAAGCGGGGCGCCAGGACGCAAATTGGCAGGAGACCGTAACGTCTTGGGGGAGCTGATAGTGAATCAGCCCTTTTGTTGTCTCTCGGCAGCCAGAGTAGCTTTGAAACTTCGCCCACCGCGGGTCAGGCTGAAAGTATGAGTCAGTCGTAAGCAATCGGGAACGGGAGGCCAAGAGCGCTTCCGTAGAAATGGAGTGTTTGTTTTTTATTTTTGAGCATCGGAAAATTTCGCGATTTGAGACTAGAGTTTCTTTCAATGTGTAAGGTATGAGCTTTGTTTATGTTTAGGTTTGAGAAAGCTCCGAGATTTGAAAGATGCGTTTTAAGTAAACATGTAGTCTCGCGAGATGCTCATTAATAAGTAGATAGGCTTTTTTTGTGTGTGTTTGAGTAACCAAGGGTCAAGGTTATCGTTCAGAGGCCTATGGTAAAGCGCGTGTGTTATTTAACCTTCTTTCTTTTTAAGTGTTTTTGAATTTTGTAAGGTTAAGCGCGTAGATTTTCAGTGAGTGCATGAGTTGCACTGAGAGGCGTTCTTAGTTCCATTAGCGCGTGTCCTGTGTGGACGGAAGGAAGCAGACTTTATGACTGGGTTGCTAGTGTGTGTGTGAGGGCAGCCGTGTATTCTGACTTCTTTAGTGAACGTGCGTGGAAAGAGTTAGTAGAAGACGCATCGTTTTAAGAGTTCTGCGGAGTGTGTAAGTCCCGCAAGTTTAATTGCTCGTTTACGTCACGTGTCCTGTAGGACTTTCAGGGAAGAAACGTGAGTAAGCGTAAGTGAAAAGTTTGTCTACAACGCAAGTACGCGTTTTGTTTAGTGACCACAAGGCTAGTGCGCTTGTGATTACGTACTTGTGAGGTTGACCAGATTGTTCAGTGGCACCATTACGTGTGATAAGTACGCCACTGCGATAGATTGGAAACATGCTGTTCGTGTGGTTAGGCCACTTAAGTTATGTTCGGCTGTTTTCATTTGTTGTTTGCATCGTCAACGACCCTTTTGTTTTGCAACAACAATAGTACTCTGGTCTTGTCGGCAATCGAGGAGAAATGGATAGCTGTTTGGAAGGGTGGTTGGAACTGTTGTCAAAATTGGGGAGCTAGAAGATCAGGGTTGATTTTGACTCAGTAATAGTCTGGCGAGTCAGGGGTGAAGAGCCTGCGCTTACGCGTGGTGCAGCGCTGTGCTGTTTTGTTTGTTTGACGTTTGTTCTCCAGGGCCCAGGATCCCGAGGGTTGTCAAACGAGGCTCGACCCCAGTACCCTGCAGCTCCTTTCAGCGTCCTCATGGCCAGCGAATTGAGTTCACCGGCCATTCAGAACAACCGGGGCGAGGACGAGCTGTTAGATATGGAGCTGGTTCCTGCGATTTCTTCGAGTTCCCCAAACCGCTTCGAGTGGCAGCACAGCTAATTGAGGAATGCAGAAGCAGGAACGCGCATTCCAGAGAAGCGGCCGAGGCAACAAGTTCGTGCGTCGCCAGGATTAGAAGGGGGCCTGGGACAATGGAGCTCAATCGACCCCCTTCGTCTTTGAAGAAGGCATTTGCCACCGCTGCGGAGCCGAGTCGCCGGGGTTAGCAGGTGGGCATCCGACAATGAAGCAGGTGCACGAGCGCCCCCCCCCCCGCTCCTTCTCCAGCCTACAAGTGGATTACCAGTCTGCGTGGCAAGACCGCAGAGAGCCCCGACAGGTGTGCCCCGCGACACGGGCGCCTACCATTGGCTGCAAGTGGCGTCATCGGAGTGGACTCTCCCATTGGTCAAACATGACGTGACTTGCAGTGCTCGAAGGGCTTATAAGAAGCCTTCCAGAGAGACCTGAGGATTCTGGGACATGCCCTGATTCCCTGATTCACCTCTCTCGAACTTCTTGCCGCGGGCCGCAGCGTCCGAGTTGCTGCCGGCCCGTAATGTCTGTACGAATGTTACTTGTCGCTCACCTCCTTGTACATAATGTAGAATAAAACACTCCCAAGTTGTGGGGTTTTCATCCGCGAAGTCCGTCCTCCAACCCCTACACCACCCTTCGTCCGGTTTCGGCACCCAACCGCACAGCAACAAGGCATTTCGGACCTCCCGGAACGAAATTATCGCAGCTATGTGCAAAGCACAACAGGCGAAACGCGCGCTCTTCGCCCGGCGCGCAAGAACTTTCATGGCGGCAAAGGGGCGGAGCAAGGTCACATGTCACCGATCAGCCTATCGCAGGCGTTGTCGGCTGGATCAAAGCCTGGCGGTACTTTTAAATGATTGAGGGACTTTAATTATGCTAGCGCCGTCGCCTGCAGCAACTCGCATCCCCATAAGTGAAGACAAATTCAAATTTTTATACGAAGCATATTAACGTAGGTTTCGGGCCTTCGCGCGACGCCCGGCGGTGGCCACCATTGACCCTGAAGTGGGGTCACGTGACATGACGTCACGTGATGACGTCACACAGGCTGCAGATGGGGCCTCATATCGCGCCGTCGATCGCCTCCCGGCGGTGGCCACCATTGAGCCTGAAGTGAGATCACATGATGTGACGTCACGTGATGACGTCACACCGGCTGCAGATGGGGCCTCATATCGCGCCGTCGGACGACGCCCGGCGGAGGCCTCCACGCTTCGGTTTGCGCCGTCGCGCGCGACGCGGCGGCGGCGCCACCATCGCTGCATCACGTGATATGTGACGTCATGCCAGGGATGAAGCGGCGCGCGCCCGCCGTCGCGTCAGTCTGTGCCCGCAACCGCGCCAGCGTCTTTGCGCCGGGCGTGTATGCGGTCAAGATGCCTCCAAACGCTAAGGATACGCTAAGGTTAAGCCCAGTGGCCTCCAATTTTTTTTTCTTAAGAGGAAGCTTTAGCTCGGGCCCAACTCCGACACGGCCTATTCAAGTACATGTAAAACGCAAATACGTTTTTCTGAGATAACCCCTGAGCCGATTTTTATGAAATTTGTTGCATTTGAAAGAGAAGGTTAAATTATAGTATAGTGACTGTTGGAAACGGAATTTCGATTCGAAAATTCGGAAGTACGAAAAAATAGATGCACGCAGTTTACAATAGCTCTGCATCAAGTACAGATATCACTGTTCTGTAAACGGCAACCACTAGATCACTGAAAGCGGACAAGCGTGGTGTGTCATTTCATATCTTACGTGACTTCGTTACGTTGTGTACAAGGGTTCTGCAAAAGCTGTATTGCCATAATACTAAGTTTTTTCGGATTCGTAAAATATTCGTAAATTCGTAAAATAGTGTAAAATATCAATTCTGTCCGCTTTAGATGTACTATAGATGCAATTCACATAATTGTGATATCTTTTTTCATTGCTGAGTTACTGAGCTGTAAGCTTGATAGTTTTCGACTTTCCCTATTTTTAATAAAAAATTGACGACCTAAATAAAAAATAAAAAATCATGAATAAAACTGATTCTGATTCTAATTCTGATTCGAAACCGACAGTCACCAGATTTTAAATGTTTCGTTTAAATGCAACAAATCTCGTCAAATTTGGTACAGTGGTTGCCGAGAAAGACGAATTGTCCTTTTACATCTATCTATAGGAGCACCCGACCTAAAGCCTCTTAAAAACCAGGCAGTTAACTGTGGCAAGTGTTATAGTAAACGGCGTAGACTCCGAAATGCAATCTTTCTGCAAAATCTGAACAACAGTGCAGCGGTGAGTGTAAAACTTTTATTCGAAAATACGCAACGAAATATGTAGGACCCTGTATGTAAATGGGGTGCTTAAGCGGAACGAAAAATATGCATTCGAATGTCACAAGAATATGAATTTTAATTACGAATTCCGACGCTCGTGCAACGTTCGCTTATCGTCGTGTTCAGCGACATCGCTGGACTTTTTGTCGCCGTTTTTAATCTGAAAGCACTATATGTCCCTTGAGGCAGAAAAGCCGGTGTTCGCGTTGTCCGCAACGAGTAGCAGGAAATATCATCACCGTGGATTAAGATAGATTAAAGTTGATTAAGGTGGTTTAAGGTGGATTAACGTAGAATAAAGTGCATTAACGTTGACTAAAGAGGATTGAGGTAGAGCTTTAATTTAATGTGACAACTTAGAGAAGGCATAATGCTTTCGCATTCAAATTGCGCAAGGATACTAAGGTGACTCAATTTTTCCAACAGTGCTTATAGTTCACTGTCCTCGGCTGAGTCTGGCACGTTCGAGATGGTGCACCTTTGGAAGGCTCGAACTATCCGTCGTCATTAGGACCTTATCGCTTCTCTTTGTGCCCTAATAAAATGAGGCAGCATCTCTTTCGACCTCGCAATGTGGCACAGGCACGCATACTTCTCCCCTCCCTCCTCTCCCAGAAATTTATCTGTATCAGGATACCTGGCATAAAACAACGGGCGACGACACCATGCTGCTACTCAGTTGGTGTTCTTTTCCGCCAGGTTCTGATGCTTTGTTTACTTCCTATTCCTAAAAAGTGGTTGCAAACAAAGCTAAACGCGGAAACGTGGAATGAACACCTACGTATGAGCGGTTTACGCAAAAGACATTTTAAGGCGAAAGCCTTAAATGTCTATTTCAAGGTCGCGTTGTGAGGTACAGAATACATCGCGTCATCCAAGGAAGGCGAGAAGCGAACCGGGTATAAGAGATGATTAATGATGAGTAAATTTAATTTATGATTGATAAGTGGTTGGATTAATGTGAATAAGGGGGGGTCATGAGGATTAAGGTGAGTTAATGAGGATTAAGGTGGATTAGGATGAATTACAGTAGGCTGTACAAGCCTATCGCCTTCGCGTCTCATAGACGATCGTGAAGGACACCTGTAAATATTAAGGCAAATGCCTCAGATCTCAGTGTTTCAAGGTCGCGTTATGAAGTGCGGAAAATGTCACGTGACCCAACGAAGGTCGGAAGCGAACCAAAGCATGTCAAGCCGTGTATAAGAGATGACGAATGATTAGCAAAGTTAGTGATTGATTAGTGGTTGGGTTAAGGTGGTTTAGGATGGATTAAGGTGGATAAGAGCACGTTAAGGTGGACTAAGGAGTATTGAGGTCTATTAGGTATATTAAGAAGGATTAAGGTGGATTATGGTGGATTAAGGTGCATTACAGTGGATTAATGAGGATTAAGGTGGATTAGAGTGAATTAATGTAATTCACAGTAGGCTTTACAAGGCTTTCGCCTTCGCGTCTCTTAGGCAATAGCTAAGGACACCTGGACATTTTTTACCGAATGCCCGTCTCCTTTCGCGTTGCATACGTACTCTGTGTCGTTCGCCTAGAGGTTGGACGCGTCGTGGAATTATTTTGAAGCTGTCGTGAAAACCGAGTGAGCAACGTCATCTTTTTCGTGTGCGTTCGCCTAATCAGGCTTTCTCCTCCACTACGGCCATGTTGGTAAGCGTCCGGCTTGCGTCTCCGAGGCGTATGGTGCGCGAGCAATTTGGCGTTTCACCTGGGAGCAGAACATCGTGACGTTTTGTAGCTCGACCCGACTTGCTCGGTCGCCTCCTGTGCTGCTGCTCGTTGTGAGGCCTGGTGCAGCAGCGTAGCGGACGAGCGAGCGAGCTGGATCAATATGTCAGTAGTCACGATGTCCCGGTCCCACGTGACCGCGTTATGCGTCATGACATCACGACACAGTCATCACCTGGGAAACAAAACCGAAACTGGCTGTAGAAAAGTAATTCTATTAAATTATTGAGGTCGCTCCGATGCGTGCCAGTAAACTAAGGGCTATAGGTCTAGGACCTTCATTTAACGTAAAAATTTAGTCGATAATATTGCGTCAGCAGTCCTTTAATACCCTTGTTACATGGGTGCCCTTAACCGCGGCGGTTAAACTTAACGGCGGTTGCTCACTTAACCAAGGCTAGCCACAACCACAGTCTGCCCGAGTTACACGGGCATTCATGCTCGCAGTGGGGAGGAATAAGGCTCGCCGCTAGTCTTAAGTTCCACTGGAATTCCAACACGCTGCGGCGCAAAATGAACAAACCAAGGTCCAAAATTAACGCTAGTTTTGACACCAGATCTGTACAGCGTGAACAGCAAGAACACAGCGCGTGACGTAGACCCGGCACGCCTGACACCTCGTCAGGTGTGTCGCCGTCTTCTCTACCGAAGCGAACGACGCAGAACGTGCAACGGGACGCACCTTCACATAATCACTGCTGGCTTTCGTGCACATAATTCGTCGTGGAGGTTTTCCAAACTGCGTCGCGCATATAGTTCAATTAGTGTAGGAAGTTACCGCTATCACTCGCTCATATTGTCGAGATTCAGATGCGCATCTTTTTTGTTAGGTCCTACGTCGGCGTGAAGATTGCTGTCGAGCGTTGCACCATCTTAGGCATACAGAGGCGTGCATTTTAAGTATTTCCGTGCAGGGCGCCCAGATTATCTTCCCAAACGATTATAATGCCCTCTGAGGGTGGCACCAAGGTTTTAAAAGGCCTACAAAGGACGCACCCTGCACTCTGCTGACGTACCGCCTGCCATCTTGACAGTTTGGCAAATGTAGGTTGCTCAAAACCGAGGTCGCCAAGCTCGGTTTGCAGTTAACCGCGGTAAGCGGCCCAACCGCCGTTTCGCCTGCTGTGTTACCGAGCTGACCGCGTTTTGCGATAACCGCGGTTATATTAACCACGGTTCAGTCCACCCGAAGGGGTGCAAACCGCGTCGTCGAAAATGTAAATTTCCGCACGTGGGCAGTTGTCGCTACTGACTGATCACACGTCCGGCTCTTGGGTCCCTTTTGGGGAAATGGCTGAAGTGCGTTGCAACGGCTGTGCGAGTGACCCATACAAAGGATGCGGATGCCCCTTGGCCGTTGTCTTCGCAGGCCGCAAATTCGCAGGCGGGCGACCACACGGACGAAAGTGGCGCCGAGCCGACCACCAAAGACATGGACATTCTCGCACCCGACCACTACGAGAGGCGCAAGGGGCACTACCTGCAGATGGCCAAGCAGCTGGTCAGCAGCATCATGGCTACGCAGATGCCTAAGCCGGAATGTCTCTCCTGGCAAAGTGAGTCGTATAGTGACAAAGAAACGGCTGTGGATCGAGTGCGCCTGTTAAACAGCAGCGAGTCTGCTGCCCCAAAGAACCTCCGGTCACGTGTCTCATCAGTTACGCTGGAACGACAAGCGTTCTTTTTAAAGTTGGGTTTCGATGTACGGAAAACACTATTTTACCCTTTTCCGGTAAAAGGAAGGAGCTCAATGCTTCAAGACTAATACTCTTTCTCTTAACGTACAAGGGATAATTATCCCTTCTACATAATCCCGCAGGTACACAGTCCCGCAGATTTTCAACACTTAAGTGTTGAAAATCTGCGGGACTGTGTTCTGTCGCTCTCCTGGTACTCACCGCTGACATTTTTGGCCGCCAAATTTAATGGTCTGTGCCAACGCGCAAAAGTGGAAGCCGTCCAGGGCCTATGTTTGTAAACAGCGAAAGGGGTCTTCGTAGCTTCACAAAAGTCGTTTAGGTCGAACTGAGTGACTACGAGGGCTGGAATCTTAAAGGGACACTAAAAGAGAAGCATTAGATCAGTTTAGACTGACGGAACATAACCTTCATAACTGTATTTTTGTTAAATTTTCCGTAATAGTTCAATTATTACAATAGAAAATAAAGGTCCGAATTTCATTTTCTTGGTTTCGCGCCGAAACTCCAGCGCCTGTCCGTGAGTGTGACGTCGCGGATTATTATTGTTTTTCTTCGTATTTGGGGCGTTGTGCGTCGGCAGAAATTTTTTGAACTCGCAAAGTTCAGCCTATGCATTTTTTTAGAGTGCAATGTAGTTAATCCTTACCGAAAAAAGCGCAATTTACCTGAGCAGATGCCGTCAAAATCCATGGCGTCAAAGTTAGCCGGTGCGGGAACTTCACGTCGGTGTCGCCACTCGTATTTCTTTTTTGAGCCTTGCCTGGATTTCCAAGTAGGGTCTCATGGTAAGAGTAGTCATTTTTTTATTGTAGAAAGTAATTTAATAATACATTTCAAATATTTTCAGTGTCATTTTAACTTGAAATGTGCCCTTTTGGCTTCATGGGGTCCCAGGTACGGTAATTTGGGGTTCCAGGCACGATAATTTTCCAGTTCCTCATATGCAAGCTCCTCGGTTGACCGGATGTCCAGTTCTGAACGGCATTACGTGTATCGAATAGTGCAAATAACCTTGGCTCTTCTTTTTTCCTAGAAGGCTTCCACAAACCCTTTATGTTTGATGTTGTTTAGAAATGAGAAGCTATTTGGTATTTGATTCGGTATGTGTAGGTCGTCTTTTCTGGAACATATCCGCTTTTCTATTCGATTCAGCAGTTCCACTATTGAAACACCGCTATTATTAAATATATATATACACGGTGGCAAGTGTCAAGTAAGCTTCGGGAAACGTAATAGCATTCCGTTAGCTTTCTTCGTGCAGGTCTTGCCTTTCCCCCAAGGTCACGATGTACTTTCTTTAGTAAACTCTCTACTACATGACAGACGTATAGCATTTGCACGGCAGGCGCTCTGTCACCAGTCAGGCCGTATTCCTGACCGATCACTTCGGGGAGTATTTGTGCTTTTTAATAGCGACGTAGCGTCCAGCGCTACGCTCCACTGGAGCGAGGGACTCAACTTGGCGACGTGGAATTGGGCTACTTGGAAATTGCCCTTGCTGCACGTGCGTGGTTGGTTTCGTCGCGTCGCGCTCACTCAGCCAATCAATGCGCGCTGCAAGAAATATCGCCGGCAGCGATATATCCCGGATAATACGTCAACACGTTGTAGCCGAGGTGCCGTACATATATGGCGACAACGCAGTGTCTTGGTAAACATCTTTCTTAACTAATGGGAGGGTATGAAAGCAAAAGGAGGCGAAGCTTATTAAGCCACAGGTGAAACCTACATTAAGCATTATTACATTGCACTACATGACGAGACAAGCACTATGATGGGGGGGGGGGGGGTAGTCACTCGAGCGATTTGGGAAGCACTCGTTTTGATTAGAGCAAACTTGCGCTCGCGTGTCTTTTGCGCTACGTTGCTACAACACAGTATACCCGCCATGGTGGCGCAGTGGTTTCGGAGTCGTGCTGCTAAGTCCGAGGGCGCGGGATGAAATCCCGACCGCGGCGGTCGCAATTTCTATGGGGACGAAATCCAAAAACGACCATGCCCAGTGCATTTGGGGGCGCATTATAGATCTGCTGGTGGTCAAAATGAATTAGGAGTCCCCCAGTACAGCCTCACAATGATATCGCGGTTTTGGCACGCGAAACCCCAGAATACATATTCAAACTTTTAATACAGTAAGTGGAATGAGCTGGCCTGGCTTTTCAACGCGCCCTCTGTAGCCCTTCACACATTGCTTATCTTCCCTAGCAATCGCTTTTCGAAAAAAATTTTCGGTCATCTTCGCTCGCTTTCTTGTGAAGTGACCAGGCACCTACGCCGAAAACTTGCTCAATGTGCATTCTGGTGGAAAGGGCTGCGTTGTTAAATACTAACCCCTTGCGCACGAGGTAGTGGTTACACAATACTTCTATGCTCGCATCGGGGTCTAAGATAAAGCGCAGTGCTTTTGCTGCGGCTGAAACGCTGAAAAAAGAATGTTGGTGATTTTTTAGCATCAAGATCCTAACTGACCATTTCAATGGAACCAGAGACGCGCTGGTTCAAATTTTCGTCTATAGTCTGATTGGGTGTCAGGATGAGGAGACAAAGGATCCAGGTCTGCCTGTATAGACATGCGCACGCGCTAGGCTGCTCCGTGGCACGACCGTGGGCGTTCTACCGTAGTTCCCGTCAAATTCAAGACCTCAACGCTGCGTCGCCTGTTACAACTTGTCTCATCAATGAAACAACGGGTTACATGAAAGTGAGTGCTGAAAAGAGAAAAAAAGAAACGTAATTTAACGACGAAAATGTGTCTGTGTTAGAGGAGAAAGAGAGAGAGAGAGAGAGAGAGAGAGAGACAGGGCGAAGAAAACGAAAGCGCAGGTTGACGAGGCAATAATAATACGAGACTAAAAAAAAAAAAATGTGGAGTTTAACGTCCCGAAACTGGCGAGGTTGTAATAAATGATGCCGTGGGGGGTGCTCCGGATTAATTTTGGCGACCTGTGTATCTTTGAATGAATTCTGGGGTTTCACGTGTCAAAACCACGATTTGATTATGAGGCATGCCGTACTGGGGGAACTGAGGATTAATTTTGACCACCGGGGGATCTCTAACGTGTCCCCAATGCGCCTGGGTATCTTTAACGTGCACCCAAAACATGCTACACTGGCGTTGTCGTATTCTGACCCCATCTGAATCCGACTGCTGCGGCCGTAAGTCGAACCCGCTACGTTGTACTTAGAAGTGCCATAGCCGCTAACCCACCGTGGTAGGTATATGAAACTCCGAAACCTACTCTAGATGGTAGTGATTACATCATAAGGATGATGATGATGATGATGATGATTGCGTAATTTATACACAAGGGGCCATAACATACCGATAAATGAACGAGTGAACGTTTTTATTTACTTCTCAGAGAGAAACAGGGTATCCCCGCATTCCTCCCCGCATTCCTCCCCGCCCCTTTCGCAGGCGAGAGGGGAGCAAGCGTGGGCACCCATGACAGCTGCCAGGAGCAGAATGCCAAGGAACGGCCGTCAAAAATGCCCTGCCCGAAACGAGGCGTCAAGGGACAGCCGCAGCGCGGTCGAGGTCGCGGTCGCGGTTCACCGCGCCGTCCTGTGCCGGCAGCGACTGTTTCGGCGACCGAGCAACCGCCAGCAGAGAGCAGCATTCACCGGCGCTGGTTCACCTGCCACTTGTGTTACAAGAAGTTGTCCCGCAAGGGCTCCTTGAGGAGCCACCTTGAGGGGCACGCGAAGAAGGCACCCTGGACGCGCGCCTGCCCCAACAAGGCGCCTACTTCGACGGGCTCGTCCGCCGATGCGCCTCCTAATGAGGACGAGCCGTTGGCCGGGCCGAGCAGCGTACCACCGGTGGTATTAGATTCTGAGCCTAAGAAGTAGGACTGGAATTTCGTCCTGCATTTTGGCAGGCACTTTCTTCTTCTGCACTTGGGTCACGGCAAATGAGTGCCATAAATTTGGATTAGCAAATTGACCTTTTTAAGTATGTGATCTGTTCGTTTCGAGTATGGAATCGAATACTTCAATATCTCAATCGGTATTAAAAGAACAGTTGAAAAGCAGCCTACTTGTATTTAATCTGTTGTCGTTAGGAACAACAACAGCCTGTACGTATGTGCCACGCACATCATTGGGCCTGCCTGCGAGGCAAGTAACATGCGCAGTGCTAGACATATCTGCGCTGATCAAATTTCTAAGATCTACTTGGCCTGCTCAATTCATCTTGAGAACGCTGCCTACTACCGCTAGATTGTGTACGCAGTTTACTTAATTTGTGCTCTTCTCTCTTTTCTCGTTCTGGGACTGACTCTAGATTTTATATCCCCTTTCCCACGTGCAGGCTAGCCAACCATAACTTCCTCACGTAAACACTCATTGCTTCGCTTTCTCTCTTCGTCATTCACGATGTTCAGTGGCGCTGTACCTGCACACCTTTACAAGGCAACACAGATGCTGGATCGCGAGGCTTGGCTCTGTGGAAATTTATTGATCCGCTATGACTGCGAACGGGAACCAAGCCGCTAACAAATACATTCGCACTTGCACCTTCATCCGTAAGGCATGTGACGGATGTTCACTGTGGCTTCACCAATTTACACCGCTATAATTTCTTCCAAATTTGACCAACTATACGAGATGAAAAAAGTGCATCGGGTGCTATGTTTGTCTTTCCGACTAGTATTTCTGTAATTAAAGCGACGAAAAACTATAGGACGATATCTTACGCTCAGAACACCAAGGATGATGCCATTGCGAGACTTGTTGAGTGTTTTTACAGTATTTTATTGCGGTAGCAATTTATGAACACTACAAGCGAATTTTCGGCGTCGGCGTCGCCGTTGGGCTGAGCATATATTTAGGTAGAAATATGCTGTATGCTTATCCATGCCGTTTATGCGGGCGATATTCCTACACTATTCAGACACTTAAGTTCTCATACCAGGACTTACGTTCTTGATTAAACTGTTCCTAAGAAAATGTGAGAATGGCAGCCCACAACTAAATGTCATGTAACAACATTCGGTGCTGCCTTTCATCTTAAATCTTGTCAGACTATTGTATATACTAATAGCGCAAAACATTATCAGTGCTCAAACCTTAAAGTGATGTATGTAATTTTACTGGCGCGGCTCTTTACGGGCAGCGTAGTGGCGTCTGTGCGAAGCCATTACAGGTTTCGCACGGCGTGTTGAAGCGTTTTAGGGTGTCAGAAACCTTGGTGCACCCGCGTATGTCGCGTCTGGGTTAGTCGGACCCGCGTATAGTTAGTACTCCGTGCGAGAGGTTCGAGCTCAACGCTCAACCTTGCTATCACAATCGGAGCTTCGCCCGAAGGGCGAAGCACTGACTGTGATATTTTTTTAGCAACGAGGCCATACATGAGAATTCATATCCGAGTAACCTCCTGTCAGTGTTCTATGGCGTCGGTGTTCCCACCGGGCCTGGTGGTTCCCAATGAGACTGGTTCTGGATAGATTACCTGCATTGTTAACGGTCGCGCACCATATTTGCTCAAATACTAATGAATTCGCACTGGCTGCCACATGACATGTTAGAGGGACGAAATGAAAAGGCTGCCGACAAACTCCCACTTTTGTTCGGTACTTGCAAGCGCTTGAAGAACCTGACGGGCAAAGCGCCTCCAGGTGCTTTGTTGTGTTTCTGGGGCCGGATTCTCTTCATTTTTTCCTCATCTGTCGAAGCGAACATTTCTTTGGCTACTATCGTGTGTTTCGCGTTCTTCGATACAGCATCGCCGATTAAGCCGGCTCATATGGCAATGAATGCTACGCGACGAAGTAGTGCCAGTGAGCGCACTTCTGCTTTTCGCCATATATCTATTAGCCACGACAAAAAGCCTATATATATACCAGCTTAATAGGTATCGTTAACTTACAAAGACCTGCTAATGCAATAGCGCATGATATTTCTGGTCCATTGCCCATGTGCCATAAGGAACGTGCCCATTCTAGGCCATTCCTCCAGAATGGTTATGTGCCACTGTAGCAAAAGCTGCAGAATCCTTAAATGTATAAACATATGCGTCGTACTTCTCTGTACATGCACCTGCCATCACCATTCTTCCCTCGACCAACCTCATACACAGCCTAATTTGTCCTCGCGATATTGCTACGTCGAAGATAACCAGAATTGTAGGCATCACGTTTAGTTCTATAGCATTTAGTGAACCGCTTCTCTAAAGCTTCGTTTTACACCGATTCGAACGTGCGAGTTGGAATCGCTAAGCTGCCATTTGCCCCAGAGCAGATTAGCTAACCGAACAGCTACTCTAGTGAACATCTGCCTTATTTGTAATTTTCTCTCTCTAAGCTGACGTCACCAGCGAGGGTGAATTGTAATACTCCTGATGACGTAGACGCAATGAAAACTACAAAGGTAGCTGCAGGAGCAAGAGCATACGGTCATTTGAAGTAGTAATGAACAGGCTACAGTGACTTCTCGTGTAACTAACGATGAAGGTAGAAAGGCGTTGCAAGACATGAAACGGGGAAAAGAGGCAGGAGAAGATGGAATAACAGTCGATTTAATCAAAGGTTGAGGAGACATCATGC
The DNA here is from genome assembly GCF_038994185.2 of Dermacentor albipictus. Lineage (NCBI taxonomy): Eukaryota > Metazoa > Arthropoda > Arachnida > Ixodida > Ixodidae > Dermacentor > Dermacentor albipictus. The sequence continues at coordinate 85,395,363 of NC_091824.1, read as the reverse complement.
TTGAAAAGCTTGCGGCCCTTTATACGAAATGTCTCACGACTTCAAGGGTCCCAGAGAACTGGAAGAATGCCAACATTATACTAATCCACAACAAGGAAGACGTTAAATAATTGAAAAATTATTGACCCATAAGCCTACTCCCATATTGTATAAAATATTCACGAAGATAATTTCCAATAGAATAAGGGCAACATTTCAGTCAACCAAGAGAACACGTTGGCTTCAGGAAGGGATACTCTACAATGGATCACATACATGTCATCAATGAGGTAATCGAGCAATCTGCAGATTACAACCAGCCTCTCTATATGGCTTTCAGAGATTACGAAAAGACATTTGCGTAAGTAGAAATACCAACAGTAATAGAGGCATCACGTAATCAAGGAGTACAGGAGGCTTAAATATTTACAAAGAAGATTCCACAGCTACCTTGATTCTCCACAAGAAGAGTAGAAAGATACCTATAAAGAAAGGGGTTAGGCAAGGAGACACAATCTCTCCAATGCTCTTCACTGCATACTTGGCAGAAGTATTAAAGCTGTTTAACTGGCAAGGCTTAGGAGTGAGGATCAACGGCTACTATCCCTGCAACCTTCGGTTTGCAGATGATATTGTCCTGCTCAGCAACACTGAGAACGAGTTACAACAAATGACTGAGGACCTGAACAGAGAGTATAAGAGTGGGATTGAAGATTATTATGAAGAAGAGAACGATAAAGATCAATAGCCTGACAAGGAAACAAACGTTCAGGATCGCCAGTCATCCTCTAGAGTATGCGAAGGAATATGTTTACCTAGCTCAATTACCCACAGGAGACCCTGATCATGAGAAGGAAATTTACAGAAAAATAAAAATGAGTTGGAGTTGGCAGACACTGTCAGGACATGACTGGAAGCTTACCACTATCATAGAAGAGAAAGGTGTAGAATCAGTGCATTCTACCGGTGCTAAAATATGGGGCAATAACTTGGAGATTGACGAAGAAGCTCAGGAGCAAGTTAAGGATCGCGCTAAGAGCGATGAAACGAAGAATGTTAGGCGTTACGTTAAGAGACAGGATGAGAGTGGTGTGGATCAGAGAGCAAATGGGTATAGCCGATATTCTCAATCACATTAACAGAAGAAACTGGAGTTGGGCAGGCCATGTAATGAATAGGTTACATAACTGGTGGACCATTAGGGCTACGGAATGGATGCCAAAAGAAAGGAAGCGCAGTGTAGGACGACAGAAGGCAAGGTGGGCTGATGAAATTAGGAAATTCGCAGGCGCAAGTTGGAATCGGTTGGCGCAGGACAGAGGCAACAGGAGATCGCAGGGAGATGCCTTCGTCCTGCAGTGGACATAAGATAGGCTGATGATGATGAACCAGACTCTCCAATTGTCTATCCCGCACATAGCACGTACAGAGAAAGCGATGGTGTAGTGAAGAGGGAGAGCGAGGGAAGATACGAGTTCATATTAACCACGTGCACTAGACAAAATACAGCATGTCTGCAGTCCGTCTCTCAGGTTTTCCGCCTTCGTGTGTTGCACAAGAACTACAGGACAAAGAAATGCTGCCATTGCAGAGGTTCGCTCCCGAAGAGCAAATGCACACTACGGTGCGCAGCCGTAGACCTACTGCACAGCGCCCAGCCAAAGCATCCTTCCGTTACGATAAACATTGCGTAATACAAAGGCGAAGGACAGAGGGAGCCGGAAGTTTAACGCTCGTCCGTTCGTGTCTTCCTGTGTCATTTAGATACACATGCCTCACAGCATGTCGAGGTAACCGTAACTAAGCCGGACCCGTCACAGTAGCGCCACTTCGCAGCCTCATCGGCAACGTACGAGCTTGGCCTCCAAGATTGCAACGGCGCCGATGCGATCTCGGGGGCTACGGTACAGGTAACGTTTCACAGGTGGCGCTTGTCGTCCAAGCCGGCTTCTCGGTTTCTCGGTTTCACGGTTTCTCGGTCGTTCCATGGTAGTTCTCTCGTGTGTGAGGTGCGCCAGCGAACAGCGGTTGTCTGAACAGTGACGATACAGGGTTTCGGTTGCTCCTGCCAAAATCCCGTGGATTATAGCCGATCGCTGTGCCTAACTGGTTGTTGAACTGAGCGATAAACGTCCACGGACATGGTCGCGCCGTAGTAGAAAAGCGTGGTGCAAATAATATTTGCGGAGTGGAATCTTCCGTTCGATTCCCACTCCATTTCGGAGAGTGGAGAGCCCCCAACCCTTTTAACTCCCCAGGATGGTGAGAGTTTGACCTTCCCATTCCTGGAGTGGCTGAGCTTGCACATTCCACTCCTCCAATTCCAGCAAGGGCTTTCTTTGTAACTGTTGACTACTTTGACTTCCGTGTCCCTTGAATATGAAAAATAAAAGAAAACCATGCAGGAAAAGAAATTAAGTGTTAGCAACGTAAGAAATAATGTTACGTAATATTTCTTTCGCACAAGAACGAACACGCTTTGTGACTTCTCGTCTTTTTAGACTGTTGTTGCCGGTACTGTCTCTAATTAATAATCATTCGAGTAAAGCAAAGTACAAAATAATCTTGCATCGTGTCCCTTGTAATGGGTGAACACAATTATTTATGAAGGAAGTACACAATCAGAGTTGAAACGGTGGCCTTCAAGGAGGATGTTGCTGTCGCAAGTAAATGAGTTCAGAGCCGGCGGAATCGCTGATGTCTGCTGCTTGTTCTTGTTTCACATTACACTAGCATATTAACGAGTACAATATTTCATCGCACCTCCCCGGCCGCCCTTATCGTGCCTTTTAGATATTCGACAGTGGGCGAAAAAAACATGGCCCGCTTTCCAAATCACCCTTGGACTCGCGCGGCGTCCAAGGGTGATTTAAGTTTGCGACGTGGCCATTTTGCGTCCGGCATTATTCTCCTAGGTCAAGCATGATCTTGCTAAATCGAATGATCCTTGGCAACTTAACTGCTTGACTAAGTATTAAGAAGCTCACTAAAACTTAGGAGTTAAATAACGCAGTTCCCCAACAAAATGTTAAGCATTTATAACTAAAAATTGCTGTCTTTAAACGCACTTCACCAGTGTACCGAAAAAAAAAAAATTCTTGTCATCAGACGTGTACAATGTGTGGAATTGCGTGTTTATAATCTGATGCAGAAATGCTCACCGATATGTAGGTACTGAGAGAGCCTTATTAAATATAAAATCGAGAAATTCAATAAATGGACCAAGTCTAGCGAAGTCTAATTGGCTAATCTACCGGTCTTATAGTCTAGATAGCGATAAACATTTAGCGCTTTGCGACCATGTTCCCATTGAATTACAACTCCATTCCGGAATCTGGGGTTCCCATTCTATTCCCATTCCAGCTACCAGACTGGTACCGTCATTCCATTCCCAGTTCATTCCGGGTGTTTCAATATGTGGAATGATTCCGCAATCATTAGAACTCCAGAGGTGGCACTGCGCAACTCTGACGCAGACTGCAACGCATGGCGTCTTGTGACTCACAATAAGTTGGAGCACAGTTGGACAGAAGAAGCTTGAGCTCAGACTCACGTCCATACTTCTACTACTTCTACTAATTATACTTCCATACTTCCATACTTCTACTAATTATACAGGCGAAACGCGGAGCTAATATTTAATGCCATTGCCTAATTGAGTTCCATTGATGAAGAGGCATTAAGCGGGATCCGAACCAGTTTCGTCAAAGTTATTCTGTTTGCATGCTTATAACTTTTGAACTAAAGCTACTCTTTGATCGCAGTTCATACCTGGCTGAAGAGGACGGAATTGTTGTCTTATACGTCGCTCTAAACGCATACCGTTTGTTTCGAGATTATGTCTCGATAAGGTGTCTGTTGGAAAAGTCATTCTATAGAAGTAATAATTTTACGCAAGATATGGATGCTTTATCATCTCAATGTCCCCAAAGGTTTTCACAAGAAATAAATATTGAAACCATATGGTATAACACAAGAGCTAGTACCATAACTCCCAGCCAATAATTCACATGTATTATTATTTTGTATTATATATATATATATATATATATATATATATATATATATATATATATATATATATATATATATGGGGCCATCGGTTTGGGCCATCGATTGTGTCCGGCATTAAGAAGATACAGCGGGGCGAGAAAACAGAGTAAACGGCCAAGAGGCCAAAAAGTAAGGCGGAAAAGAAAAAGCTATTTTATTCCTTTTTGGGCTCCTTGACTAAAATACGTTGTTGGGCTAGTTGATGCATTATATTTAAGAAATTCGACTGTTTCTTCCATTTCCTTTTCATGCTGTGTCAAGCTCACAGTGGAATGCCAACTCGGTCAATCCACAACGCTGGTTGTCTGTGGGTTCTGGGGCGGCACAAGAGACGTGCCAACACTGTGGAGACTAGAAAGGCACTGCCCCTTCTCCTGCATTCCTCGTGGAAGCTGAGCGGGGCTCGCTAATTGTTTCACAATTTCTCTTTCTCTCTCTCTCTGTCCATCTCTCTCTTTCTCTCTTTCTCTCTCTCTCTCCATCTCTACCTCTCTCCATCTCTCTCTCTCTTTCTCGTGGCCGCCCTTGCACGAACGAGCTCGGCGTCGATCCTCTTCGTTATTCGCGGTGAAGGTGCGAGACACTCACGCAGCGTCGTCTGCTCTCGCTTGTGACCCGGATGGTTATCAATCGAAAAATGCAAAGTATACAAGCTACCGAAAAGCTACTGCTCTCTCGAATATTTAGAGCTTTTACTTTGTCATTCCACCCTTCCTGTGTCCACCTGTCTTTGCCCATAAATTTCATTACCATGACATTTAGTTCCGCAAACGCTTGAAAACCGAAATGAAAATGGCGTTCTTTTTTTTAAGCATACCTTTCGGCATAAGATGTTTTCCTTTTTTTTTTTCAATTCGAAGACATATCAACTCGCACATTGCTGTAGTGGACCTAACCTCGGTTCCTACAACGTTATGCGAGTCAGCGAGCGAATGACCCGAGGACCGTTCGGACCGATGACAGGAGCCGAAGCTCTTTTTTAATTCTTCCATTTTTCTTCTAATTTCGTAGCACGAGGCACAAGACACACGCGCCGTAGCGCACCATGTATGAAAGGCCGCCGAGGAAGATGATGGCTGCCAGCGTAACTTTCAAGAGGGGAGGTGATACCTCTACGTAAAATATAAAACATTTTAAACACTACCACCGCTGACCACCACCATCACCTTCAAGCGCCACAATGCGGCATAACTTTCGATTGTACTTGTGAAGTGAGTATCTCAAGAGAGATAACCATAAGCTGCCGCTTAGATTGCTCAGGGGAAATCTGACAACACTTGAGCATCTTGCGCAATAATGAGCGTCTGACGCCGGAATACTTCAAACGCTACTTTGTGCAACGTGGTTTCAACGAGAGCACGTGAGCGCGATGGTCACATGACATCACCCAATAAAAGAGCATTCGTGTATGTTAGACCAAGAGGGAAGCCACCGTATCACTTCCAGCTCTTTTCAGCACACCCAGAGAAGCCCACGCGCACGGTGCCACGGCATTCGCAAATCACGCACTCGTTGTACATAATGGCGCAGTTGACTTCTGACCTTAAACGTGTTCCACTTACCGTTCTTCAGCAGCTCTGCCGGCACCGACTCTTCGCAAGCGACTTCGCGCACAGAACTCGAGGATGTACCCGCGTAATTCCTTTGTAGCACACACTGTCTGAAGTGAAAGCACTCGAGGAATCCGCGCTTCTAGACCTCGCGTTGGCCACTCCGTCGCACTCAAGGAATTCGTTTAGTCCCGTTCCACTGCACAAGCACTTATTTTCCCGCAGACACTGAGCCCAGACAGCGGCACCGGCGACTGTCTGGGCCATCCTGCTATCAGCCATAGTGGCGAGAAGGAGAAGCACGAAACAAGAATGACAAATGTGCGGACTTATAGATAACAAAGCGGCCGGTTCAGTTGTTGGTGTCCTGTACGTCGATGAAACGGCGCACTCTGATAAATGGAAATCGCAGCTTCGCTGTGCTTCCGGTGCCTCGGCAGTATAAGAGTATAACGCGTCGTCTGCCGCGAGTAACGTTGCTGTGTACTAGGCAAGCAATAACGGTAACCCGTGTGTTTGGGGCGAAGAGTGCGATGATAGAGTATACGGCGCGATCATCTTTAAGTTTTCTGGAATTCTTAAATGTCTCCTGGGGCAGATAGCATAATTCTTGTCCATGAGCTGGATTATCCGAACATGCGGAAATTACTGGCACGAGAAATAGAAACATATCTTCAGGTAATAAATAATAATAATGTACTAATTAAGTTCATAATTAATTACTTCACGGCACATATTGTAATTTACGAATTGCAGCCGGTGAGATCGGAAGACGTACCCACTCGATATGAATCTCCAGGATGACACCAGTTTCGAGATATTATTTCCCCAAGTGTGGGACGAAATACGAGGGTGTTCCGGCTACTATTGTGCTTCAGTGCGTAAAAGAGCGCCTCGTTAAAAAAAGTTACTGGAGCAACAGTGTATATTTATGTCGATATTGATGGCACATATGCCGAAACTGGTGTAATTCGGAAAATTCATTCCAGGTGGACACGCCTAGCATGCTCACCGGCTACAATGCAGTATCGACAACCTTGGAACTTGCCCTAGTTCTTACGTTCCACAGCTATGCTCCTCTGACGGTTTTCTGCCTGGAAGCCCGCATGATATTCCGAATACTTTTGTAAAATTACTTTTGTGAAATTAAACTAGCGGCGCCGTTGGCTATCGCGCCTTCAGCACCATTAAAATTTGTGGCGAGGAAGAATGCGGTGAAATAGAGACGGGAATGCTGACTCACAAAGGACGAAACGGCCGGCTTAGTGACTGGCGCGCTGTCATGCGACAAAACGGTCATCTCGTGGACATGCGTCTCTTTCAACGATAGTTTCGCTTTTGTCTGACGTCATACCCGGCACGAGGTCCAACTGGAGCGCCGGTCGGGGCTTAACCAGTCGTCGCCCGCTTAAAGCGAAACGCTGGTACATGATCCCTCGAGAATGCTTCCTCTCTGCTTCGGTGGTGCGGCAGCGTTGCGAGCAACGTTGCTACCATGTTGTCGGACACTACAATCCGTAGCTCTTGTAGGGAAACCATAAAGGCACGAAGGATCTTTCTTTTTTATAAAAGTCCTGCTGAGTGGATCGTCCCACGTCACAGAACATTTTAACTCATGACCTACGTCACACCACTGCCTTACATACATCGCTTCCTGTCGTCGACAAACGTTGTCGTTCATCCGGCCACCGACCCGCTTACATCGAAATATATTTCGAGCACGGTGGTAGTTACTTGCTACTTGCAAAAAATAAGAAGGTTAACTATTTAAAGTTGTCACAACTCTATTTGCTGTCTCACAATGCAGTTCCAACGCGGGTTAATAATCACGATGCGACGATCATGCGCAAGTGATGTGCCTTATGTTCATGAGGGATGTGCTATAGCTAGATGATAATCTGTCACATATCTTGAGTTCTTCCTCCGCATTCTATTGTATGCGAATGCTCAACAAACATTCCGTTCTCAAATAATTATCTTTATTTCGCATCAGGACTTGCGGCCTGACATTGTTGTTCGCTGATGAAACCTAGAAATTTTTGGCTGCCAAACCTGACCATAATCACGTAACAAGTCTGTGGTCAAGCCTACAACTGTCAAGCCTAACAAGCCTACAAAAATTTTTTAATATTACCTAAAAATTCTATTCCGAGCTTATGTTTTTTAAATGCGAACTCCTTAACCAAGTCAAAGGTTGCCAACTCCTGGCTCTTGAGTGCGTAAAGTAAGAAGGGGGCGGGGGGGATGCTGGCGACGACCGACCCCGTCATTGCCAGGAGCCGCCAGTCTGTACGTGCAAGAAAGTTTCACAGTTTTCTTAGTCTTACCATGTCGTCATTTACAAAAAAGGCGCTGCAGTTACCTGGCGAACATGGCTACCTGCCAATACATACAAAGGTACTGTGAACGGTCAAGGCCTACAATAGAACAAAGACCTCGACACACACACACACACACACACACACACACACACACACACACACACACACACACACACACACACACACACACACACACACACACACACACACACACACACACACACACACAAACACACACACACACACACACACACACATACGCACGCACGCACACACACACACACGCACGCACGCACACACACGCACACACACGCACACGCACACACACGGACGCGCTCACACAAAGAACATTCAACTCAGCTGTGGGTATTATAGAAAGGATATTTGACTTATCGATTGTTATTCATGAAAAAGATACGCAAAAGTCGGTAACATTTGTCCGTCCCTATTTGGTAAAGTCGGGACTCAGGGCATTCACTGATAATTCAGGACTACTTCGCTAAATTCGGGAAGGTTCGCAACCCTAACCAAGTCATGTGAATGATTCAGGACTGCACAGCCCTGATCTGAATGTTCGAGAAACGCCCGTTTCACGCCTGTTCGAAGTGGCCGGTAAGCTGAGGTAGGCTGACGAAGCACCCAAACGGTGACTTCGATTGGCTGGGCGGGTCGCAAGCCTTACAAACGAAGCACTCATTTCAAAGTTGGACGTGCTGGTGTTCATCTTAGCAACAACGCAGAACAACACGATGTGCCAAAAGAGGACAAAAGACAGCAACGTGTTGTGTCGCCTTCCCAAGTCGTGTTTTGGCGCTGTGCACCGAACGCTGGTTCTCTTGGCATCATGGACAGAGACATGGCGGCAGTAGCGCACAGGTCGGTACGTTGCGCTATGCTAGGTTCGAGTGTTTGCTATAGCATGCATTGCCTGGGGCCTTCTAGCCAGACAGTTTCCCGTCAGGCTGAGGACGAATGCCCTGTTGCGGGACTATGATAAATTTAATTTCTCTTAAGGCTCGGCATCCTTAGCCGCGTTCACGCGGCTTTGTTTCCAGCGCTGTGAACCTCGCCGCCTCTCTTGTTGTAGCATTTGTGTGCCAAAGTAGTTGTTCTTAAAGACGAGGCCTTCCTACGAAGGTCATCGACTGCACTTATCAGTCAGTTTAACCAATGGTCGGAGGCACTGGTGCCGTAGCATAACAGTACTGCACATGTCTGTTCGATCTTTTTACGGTCTTCTTTTGGATTCGTCAATATGTAGCTAGTGTTACGTAAACGGGCTTGACCAATACCTTGTGAATTTAGACCAGCTTTTCAGTCCGCTCCTGATTAGCTCGTAGTAGCTCTAGTTACACAGCTCTATTTTACGTATTAATGCATTGTACAGGCGCCAGCTGTCTCCAGCCCATCATCTCTCGATAGAAATACACATAGAGAGAGAGAGAGAAAGAAAGAAAGAAAGCCAGAGAGAGGTTGTGATATGAAATTATATATGACTTAAAAACCATGTTCAGCGCTCGTGGAAGGGTGCTCACTAATCCTCGCCCATCTTGTCTTTAACATGCCGGAGAAGGGTCGGCAGGAGGATCACAGTAGTGCGATCGAGCCTTCCTGAACACCTCTCACTGGCGGGAACACGTACTTAGAGAGAGTGCTTTCTTGGATGAAGTCTGGCGTCACTCTCTAAATCGGTATGCGGTATACTGCGGTATAAATCGGTATACACGTATTCGTTTGAAGTACTCAATCCTCGAGGGAATAGGTGTCCGAACGGATTATCAAAATCATCTTCGATATTCTCATTGACCGCGGGCGGTGTACATTCATCTGCTGCCGCTGACAGGTCACTGAAATGCCTCGCTGTCAGGTAAAAAAGAACAAGTACTGAAGTTCAGAGAAAGTCCTACGCTTCACTTAACCGAATAATTAGCATTTAGTCTGCCGGGGCGGAAAAATCTCAGAAACGAAATTTTATTGGAAGTATGACAATAGGTGGTCATATTCTCTCATTATAATGGCTAATCGAATGGAAATGACGTCACATAAAGTATTTCCAATTATGAGCAACGCAGCACCTTGCTGCGCTGTTGATTACGAATGGATGTCACTGTCTGAGTTGCAAAGATACTGGAATTGCGAAAATTTGTGTAAATTGCGTAAGCTTTTTGCAGGCGAGACATTTAAGGAGCTTAATCAGGCTCGCCGAATTAATTCTTAGCCAGTGATTTGAAATGAGCCAGAATCTTATATAAAGAAAAAAGAATTGTAGGACGTTCTCATCACATAACCATGCCTAATTAAACATATAATTTCGTTCGATCTCCTTCGTAACAACAAAATAACAACGTCTTCAGTCGAACGTAATATTTTAGTAATCATAGCGCTTGTCTCAGAGCGAGTGCTTCTTACTTTTTATCCTTCGGCACCCTTCAGATGAGTGTCGACATTTACTTCAGGTGCGTCCCAGCCATCTCTGATTAAGAGATTATGGGTGGTGTTAACCTAAATTCATCAAAGTCTGGGTAAGTGAATTCTAAAGCTGAGCTCTTTAGTCCGCACGTGCCCAGGTGGGCAGTGCAATAATTCCAGGGTCAACGGTTAGATCACGGCTGGTGCTCGCGCCGTCTCACGAAGCCTAATTAGAGTTTAGTACCTCGTCTGCACTGCTAGAAAACAAACCCATAAAAGAAAACAAAAAGAAAAAGAAAAGGAAATGACATAATTGATGGAAACAGAAAACGAAAACAAAACGAGGAAATGTCACGCGTGAGTGAACGGCCAAGAAAGAACGAAAGAAAGAAAAAAGAAAGAAAGAAAGAAAGAAAGAAAGAAAGAAAGGAAGAAAGAAAGAAGGAAAGAAAGAAAGAAAACAAAAAAAAAGCCTGCAGCAAGATTCTCCTTTGGCTGTGTCTGCAAATTCTAGCAGTAATAATTTGCAATTTATATTAATTAGGGCCCTACCAGCTAGTTGCCTTGCCATGTCATGTTTATTTATAAATAAATAAATAGCCCAAGTAGCCGTGCACACTGAATTCCTCGAGGGTGATTTGTACGGAATAAGTGCAAGGAAGCAACTGCGTTTATCATTTTATAGAGCTGATATTTTCGTAATTGTTGCCAACTGAGCCACGAAAGGTCAATGATTTTTCTCGTCATGTTTATTGCCTTAGACTGGGCATTTATTGCTGCAATACGTATCCCCATCGCTCGACTGGCCTCAGTCGAAGTACCTTTAGCTTCATAGCTAAACCTGGGCAGCACGATGTTCCACAGACGCAAGAATATAGACGAACAACATAAACGGGGCATGCACTGTGTTTCCGATTGTCTTCTTTTATTTTGATATTGTTACATTGTGGTGGCCAGGTATAACCATACTGTGAATCCGCACCTACATGCCCCCTGTATTCTTTTTTATCAAGATAAGATATAAGCGGAGCTAGTGGTGTTGCCGTTCGCTGTTCACGGCTACCGCTTCTCATTTGCATAACAACACAGGATAAAAAATAACGATATATGTAACTTATTTCATTGAGTGATGCCTAAATAACACAGAAGAACATGCAAGGACACTAATGATAAGTCTCTACCGAAGAGGTCTCGTTGAAATAAAGTCCGCGGATGTGTGGAGTACACAAATTTCAGAAGCACGAGTGGGTCGCAATTGCACATGGTGTGGTACAGTCAATATCCTTCGCAAATGCCAACGTATTTCTACTCTTGCCTTATCAGTGGTGGTACGACGCATTTCCCGCCACTTTGAGACGCAATACGGCGTCAGGGATGAGGTGCCGGGAGCAGCCCTACCTAAGCGACAGAGCTCCACATACCTCTAGCGTTTGTTAGCCCGCCATTCAACTGTGTCTTCCCTCTACAGCTCTTCAGACTGAGAGCATGGTACCTAAAAATGAGTTCAAATACAGCGTTATGAATAAGCGCGACCGCCGCGTGGTTCCCTATTCAACAGCACTGGAGACTGTACTACATAGTAACGTTGCCTACGGCATCACTTTGACAAAACACAGCTAACTCCGCAGCTTCCATGTGGGCTGACGACTTCCCCATCTGACAGTCGGACAGGTTCTTCTTCAACGGGTCGAGCAGACGCACCCGCGAGGTCGTCCGGAAGAACTTCACGGTGCGCGTCCATGTCTGGTGGCACCATCCAGAATGGCCTCAAGTGCGATAAATAGGCCAACGGAAACAACTGTGGAAAATGACGAGCTATAATTTCAATGATGGGTTACACGTCTGAAGTCTTTTCAGGTCACTTTTACCTACGGCATTGATTAGGCGTCACAGGGGACGATGTACAAGAGAACCCCTCCAAAAAAGGAACTGCCTCTGACAGGACCAATTGTTGCAGCATTTAGTCGAGGGTTGCGCACGGAGCGCCGTTGTTTCAGGTTCGGCATGAGTTTGGTATGCTGTGGGTAACAAGAACGAAGGCTGTAGAGTGGGATTGTCCGAACCCTCGAGATATCACTCAGGAGAAAATTCCCGAATCTATAAATCGCACAGAAGGGCAAAAGCACGAAACCAGGAAATTAAGCCATGTGCTCTGCTGAAGAAGGTAACTGGGCGCTGGCTAACACTCCCAAGGTTCTAGTAGTAAAACATATACCCAAGAAAGTAGATGGGAAAACGGCGCCACGTTAGCTCAATTTGTAGAGCATCGCACGCGTAATGCGAAGAAGTGGGATCATTCCCCCACCTGCGGCAAGTTGTTTCTTCATCCACTTTAATTTTCCATTCATTTATCCTTCCTTTAATTCAATTAGTACGTACAAGTAATTCCCGCTGTTTTCCTTGGTGTCATTGTTTGTTGTATTCTCATATATATATATATATATATATATATATATATATATATATATATATATATATATATATATATATATATATATATACACACTTTATTTGACAGGAAAAGATTTTAAGGAGGGGTGGTCGTAGCCCCTCAGCACAGGGCCCCACTGGCCTCTGCCACCTTCCTGACCTGAATGATTCAGGACTTTTGTCCTGCCAAGTCGGAACGGGTGAGCTGCGCCTCCCAGTGCTCCATTGTGTCATTGCTATTTGGCCTATGAGGGCGCTTAGTGCACTCGCAGGTCACATGTATTAGGGTGGGTATGCCACCGTACCAAGGGTAGTTGGCCCTATAGCGAGTGGGATACATGGCTTTTAGCATCTTTAGATGAGCGAATACCCAGGTCTGTATTTCGCTCAATCGGCGACCTTTTCTCCATTAACTTTTGGGTGCGGCGCCGCGGGTATTTCCCGCGGACTCCAAGCTGATGAGCAAGGAAATCTGTGGCATTTAAATTGATGGGAGTTTGTTGGGGATAGAAGAGGATGCAGGGAAACCTCGCTTCTCTACTTAAAGCCATCGCTAACCGGGCGATGGTGCTAAGTAGAGGAGCGAAGTTTCTGCATTGAGCCATAGTTTAGAGGTCGATTTCGCTTTTTTTTTTGTCGTATTAAACAAAGCCCGAATTACGGGAACACAAGCAATGACTTTATTTCTTCTTTTACCCACCGTGATAGCTCAGCGGCTGCGGTGTTGCGTTTCTGAGCACGAGGTCACGGGGTCGATTCAGGTCGCGGCCGCCGCCTTTCGACAGGGGCGGAATGTTAAATCACGGGGATCTCACGCACTATGGGGAATCGACGCAAGCGAAGTTTTCTGAGCTGTTTGCTTTGATTGCCGATAAATAACGGTGATGTCGACGGCGAATCTTTAACTTCTTCAACGTTTAGTGCAACATGAGAGCGGTGAGTCAACGGTAAATGTTACTTTGCGTGCACCAGTGCTGTTTGTCTGCGTATAGTGGACAGAAAACACAGCGAGATGTGTTTGCAGAGGCTTTGTTGTGCGACGTGTCCCCTCCGAGAAGGTTAGTTTTGACATTCCATCACACGGCACATCGCATCGCGGCAGAAGCGTTAAACATTAATGGAATGGCAGAATACGGAGTGGCTAACCACGGAGTGTCAGACTACGGATTTATTCGTACCCCTTGGGGTTCTTTAACGAGCACCTAAGTCTAAGTACACGAGCGTTTTTGCACCGCAATCCTAGAACTAAGCTCGGCCGGACGAACACTTTAAAAGTGATTCGATACGTTGATGACTTTTTAATTTTTTATCATACTAACACTCCTGACGCGCAGCGTGCTGCTGCTGTGATATATGACGTGTTCCGCACAGTTTTAGGTTCTTTTGAATTGACCACGGAGCGTCCGTCAGATAATAATCGGCGTTTTTTAGACTTGCAACTATCGTTCTCAAGCAACCATGCATGTTGAGGTTATGCTCCTCGGTTTAATAAGAGCCTGCTCTCCTTCTCCTCCGCGCACTAAAATATAGTTGAGCGCGGTATTGCAAGATCTTGCATAAAGGCGGCCCTCATCGCGTCTTGCGACCACCAAGTAGATACAAGCCTCGAATTGCAATTAGCCAGGCTGAAGCTCGCAGGTTTCCCATTACCGCTTTTAATTAGCATCACTGCAAAGCCTCGCAACAAGCCTTAAAAGAAAGCAATCAGCAGGTGCTCAATCTGAGAATAACTCACGGCAAATGGTTACGGTTATCCAATATGTGCACCAGGTTGCGCATAATCTCAAAAAGGTTGTCAGCAAGGCAGGTGTTAGGTTACTGTCAGAAATAAGTTAGGTTGCCTGTGCTATCAAGTCAATCGGGTGACCGAGAACAACAAAAAAAGTTGTAAAAAGCAGCACAGGCAGATGGTTGTTGTTGATTGTTGTGACCGTGTGGTTTATAAGACTTGTCTTTCATGCAAACGTTTTTATATCGGTCGAACGGGCGGTGCATCAATGATCGCATGCGCGAACACTCAAACAAGGTTCCAAAACGAGCTACATGCAGTAAATTGTCATTGCATTGCAATGAATGTGGCTGCAAGCCGTCCTTTAAAAATGTGACCTATTTGTCAAAATGCTGCGATGACCGCGCACGTCTTATTTCCGAAGCCTTTCACATCCATAATAGCGTCGAAACATGTGTAAGTCTCACCTCCATTTCTCTCCTTCCGAAGGAGATAGCCTTCCTATCTAATTGGTTGCAATTTATTGCCCCTGCGCGTGCGGAATTTCTGTTGCTTTTGTGCTTTGAAATATGCTGTCTGAAAGAATAAAGACCCTTGGTTGTTAGTCAGCGCTGTGGCCTGTGTCCCGTTCTACGTCCTGTTGCTTAGCGCTGTTTTCTGCTCGGAAATGAAAATATTACGGAGGCGAGTCTCCGGCACATCCCAAATTATCACTTTCATTGCTGGAGCCCGGTGAGGTAGCGACTGCCAGTCAATGGTGATGTTTGATAATGCTTATGTTGATGGCCTCTTGCCTATAGCCGTCATATTCCGCAGCGACTGTCCCTAACTCAGAAAAACTTGGAAGCAGCATGTAACAATAGCCTGCGTGTTTGTCTCGGTCGTCCGAAGGGGTCGTCTTGTAGAGGGACAATATCTGAGGCTCACTGTTTAAGTCTTGACCTGCTACCAATTAAGAAAACGACCCCGATACATATAAGGCACGTGGTTCAAAACAAGAATGATTTCTTGAGCAATATCAAAACGTAAAACAATTCTGGATCCGGGCAAGCTGTAGGAAAAATTCGGCTTACTATCCTCAAATAGGCACCGCAGATCACGCCACTACAGTTCCTTCCGTGGATGCTGTCTCCTCTACACATTCGAAAGTACATCCAAGGAATGGAGCCCAAGAAGAATATGCCTCGAGGAGCTATTTTACAGACAGCACTGACATACATGAGCCTGAAGTACTCGAGTACGAACCACGTATTTATGACGCTTCCCCAACGCAACACAGCTCTTCCTGTGGTATTTTTAGTTCCTTCCACAGACCAGAAATTTTCATGGCGTTTAGTGGGAGTAACGTCATCATTGTCTGAGCTGTACGCGATAAAACAGGCGTTATAATACGTGCCGCGGCAGCTTTTACAATACTGGACCTTCTTCACAGACTCGAAAGTAGCATTTCAAAGCCTTTGCATGAAAAGCAGTAAATCAAGCAATTACATTTTGGTTCAGGACATAGCATACCTACATTACTAGGCATCTAACGCTGGACGTGTGACAACATTTCAGTGGCTTTCGGGACACTGCGAGATAATACGTAATGAAAAGGCGGATGAGGTAGCCCGCCAACGATATGATCGCATAAGATTTATAAAAAACATTTTTCACTAAATATGAGGCTTCAGCTTTGGCGAAGCGATATGTACTCAATGAATGGCGTAGAAGATGGTCTTGACCTTCAGGCAATTACAAGTTTTTGCTCAACATCGACCCAGAACTTCAGTTAAGGCTACCTAATGTCTGCCACGGCATCTGGAGACCCTCTATCACCGGCTTCGACTTAACGTTGCATACGCGAACAATCTTCTTTTTCGCAATGCCCAGACCACAAATCCATGTTGTCACAGCTGTGGCGCCGCGGTATCTCTAGAGCCCATCTTGCTCGAGTGCCCAGCTTACAGATACGAGCGACATCGATAGGAAATTTACATGTAAAAGCTCGAGCAAGGCCGCTTGACATTGACACGGATGCTGGGTCCCTGGCCTTGCCCATCAAAACAGCGCAAAGCCCTGGTCTGTATATTGAATCAATTGGTTTGCTGCATAAACTATGACTCACGCACGTCGTCTTACGAAGACTGGGATTCCATTTTTTTGGCATTTACCATCTAGCTTCGTCGCATGGGACCCTTACTCTACTGCTGATAACATCCCGCGACCTGCATTTTTTTTTCTTCTGCCTATCCTCTTCTAGGGCCTTCTCCTTCGTTCCGTTCCCTGCAGAGTAGCATGTAGGCGAAAATACGCTGGCTAAACACTCAGAATTTTCAATGAAGAACTTTCTCTATCTCTCACTTGCATTAGATAATTACGAGCAACATTTATATAGACGCTTTCCACGGCGATCCCGTAGACACCATCATGTTTGGTCGCGTGGTGACACGTCCGTTGCTTACCTCAGTGGCCTTCGTTGCTTCCGCGTTTAGAATGGACGTGAATGGTGCCGGTGCGGCTCAGCAAACCTCTATTTCGGCAGATATTGTACACGGTGATTGGGTAGACGACACGAAGCTTTGGCTACATCTCCAGAGGACACGTAAACACTTTCGAAACTCGTTACGCCTTGCCCAAACGGTGCAAGCGCTGTATGCGCTGCCTGTACTAGAAGATGGGCTAGAAATGTATTCGATGCTGTGCATGCATTGCGCTTCGAAATTAATCAGGATCAGTGTCTCTTGCTATTCGTTCTTTATTCGCCAATCACTTTGAAGCAGCGGCTTGTCATGTTCTGATTCAGTGACGTTTCTCGGTGTGGTCACTAAGTGATTTTTTATTTTCTGCCTTTCGCTCGCGAGTGCGTTCAGTCATGTATATTTGGTCTTTCCACGCACAAGGCTTGGAATGTAGATGTTCACTACTTTTCAAAAGCTCGTAGCAAATACATATTATCGGTAGTCACTCGCTTACTCTGTGGGTCGCCAGGAAAACGTTCAGCTTCAAACATTCGCGTGTTGTTGGTGTAGTCCGTTACCCATGCTTCGGCGCGTTGATTCAAGAGTGCACCCCTTCATTTATTCTCGATACGTGGGCGATAAAGTGGGCGTAAGTGTGAGTGCATGTTGAGGTAGATGTGGGTAGATGCCATGAAACGGCGCTACTCCCTATGTCACTGTGTAATGAGTGGTACTCACTCTTGCCGATGCTCTTAGGTTGAAGTCCTTCCTTTAGATGTTAGCGATACAGTGCTGGTGTATGAGCAAATTTTTTTGTACTCGAAGAAAGCCATGCATCGCGAAGGGCCGAAAACAGAGGCAATCCTTGTTTAACAGCGGCCCGTGAACTTGGCCACACAGACTCAATCCCTTCCTTCATATGCTAGTCACTATTTTTGCAGCCAACTACTGCACACGCATTCCCTCTACCGTTACGCCTTTTGCATCATGAATAGATCACAGAGCATTTTCGATCACCCCACTGCACTTCCGACAGCTGGTCACACAGTAGCAGCGCAGAAGCTGCAATGGTTTCGGATTCGTGCGCTTTCGGTTGAGACAACGTGCGGCGCGCCGCCGAAAACGCGAATCTCGGTTCTCTAGAGCGAACTACTCCGCGAAAAGGGTCTACACATATAGCGTTTACGGCACGTGTCACACTCACGATCATGTGGAGAAAACTCGTAACGATCACACAAGATGTCATCGTGTAAGCGTCCTGCTTGAAAGGACTCTTCGTCGAGCTCTAGTGGAACCAGGCTAATTGTCAATGTTTCTACATCAGGTACTAAAAGATAAGAAAAAAAAGAAGGCTTTGTATTCCCTACACTGCCATATTCATTATGATTGTAACTGCCATAGAACATTTCGAAGCAGGCTTTCAGGGCATCTTGAAGGTGGACGGGGGAGAAGCCGAACGCCATCAACGTGGCAGTGAGCACCCCTGCCTGAAAAAAAAAGCGTCTAGCTTCATCAGCCTGGAGCTGTAAATACTTTATGTAGACTCCGACATGCTGTAAGTCTACTGGCATGGCAGTGTGTGGGCCCATTTATACGCCTCTAACTCGACTAACAGACAGACATACTCAAGGCTAGACGTTTGTCTGATCATTAGAGCACTGACAACCAACCACCTTGCACTTACGAAAGAGGGGCTAGTAAAAAAATGGCGACGAAATAAGAAAACAGTGGCCTTTAAAGCTTTGTCATTGTAAAGGCCGAACGTTCATTTTCATATTCTCTTTAAAAGATACAGTGGTGCATGAGCTGCAGATCAAGATTTTATTCGTTGAATGCAGCCACGATTTTCTCAGTGCGAAAATTTCTTTGACGTACCAACCAAGACCAGATAACGCAAGACCTGGAACCCTTTTTTTTCACCGCTTTACCTTCACCGGCAGTGTAACTAGTTCTCGCGTACATAGAAAGGAGAAAAGAAGGAAAGAAAGCACATCCCTGGCTTTGATCTGCTTCTACAGGCAGTCATCGAGAAGAGTGAAAGTGGTTGGCAACCGAGTATCTTCGGAATTTCTCTCGACCAATCCTAGCCTCCTAGAAGCCGGTTGCTCTGAGCACAAGTGCTCCACATGGCTGCTGCTGTTCAAACTTCGTTTTCTATGAGCACACAGTGCTGTGCTTTTGCGCTGCTACCTGCAAGGAATCTAGTAGTACCGCATTTACTGTGTGTCGCAATCGAGGCCTTTCGTTTAAACAGGACAAACTTCGTAATGTGCTTTTTTTTTAAGTGCATTCAGTATTGCCAGCCGAGTCCGAGAACCCACGTCTTTACAGAGTGAAACAGCCAAAGAATACTTGCCTAGTGGGCCCTGTGGCTTTACGTTTGTTGCTGGGATGAATCTGCGGTGGCTATGAATTATGGGGGTATCTCAAAACAATTGCGCTTGCGAGGGTTGCAGAAACCTAAGAAAAGAATGAACATGAGCAGACAAATGGTACATATTGGGCCGTATGCCGCAACGGTCAATAATGTTACCATTAGTGATTCGATGCATCCGTGTTCGACAGGTTGTCAGGCCATAAATAAATAATATTCAGTGAGGGTTGCGAGTTAAGCAAGAGTTAAGCTCAGCAATTGTCTTATGCTGAAGAATTCTACCCATCCTTACTTTTCCGCGGGGGCAACAACGTTTTCTTCTACATTCAACTTTAGCAAGCGTCTATGTCCTCTTCGTGCAATTGGAAATCTCAAGATTCATCAAAATTTAGGAAGATTCAAGAGAAAGTTCGTGTCGAACCTCTTATAAAATTAATCACTTTAAGTCTACGGAACCATGAAACATTTGTTTGCATGTCTATAAAGATAATTGATATTGCTTAATTAAACGGAATTTAATAAGCAAGTTAAGGACCGTCCGTAACAAATTTATTTTCTGGTTTTTGATACGAGTTACAGCTGACGCCATGCTTCTCTAGGTGAAGGTTGCACGTTTAGAAAGTTTGAGTCCTCCACCGGGTGTCCCAATTCGTAATTGATTTGCTTCTCTTAAGAAAAAAGCAACGAGCGGTATATTTACCATAAGGGGTGCATCCGATCCTCGTATTCCTTTTTTTCTGGCAGCTCCCTGCTGTCGAATGCCGAAGTACAAACATGAATACGTGCTATTCTATTCTCACACATTTTCTAATTGTCCTCAGACGGTGCAATTTTTCTCTCACGTCTCGCTTGCATCAAAGGAAGTGGCGTTTCACGTGAGAAGAACGCGCGGTTAGGGCGTTATGCTCTAACCTCGAGCGTGGGGCCCACCGCAACTCCTCCAGCTGGGTTTTATCTTGCGCAGATGTCTGCTGATGTCTCAGTCATGTCGTTAGCCCTATTCCCCTACTCCCTTCCCCCAGCGCAGGGTAGCCAACCGGACTCTCAACTGGTTAACATCCCTGCCCTCCTTTCATCTCTCTCTTTCTCTCTCTCTCTCTGAGCACTCAGTGTGCGTGCGCGCTACACATTCGAAGAACGCTCACACGACAGCGGGGATGAAAGCAAGGACGACAAGACGCGTGTTGTGGCAAAAAAGGAATCAAAGGATGGGGCGACGCTACAGCACGGCATTACACAGCACTCACTGCTTTCGCCTTCGTTTCGGTCTCGCTATTTTTGTCGCACTGACGAAATACCCGGCCTTCTTAGTCTCCCGCATTAGTCCAGAGCAGCGGAGGACTGATCGGGAGAGAGGAACACCCGACAGTATACACCGCCTTGGCAGCTGCTTGCGGCACGCCGTGTGCACCAGACGATAATCTCGGGACGCCAGCGAGCTTACGCCTGAGTTGTCGCAGACTAATGCCGTGCTAATCCGTCTGGAGCGAGTTTTAAAGAAACAAAAACAAAATGCACCTAGCTAGGACGGCTCTATATTACCGACAACTTGCTCTACAGCACCACGACACGCCTACATGAACTCTTTCTTGCGCAATTAGCGATTGACGATATCGCCACCGTGTAACGTGTGCGACGACTTGAGTTAGTTTTGTGCGTCGGCACGCGCTTTCCGATCGGAAAGAGGTGTCCTCAAATCTGCTTTCCACTTACCTGGCAGGCTATCTCAAACGGCACCGCATTCTTGGTTCTCGAAGCAACATTGCCGTATTTTGCTCCCAACGAAGGTGCCATTTGTCTTTCTCTGGCACAATCGCCTGAACTAGGCACACTGTATTGACCTGCTACCATTCTGTGCTCGTGCTTGTCACTAAGGTAGCTTGCGTATATTGCGTGTGTATGTGTTTTGCAGGAGTTGGTCATTCCGCCTATCACCCTTGTAACCTGGAGTAACACGCTGAGCGTGTGACCAAGAGTGTCTAAAATACGTATGCTAAGCGTATCCCTGAATATTCGAGTTGTCAAGTTCGATTTTAAAGTTGAACTTGATTGTAACAAGCTCGATGAGTAGCTGGAACAGCTAGACAAGAGGAGAAATACGCCGCATGCGCTGAGCCTTCATCTGGAATTTTATTGAACCACTGGCTGGCACTCGCGGGCACAAACATATGTGTTGTGCCAAGCGTATCAGTAAAATCAGCGCTAGAAAATTAAGGAAAGCTTCGCAAATGCGTGCTGTAGTTGAGTGATGTGTAATGGACTGTTTCATTTATTGGTTTTCCCAAATAGCCAATACCTGTGCTGAAGTCGCGGCGCGTGTGTTTTGTAACGGTAATGCTCTAGGTACGGGACCCATCATGGATATAATTCACTTTGGACGATTAGGGCTTGCAGCGTGGTCTATCACTCCTTGCCTCGCTGTTTTTACATGGACGTTCTTCAACATAAAGGGACACCAAGTCACTGGACTTGCACACTTTCCTGGGCAAGACTACTAGTATGGTGGAACTGCGCCATGGTTTCCTTTTGTCTGCATGAAGTGATGTAAGAGGCGGCGACGAGGCAAGGCCTCGAAGTCCCCTCATGGGAGACCTGAGCCCGGGTCGTCAAATTTGCCGGATTCAGAATAGAGTTGTTTCCATCCATGTAAGGAACGCAAAATATAGAAGGGGAGCAAAATATATGAGGTCTTCCACGCCCTTCTCGCTTTGTCTTTTCTGCAGCGTTCTTCTGGCTGGGCATAGCGTTGTATGGTCAAAATTAGTAAGGCCGAATTGAAAAGAGGCTGCTATTACTGGTGATGACAAGCGTATTTTGCGGACGCAGTAGAAAAAGAAAAGAAAGAAAGACGAAAGAAACATAGCGTAGAACCAAAAATTTGAAGATTCAGCGTCTCAAACAATCTCGAGTGACGTGTTCCTATATGAGTATGAGTAGTCTGAGAACGTATGTGATTTGCGGCAAATACTTCTTTCTAGTGGTGCTGGGACACCGCGAGCCTACTTTTCGAAGAGGGGCCCGAATGGACACACAGACACACACACACACACACACACACACACACACACACACACACACACACACACACACACACACACACACACACACACACACACACACACACACACACACACACACACACACACACGCGCGCGCGCGCGCGCGCGCGCACGCACGCACGCACACACACACACACACGTACGCACGCACGCACGTGCACACACACACACACACACACACACACACACACACACATATATATATATATATATATATATATATATATATATATATATATATATATATATATATATATATATATATATATATATATATATATATACAATGCGATAACGTATGAGCGCAGGCACGTGGTTTATTTTAAATTTTGCGGGCGTTCCTTAAGCACCGAAAAATGTACGCTGCCACGAAAGACTGGATCGGTCATTTCTGAACTCCTCTACAGTGTAATGAAACGCAAATATTAAACATATTGTATAATTGATATCACTTAACTAATAAACTGAATAAAATAAAATGTATGTAGAATCTTCTCAGGGAGTGATCTGAATAATGCGTGAGAATTTCGTACTAACGACATGGTGTTGAGTGGTCGTGCGCCGGCGTGTTTGGCACAATTGCGAGAACGACCGTGAAAGAATCGTGAAACGGAGAAGCGCGGTGTGAGCACCGAACTGTTATAAGTTAGACCTGCAGGAGACGACGTGGAAGAGGCGAGTAGAAGCAATGTTCTCTCTGTTAAAGAGAGCCCGCAGCGGACGTGGACGCGGGGTTGACATGGCGAGGGAGATGCAGGAAATGAAGGCAATGTATGCAGCTTTCTCTGGAACATCGGTATCGGGCGGCGTCGGCACGACGTCGTTCCTCTTGTTTGTTGCGTTCGGCAGCGTGTTGCTGCAGTTTCCCGCTCTGAGCGGCGTGGTTCACTTGTTTCTGGCGTAATCTGGGCCGCTATCTTGCACACGTTCGAAAAGCCGACGTTCGATTTCGCCTCACGCGATTGGACTAGATTGGCCTAGGCCGCGATATCGGCGCATCCTGGACAATCGCGCGAGGCGAAATCGAACGTCGGCTTTTCCAACGTGTAGTACAAGGTAGCGGCCCTGTATTCTCGCTGTCACTCTGAATTCCTACGTTTCCCTTCCTCTTCACTAAGCGGCTGCGGTCGTCTTGGCACCTTTACGGTAAATGCCACAGCGCTGCGGTGACACGAACTGCTGCGGAAGGCGGCGCAACGTGAACTGACGAGACAAGCAAACCCAGCAAACTACTGCAGGTGGCGACATCAGGTGCGTTGATGACGTTGCAGTCCGAAGCTACGGCTGCTCCACAGTTCTCGTGCGTGCCCGAGTGTAAACGTCGCGCGCTCACAGAAGCGCGCTCGTGCCATTTCGTGCCACTGTCGGCGAGTTCACCGTTGTCGTCTTCTACAGCTGGCTGACTCCATCTGGAAAGCGATCGTCTTACGCGAAGGAGGGGCTGGCGACAGACTTCTCGTCGGGTAACCGTAGAAATGCTCACGCATTTAAAATTCTGCAGTCATACTTAAGGCAGCTTACGTGTGGGAATGCGAAAGCATTATAGTCGGTTTGGTGAAATGTTTCTTTCTGCGCGTTCCTTGCGCGCGCAACCTCTCGCCTGCGTTTTAGCAGCGCCTCGGTAAAGTCAGAGGAAAACGCGCCAAGCGTCCGCGCGCTTGCTTGTCTGCGAGGAGTTCATAACTCGAAGGACCGCCCAGCGGCATTCAATTGGACACTGATGCTTTTTCGTTTTACACGCTCATTTTATGCACTCATGACCACCTCCACTCATTAGCTGGGCCGTCACGTGCCCGGTGATGCACGCTCTAGGCCACGCGTTTAGTTAGCCAGATGGCTGCGACCTGACGTGCGCAATGACGCACACACTAGACACACATTTAGTCACCCAGGATCATGGAACCGACGTGGGGTCGGGGAAGCGTGCTCGTCTCCTACACCGTAGGCTCGGGTTCCATTCCCACCTAGACCAAAATTTACCTATTATTTTCAAAGGCATTAAATTGCTTTCTTTACAGGAACCCTCCGGAGAAATTTGACGTCAATTCGAGTATTTGTTGATGTGGTTTTACCCTTTGCCGTTGGCCCTTTTTGATACCGTCCTTCGCTCGCGCCGCCGACTACAACGCCGGATTCTCCCGTAATCGGGCATATATTGCTTTCGCATTAAAAATATCTTGAGGAGAGCCACATGACGGTGAGTCATGTGTAGTTGGTCTCACCCAGCACGCTATGTATATGTCTGTGGATTAGCGCCGTTCTTTTAAAAGCTATGTTTTACCAACTAGCTCATCAAAAGAAGTAGTCCTACTAAAGCTAACTCTTGGCGTGCAAGTGTTATAGCTACCGCATGTGTCTAAGAAAACAAAAGGAAGATGGAATTTGTCTCAAGCCCTGTGCTTCTTACCATTCTGGGCACGAAGTTCCAGTCCAGTGCAAGCAGTCCGGACCGACTTCGCAAAAGTGGCGTGAATCATTTGGTTTAGACAGGCTTTGTGTGCTGGTGTCAGGGCTGTAATCATTAAGTAAGCAGCTTACACTGCCTTTTCTTCTTTGACGCGCAAGCATCAAATGGTCCATTCAGCGAAAAGGCCGGTGTCTGTAGCAGCGAAACGGCCCCTAACTTCCCATTGGCTGCGATGCCACGTCGCGTGCACGCCTCGACGAAACGGAGCGGGCAGAAAGGGTACGTCTGCTGCTACGCTGGTGCGCCAGGTGTTGCATGAAGGGAGAGGGCATCGTGGCAAACGCCACGTCACTCTCGCTCTCGGAGGCCTGTTTTATCCGCGCAAGCTCTTGCTTCCGTTCTAATTTCGCCTAGGTAATTCCTATAACAAAATTAATGTATAAAGAAACAAAAAATTCCACAGGAAAAAAATTTTATCGATGGTGAGTTTCGAGTGTCTTATCCACTGGGCTAAACCAGTGCTTTCTTTTTCTTTATTGCCTCGTAATTGAAATGCTCGGCTTAACCAGCGCCTCCTAAATAGCTGGCCTGTGCACGCTGCTTCATGGCATCATGCTACTTGAAACGAAATTTCCATTGTCAAGCCTGGTATGACAAAAGCGGCGACGTCAAAATCACCGCGGCTTACTCGGAAGCGTCCCCGTTAGATTCCATGGCAGTCGGGCTAGGTAGCATGACGTCACGGGTCGAAGTGCACCGGCGTTCTGCTGTCTACGTAGGTGGCGTCTGCCAAACGTCTCAACGCTCTCGCTTTCCCGCGTGGAGTTCATAACTCGAAGGACCACTCAGCGGCGTCCCAATGGACATTTTTGCTTTGGCATTCACAACACATAAGAAGTGCTTAGACGTCCTCAAATTTTTTCTCTAAGAGTGATTTAGAATATCTGAATGGCATCACTCGCACCTCGGAACTTAGCCGTGGCAAAAACATTGCGGCAACAATGCGCCAAACAGGCTGGAGAAATCACGGGTCAAGATGGAGTTTGATTACTGGTGCTGTCTTTGTAAGGAAGCTGCTTTGTTCGTGAGTCAGTGTTTGTGCAGTACATATTCTAGAAGGAATACTCAGTTCGTGTTTTCATTTTTCTTGGAGTATACGACACTACAGTGTGTTGAATGTCTTCTGTTCCCAGTATTCCTCCTTAACTTGTTAGCATGCTCTGTTATTAAACTTTGTTTCGGTAAGCTGCTGGCTATATGCTTTAACACAAAGCGCCACGTAAAAGGCACTCTGCTTGGCCCCAGCCGCTCGTTTAAGGCCAAAAAGACCCAAGTGAGCTTTTGACACGTTCACGCAGTACTTTCAAGGACGGGGACATCAATGAAGACAGAAGACATCATGAGCAGCAAACTTCCTTCATTGAGCATTCATGTCACTCGATAAAGCGTACGTTTTTCTTTAGTTATACGTCAAAATGTTTTGCTTGCACCTAACAAATTATGTCTCTATGTACGTCACAGATCAAGTGGAGTTCACGGCGAGAACTTTCGCCGCCCAAAACTTTCGCAGTTACATTCGACGCTATTACGCCTATAGGGGAGATATACATAACGAAATAGGTCTTTTCGTTCGTTTTTATTATTAACAGTAGCCATGTTTCGTCGATAGAATATCTGCGTGCTGACCGCGCGTGTACATGCTAGAAACGGGACCAACTCAGACTGTACAAGAGAAACACTCGAGTCTGTGTTTCGTCGTTTTGATTCTTTGACAGAAGCGCTATCAAACTCGGTGGCAAATCATGCATGACCTACTAGCGGGGCGATACTGCACTGACTCGGAATACACTCAGCACTGGGGTGGTGCGTGGGTGCAGACACAAAAGCCACAATTTCAACCCAAACACAGTCGTGAAAAGAAGTAGAAGAACACAAACAAAAAAGCTCGAGCACAAACTACCTCGACAACAGCCTCAGTACAAACTGGGCCTGTCGTACGGTACGGACACTGAGATGTGAGCAGCCTTTGGCACAGTGCATTCTTACGGAATCGCCAGCAGGCAAAAGAGCACAAAAGCAGCCCGAACATGAAACTCGCGTCTGCTAACACTCCTTCGCACACAAAATGACTGCGCAAGTAGGCGAAAAACCGTGTGCTGTCACCCGTGAACTTAAAGCAGAAGTCTAAACTGATGACTTTTTGTTGACTTCTTTTGCATTGCTTTCCTCCTGAATGAAATGATTAATGCTCACGCAGCAGCAGTTACGTTCAGTACGCATCAATGAAGCGACTGTAAGTCTACTTCGAAGCTAAAATGGAATCATAAAAAATACCGCAGGGCTTTAAGCAATTTGCGTTCTTTTTTACTGCGCCACATTCTTCATAAACTTACGACGCGTTAGCATTACCAACATTTGATAACTAGGAATTTCATTTGGTAATGAGCTTCTCGTGTAGCACGAGGTTAAGTTATCGAAATTCATCTTCGGGGAATGAATACACGAGCAAAAGCACACGACTTCTGCCTGGCAAACAACAAACGTTCACTTTGACCACTTTTTACAGACAGCTCAGGTGCACGTAAGAAAACACCAATTCACTATGAAACACTTGAACCATATGTACAGCGAACCCAGTTTAGACAAGCACATACGTAAGCACATACCGATCTACGCATCTATGTACAACGGTGACTGTGGACCCTGCGATACGAAGTACGGACTTTTTGCTTCCCTACACATCAGTCTCCTTAACTGTGGGTGAATGTCTTTGCTCGTGTCAAGACAAAGCACAAGAGGATATATGACTCACCAAAAAGTTAACGTCACTTGTATGTACACGGATAGATAATGCCCGAAGCCACTTCGTTCTTTAATATCTTAAGAGAGAGAATTCGCGCGTAGTGCTTTGAAATTTCCCAGGACAGAGTTCCTTTTTTGTTGGTGACTGCATCATATCTGATTTACCAGTGAAAGAATAGATTACCCATGGACTAAGGATATAGAAATGAAGTTATGACAACTCTGTAGCTTAGCTACACAATGTACTACGCATATTCTTGAATAGCTGCTCACAATTGCTCCAATTAGGCGAATGACTTCAGGTAAATACTCATCATATCGGCCGCAATGTGGCAGTATCAAGGATGTAAGCTGTCCAGCTACAGCAAACCAGTGTGTCAACTGGCTGGAATAATATCAGCTGGACTACAGAAGGGATCCGTAGGAACTGCATGCGCAGGTCTTCATTGTGGCAATGATAAGTTACCATTGTCCTATTAACTTTTCTTGGGCACTGTTCCCAAATGACAGAACATTTCAGGGCACGAAACGTCGCGTGGGGATTTGAACCGAGACGAGAACGAGCAGCAGGGTGACCTTGCGCCCCACGCTGTACAAACAAACATTTGTGTGCACGCCTGTGTACACCGGCGTCTCCACGTGCATGCTATATACATGCATAGATGCACGCTTCTTGATTTTTTTTTTTGCAAAGCGCCCTCCGCACACGCGGGACAGCGCGTCGCATCGGTGTCGCCCCGCATTTCAAAGGCCTGGCTCGCCATGTTTCCCGTCCACGCTTTTAGTTTCAGGGTAAGTGCTTATGTGAGGAAGAAGGTGGGATCTCAAAGAGCGACACCTAGACGGGGTCCCGGTGCGGAGGAGGCGCTTTTCAACTGAAAAATAAAAGTGCACAAACAAGCACCGCGCACGGTGTAACAGCAAAGCGACGAAGACGACCTTCGAGGGTAAAGGGGCGCAGTGTGTATGGTTACGCGGCGTAGCTACTTTCAAGTGGGTAGCCTCGTGAAGGACTCGCCTAGACGATCGGCTTGGAAGCAACATTTTTTTTTTTTTGCCGGTGTGTCGAGGCGGCGACCCTATCGTCGGCCTCGCGCATAACCGGAGCCGCCGAGCAACACGTTTTCCACCGTATGTGTCGGACAGAACTGTCGCGATATGTTGGCTTTTATTGGAAAGGGGGCGCCCACATCGTCCTGCTTGGGCGGCGGCTCAGCCGTTTCAGTTGGTGCCTGGCAATGCCCAGTAGTCAACGCCTTATTCATCGAATACTCAAGCTCGTAGTCATAGATCTTCTTTTGAGCCACTTCCTGTCCCTCGTACGTTGATCGCACTAAAAATCCCAGACTTTGGTAGCGTTAAGGTGTATGTAACGGCAACAAACTCAGGCCAACAATACCCCGCTTTCGCGAAGATTCGTTCCCTCCCCCTCCATAGCTATGGTTCTCCGGCACAATTTGTTTCCTCTTTCGCTTTAATGTCTCAGAGTAACAGCGTTTCGGTCATTTCCAAGACCCGCCGGCGAGTCGACATCCGCGCGCTCTGTCCTTTGCTTCAAATGATGAAACGTACACCTGACAGCAGCCGGTATTCGTTCGCGAAAGCACAGTGATAAGGGCGGTAAGTTGTTGCCTACAAGACTTCGCGGTCAGCTGGCTGCAATACCCTTGGAAAGGATAACCAGGATAAACGGTAGTCTCTGTAGCCCTTTCTCCCCACGGACACCCATTCTAGACCCCTCTGGGGCCCTCCACAGCCATCACACACACGGTGGAAGACTCGGCGGAGCGCGCTTGCTCACGAAACACAAGCGGGTCGACGCCGTCAGACCGTCGACCCGCAGCGGCCTACATTTCCTCGGCGTACACATAAAAAAGGAGAGAGAGAGAGAGAAAAAGACAAGAGTCGAAGCCGAACTGAGGCACTGCTCAGAGGTACACAGTGAAGTGTCGCGAGAGCTATTGCAGCCCAGAGTCCGGGAAAGGAGGACCGGAGGCGGTGCCCGGACCCCTTTCCCCCACAACGAACACCTTGAGAGACACGAGAGAATATCAATGTACACACAGTCAAGACGAGTGCTCACATGTCATTCACGCAAGTGACACAACTTACAACGCCTCGTGCGCACACTGCTTTCGCCGTCGTCCTTTTTGCAGTTGACACATCAACGCTCCAAGCCCCAATGTTTGCAACATCACTTCTTTACTCGAAACAAAGGCTGATCACATCTCAGTGCAGGTTCCCGAAGCAAACAGAGAGCGCGACGAAGTTCTTGGTGCGTCGCTGATGTAGCGACGATGTTTTCCTGTGTGGGACGGCACTACCATAGAGCGTTGCGGAAATTAAACTTTTTTCAACACTGAGAACGTACGTAAGCTTCCTGTCTCTCTAGAAACATGCGGTATAAACACTTGACCCTCTATAATGACAGACAGCTTGCTTAGGGAGGAGAAGAGTTGGGGAGGGTACGCATGGGACAGGGGTTGGATATGCAAGCGTCAAAGAACACACTCTCCGCATCCCTACGTACGCTCTGACTAGCTAGATCGATCACTACGACTTTGGGAGAAGTTCATACATTGTATGGATCGCAGCAACTTCGTTTACAATACCCATGATCCTTGGCGCTAGCCTTGAAGCGCCTGCCCGAAACGTCCCTCTCGTGTATTACCAAAGTGTCTGCGTCCGTTGGTAGTTTCCTACACTCAAGCGCGCCTCACCCCCTAGCGGCTCAGCATAGAAAAGCCGACGGGGTAGAATAGTATCGATTTACTACGGAAGCCTCACAACGACGAGATGACGAAAGCACCAGTTCTGAAGGTGCGCAGATTTTCTTTTCCATAGGCATGATTGATAGCTGCGGTTAGAGAAGCAGACTGGCGCATGGCACACACGAGAGGCACGTCTGTGTTCGAACATTGCCCCAATGGAACAGTTCACGTATAAACTCTTTTCGTATACACAAACTCTGAATGCAACAACCAATTGTACGGTAATCGGAAATAACATCTCGCCATCGACAACTTTAGCTTACTTGTTTCTTTCTCACCCTCCCGCTCTCATTTCTCCCTCCCCTCCCTCCCCCCATTGCACTTCAGCATCAGCTGCGTAATGATCTTTCGTGCGAAAACAACAGTAGCCAAGGGATGGCCCGAAACAAGGTCCCTTCCTCGTTGCTGGTGCTGACGGGGCTGAGGGTCGCAACGGAAGCAGTAGTGGCGATGTTTCGACGCGTCGGAGGCGCAGCCACTGGCAGCCCTCGGCGTTGGTGTCGACATCGTGCCGCCGCTTTCGCACGGTTCGCTGGCTGTGGTGGCGATGACGGTTCGAGCGTGCACGGAGGATGAGGAGTCGGGACGGGGTGCAGCCCCACCCGCTCCCGGGTTTCGGCGGCCACCGCGCGGCAGGCGCCGGCGCACCCGTTGTCGTGAGTGCGCGCCACAGAGTGCGTCTCTGTTGTGACGATGGTGTCGGATGGCGGCGGCGCTGCTGCTGCTGCTGTCGTGGCGTTCGTGTTCAGTCACTCGTCTTCCTTGTCTTCCCGGAAGAGGTAGGTTGTCCAGTAGACGAGGTTGAAGAGGGCGAACATGAGCGGAAAGAAGATCCGCGAGACGACGTCGATGCGTTTGGATCGCGTGGGAAACTTGGAAAGCCAGGCCTTGCAGAGATTCGTCTTGGGGGTTTTCATGTGCACCTCGCACTGCCGCAACTTATCGGCATGTAGCTCTCCGTGGTGGTGCACCAGCGGCTTCTGCGAACGGCAATAGAAAAGGGAGGGGCACATTAATTGACAGCGCGACGCTGGTTTCGAGCAAAGAGAATCTTGTACATCACAGTATTCTCGAGGATTCGTTTAGGCCTCGGTGTAGATCTCTCACAACACCAAAGTCCGCAAAAAGGATTAAAGGCTCAGCAAAATGTGCGATAACACGTAGATAATGTCCTACGTGGGCACTTAGTAGTACTGTCATTCTATCCCGTGTACAACCTTCTTGCTTGCGCTACACTGAATTTGCCCGCTCATTACACGTCACTAATGTATCGACTGAATGACTTTTGCTGTAAAGCCAACAGTACTTGCAGCTATTATGTATTTTATATCTGAGCGTAAAATTGGTAACACTTCCTTGTGTAGCACGTGTGCACGTACGTTCTAGAGAAGGCGGGTTTCCTACTGCCAGCCAGTTATTACGAATGTGGGCGCTCGGAGATGAGAGGGAAAATTGTGTGCAATACTTTGCTGGCTTACTCATACTATGTATTTTCAAAGAAGGTTAGGAGCCGTATTTTCTATGGATTCTTTTTTTCCTAGTGATTTTATAGTTTTCATATCATCCACCCCTCCTCTCTATCAGCCGATCTCGGTAGCAGCGGGGTGCACAGCTATGTACGAGGCAGTGACGAATGTTAAGAAGAATCAAACAAAGAAAATATCGTTAGCAAATATAGCCTGTAGGTTGTTTTGAGCTTTAAATACTAAGCTAGGGTCAAATAACTTGCAAGTGCAACTGTTCATGTAGCTTCAAAAGCGCGCCCTGAGTAGTTTTTTTATAGTAAGACAGTGGGATAAAGTTAGGATAAACAGGGGCGAAGTGTCTCACACAGGCTGACCAACGTTTCAATAGGTAGACCTATCCTTGTCAAACGCCACCTATGCATAGATAGGTTCACCTGTCGAAAAGTGGGGCAGCCTGTCTGGGGCGCGTCACCCCCGTTTAGCCAATTTTTATCCCTGTGATCCTTGGCGTGTTAGTTTTAACATGTTAGTGCAGTGATGTCAACACGTGACGCCATTACACTAACGCCTAGGATGACAAAGCTGCCTTTGACAAATAAAGGTCCACCCATTGAAGCGTCGGCCAGCCTGTCTCAGGCACTTCACCTCTGTTTATACAATATTTATCCCGCAGTATGCTTCCATTTGTGGGCCCCCATATTGACTTACACTAAAGGTGTGTTTATAGTTTGACGTTATCGGCATGCGTGCAAGCTTCGCACGATGCAGGGCGCGTCGGAGCGCGTTGACTGCGTCTGGTTACGTTGGCTGCGCCAGTGCGTCGAACCATCGGTCGAACTATAGACGCTGTTGTTCTCGCCAACGTGACGTAACGTGTGAGCGCGCTCGTGCTACGTCATCACACCCTTACCCTAATCCGCACTACCACGCTGCAGGTGGCCCAAATGATATTGGGGGCACCACTTGTCGCCACAATATGCGCGAAGAGGACACCCTGAAACTCATACCCAGCCTCGTGGTTAGTAGGGTGACATACAGTTTGTCTTATCAGTGACTTACCAAAGGTCAACAGGACCAAGTTGATGTCATGCTCCGGGAGGCCTATAAGGCGGCACTCAAGCTACTCCCGGGCACTCCCACGCGTAATCTTGTCGCATTGGGTCTGCCCAACACCT
The DNA here is from genome assembly GCF_038994185.2 of Dermacentor albipictus. NCBI lineage: Eukaryota > Metazoa > Arthropoda > Arachnida > Ixodida > Ixodidae > Dermacentor > Dermacentor albipictus. The sequence goes on along the minus strand of NC_091824.1, from coordinate 85,362,397 downwards.
ATGCAGAACTTTGAGGAGCGCAACTCGCCAAGCAGCTGCAGCGACTTACGCAAACGCCAACGGCCTGCGCCCTGCTTCGACGCCTAGGCTATAGCTGGCCAGCTCCATCAAGCAGCTCTACGCGAGACCATTAGAGAGCTCCTTCGCACCACTTATAAGGTCGCCCCCAATTCTCGCAATATGGACCTCCGACTACACCAGGGCTGGCGAGAAGCCAGAGTAGGAGCCCTCGAACGAAAGTATGGGCCCAAGAACGCCACGTACTATGTTGACGCCGCCAACTACGACCTCATGAACTCGAAGAGAGCAATCGCAATTCTGGACAACACACTCCAAGGATTTACCAGCGCCCCCATACGCTGCCAGAACATCACCGAGGCCGAAGAAACAGTCATTGCGCTCGCTCTTGCCCACGGCTACTGACACAGACGATCACTCACAGTTCTAGAGGACTCCCAGGTGGCTTGCCGCAACTGCCTACAAGGGCGCATCAGCCATGCAGCCTGCCTACAGTATCACCCTGAGCGTGACAGACACTGGCGAACATCCGAATACAGCCCCCTCCCCCTCCCCGATTAAGCATCGGAGCATATCAACCCCGGGACGCATTGGGCTGGAGGAAAACAAGGCAGCGGATAGGGTAATTTGAGGATATATGAGCCGAGCACCCTCCAACTCCGTCCCTGAGGAACCCGTTTCCGTCCCGTGCGACTACTCGGCCATTCTGAACCACTATAGAGGACTCAGGCGAACCTATTCCCCACCCCACCGAACATTAAATAAAGAGGAATCTGTCAGCTGGAGGCAAATCCAAACTGGCACGTATCCCAATTTGCACATCCTCACTAAAATACATCCTATGGCATACTCTCTTCGCTGCCCATGGTGCTTAGCTAAAGCCACCCTATATCATAATATGTGGGCATGTCAGGACATCACTGTCGTGCCCCCCATGCAACAACCTACAGCGGAGCGACGGGAGGAGCTGCTGGCAAGCGAGAGCTTGGGAGAGCAGCTGATTCTGATTGACCCAGCCCGCAGAGCGGCACCGCAAGCGGAGTTGTGGGCTGAGAGCCCCCCATCGCAAGCCAAGAACCTCCCACCACTCGGAGTCTCTCCGCAGCAATTTTACTACAAATATATAACTTTTCACCACCATCACCTCACGCTACGTTGGACTATACTTAGCCCTTAACCGTCCTTCTCTCCTATCTACATTCATATCAAACAAGAAGGCCTGACTGTGGTATAAAGGTTATAAACACGGATAAGGTGCCTCAGAAAGGCTGGTCTTTCTGAGGCACCTTATTCCTGTTTATAACCTTTATACCACAGTGCACTATTCCATCTGTCAGCCCTTTTCTTGACTTTAAAGAGGCCCAACTATTTTGGTTAAAACTGTCCCTATTTTGTGCACCCGTTTCAGTTACTATTATCAAATGCACTTCCTTTGGTACAATCCGTTTTCCGTTGTGTCCCATGATTAAAAACAGGAGCGTGCGCATGGATTCCGCCAGTCATGAGACGATCACTGTAAAAAAGCGGAGTCACCGCCTCGAATTCGACGAGCCGCTCCCATGACGGCAATTTTCCATGCGGTATCTCACAGCCCTATTAGGCGGAGACGCCCTCGGGTTGGGGAAGAAACACCCTTCTTCAAGCGTTACGGTCCCGTAATGGCTGAGCACCACGCCGGGAGCGCGCCTGTACCTAATGTTTGGGGTAGGCACGCGGCAGCAGCTCTCGCCTGCTTCCCACAGCCGCGTCGGACTCTCTACACCGTCCACAAGTCCACATGTCTGTGTGACGTGTCTTACATTCTCAGCAACATCTGCAGATACTTTCTTATTTAGTTCGCTCCGAAACAGCGCTGTGAACATGTTTTAAGCGTTAATGCTGCAATGTTTGGAACATAGACAATATTCCTGTAAATGGTTCGCTCTTTCTCTCTATTTGTGCTCTTTTGTTTGCAGAAAACCCTCTCTGAATGTGCAGGGTCATGCTCTGCAATACCACCACGAAGTACGAAGCACAACCTTGTTCCGAGGAACTTGACACAATGGGACAGTGACTAAAAGAAGTGTTAATATAAAGAAAGGGTTCGAACGCTTGAAAATTTCGTAAGGTCATGCGATTGTGAATTGGAATAACGGATGTAACATTAGCAAGAGCGACCGGCCAATACAAACAGCTGTTAAGAAAGAAACTTTTTCGAATTAGGACAAAGTATTCTTTGGAGGCTAGCCTAGATTATAACCGTCTTTTCGCGGAATAGGTTCGGTTTATGTGGAGCATCGCAATATTGCACGTACGTTGTAACACGCCGCAACCGCGATTGAAGTGCCTCATGAGTATCTGTTTCTGCGTGTGCAAATGTGAAAGAAACGTTTTACGAGCGGTGGAGGCGTGTAGCGATCTAAGAAACATCGTTAAGTGGCACTGAGTACGATAAACAGGATCGTTCATCTGGAAACACATAATGAATCAAGCGCTGCAACAACAATAAAAACGAAAAAAAGAAGTGGTACACTGTTGCCCTCCGTTGCGAATAGCTGCTGCATTGTGGTCGTTGTATTATGTGGGGACTTTTGTTTCGATATTTGTATCTTACGACAAGCTCTTGAAGTGCAGATTAGGTTCAAATGTGAATTTCTCTTGCCAGATTGTATGAACACACTTACTGAATTGATTGACGCGCTTCGCTACAGTGCTCACTCGCAAGCAAGTTGACTAGTGCCAACACAGGCGTATCTCTATTAATGGGACTGGACATTTAAGTACAGGCAGGCGTATAAAGATCGGCTATGAAGAAATAAAGGTTGGCTTTGGACGCATTATAAATGTATTTTTTTAAGCGTTCCATGACCGTTTACATAACTGCTCATTCTATTCTACGTTCATGGCGGTAGGAGAAAGTTGCGCCAGCTGAAATAAACTGCAAGCCACCAAGACACTGTATGACTTTCATATGACATTTGTATGAAAGTGAATGACCCTCAAGCCGGGTCTTATTACTATATGTGTTGCTTTACCGCCGGTCCTACACTCGGAGTACTTTGTCATACGGGTCGATTATTTCGTTTACATAGTGTGGCTGATATGGCACATGAAAAAAGAAAAAAAAAACGAGCAATTCCTGATTCTTCTTTATTTAAGAAGATTAACTATGCCTCTCCAGGTGCGTAGCGATGCTTCCATCTATAATATTTACTCTCGCAGCCACCCCAAGAGTCCTAGCTTATCGCGATAAGTTTTCTGTGCCTCAATCATTTCTGAAGGAACTTGCATGGGTGTACCAGCAGTTAGAGTAGGAAATATTTCCACTCTATTTAATGTCACTGTATCGTGAAACGAGTAGTTTTTCTTCCAGAAGGTACAGTGCCCGTCTACGCTCGGTAAGATATGGACATCTAGAAGACGTGTTCCAGAGGGTGAGTTCGTGAGCGCGTGCATGTGCAAGTGAGGGCCCGAGCAAACGCGTGCGTGTGGTTATCGCTGAGCCTCGCGCAAAATCAGAGTCTGTGGTGCGTTGCAGTCATAAAGAACACGTAGCGTGCGTTCAACAATCAATCCTGGGCATGATATACGATACGGAACTTCTGTCTATGATTTACTCAATGCAAATTCAGACATAGACAATGCAAAACATAGACAATGGGGCGTAATCGCGCTTGAATAAGAAAACAATATAAATTTTAGCTCTTCCTTACGAGCTAATATATTGGACAGCATGGCACTATATCGTCGACCGCCGCATGTGCGGACACTGCTGATGCTGAAAAAACCGCTTAGCCTCGGTTTGAAGCTGTTACCCTGTGACTGCACAAAATACATCACTCCACAAAGCTTAATTTTCAAATGCACAAACAACTAATTTCTCTCCTACTACCTGTTCTTAAAAATGCATTACCCGCGTTATTCTTTCGACCGGCCTACTGCTTTGTACCCCAGAACTATGGTTCTACCAAATTAGACTATAACGTGCCCGCTCATGTTTCACTATCTGCAGTTGCTTACCTTACGCGCTTGTTTTTGGGAATGTATTGGCGTATTTCTTTTTCTTATAACCCCAATACAAGAAGAAAAAAAGAAATAGAAAAGAATACTAACATAACAATAGCACACATGTTAAGTACTCCAACGCTGTAACATGCAATTATACGAGGCTGCGCATTGTCCCGCTGGCTAATACGCCCTAGTCTGATGTGGAAGTCATGGGACGTACACGAATATTTCGGTACGTGCTTTTTCTCGCGTATAATAGCATGTCTAGAGAGATATCTTAGGTGACACACTGAGCCGAACTCATGGGAACTCGTTCCCCCCGGGCCACACAGCGTGGCCCAGAGTGCGCACGCGCGAGTTTTGGGTGGGGATTGGTGCTTACGCCGGCGGCGGCTTGCGCGGAGCCGGCCGCCAAGTTTGGCGGCAGCGGCGGTGGTGGCCAGGAGCGCGGGGCGGCCGCCATCAGGCCCGCTGGCTCGCCGGCCGCGGAGCTCACCATGGCGAATGTGGTGGCGCCGTCCTCCAGGTGGTCCGAGTCCAGGGGTGGCTCGAGCTCCCATTTCCTCTGCTTCTGCTTCTGCGTGTTCAGCCGGTGTGAATCTGACCGCGAGGCGTAGTTGACCAGGGCGAACTCGAGGAGCGCGCCGAATACGAAGGTCAGACAGACGCCGGTCCACACGTCAATGGCCTTGGTGTAGGAAACGGGAGGCAGCGAGGCGTTGATGCCCGATATCTGCGTGGCCATGGTGAGCAGGGTGGTGACGCCCAGCGAAACTCGCGCCGGGATCGAGGTGGGGTCGAGCCAGAAGGACACCCAGGACACGATGACCAGCATGCAGCACGGGATGTAGATCTGGATCAGGTAGTAGCTGAACTCACGCTTGAACACCAGGTCCACGCGCAAGCAGCTGTACTCGCCTGATCACGATACGATGAAGAGAGAGGGAGAGAAAACAACTATTTAATAGACGCTGCAGACGTTTACCGGCTGGCCGCATACGTCTAGCGTGCTACTCAAGATGACGAGGGTGTCACATAAAAATACATCTTGATAAGTTACATGCAGCTCCACGCACACAACCTATAAAAGCACGCACAGTAAGAAGTAACTAACTTGTCTGACGGAGGCTAGTGCATTCGATAAAGACAGTGCACGGCTTCGTTGCAAGCAAGCTACTGTGAAGGCGTCGTCCAGTTGGTTGCTGCTCGTACTTATTTCTGAGCTAAACCCGACAGAAAAGGCACAATTTGTTCGCGTGTGGTACATCCGTCAATTGACCCGTTTGTCTGGAGGTTTTGCAGTTCTGTAGCATACTTTGCATGAAAAGAGTGCGCATTACTCGTTGTGAGCGTCATGAAACAACGGCGAATCTACTGGCCGCTTCCTGCTACGTGCCGCCAATGTTTTGTAGAGTTGGTAGCATACTCGACTGCTTTGGCATTATTGCGTTAAGTGGGTAATCCATAATGATAGGGTTAGAGAGCTTAGCCCTGGAACCGCAATATGACGAAACTTGTTTTGCATCACACTTGGGAAAAGAAATGCGATTTCACAGACTGGGAATGTTGCAAGCAGCTGCCCTCATCCTCACACGATGTGTTTCTAACGAGACAAGCCCTTGCGAGAATGGGATGTCATTCTGACATATTAGCCTAGCTCAAGCTTGTGAATAAATTTATGTGGGCTAGCGGAACAGGGAGTGGCTAAATAGAACAGTGACAGTGTTTGGCATTGATTAAAAATAGGAACAAGAAAAACGGACTTTTTCTTCTTTAAATGGGTTCCATCGTGGCCAACCTGCGTGCCTTAAGGACTTAATATGTCTTCCGATTCAAAAACAGCTCTCGCCCTTTCTATTTATCGTGTCGTTTACAAAGTTGGTATATCCGTTTCAACTGCAGATTTACGAGATTTACGAACATTTTCGAAAACTTACAGATTAGTAGCAACATCTGAAAAGCATTTTCGGGCTTGAAAAAAACTGCCCTCAACACTCTAACAAAAATTAATCTTTTTTGAAAGACATATCCCTAGGCTAGAATTGGTGGTGTGAGCTGATAACTAGAGTGTTTCTGCGTGTCATAAGCGTCTCAACAAAAGCAAGAAAATTCAAGTTGAACAGAGACACTGACAAGCATTATCCGACAAACAAAAGTCATCTTTCTTTTTTTTTGCCTTTCTTGCTTTTATTTTTTTTTCTCTTTCTTTACCTTTCGTCATAGAGGTAGGGAAAAGCTACGAGGGTGCATGGCGTCCCTCAGCAAGCCTCGGCAAGCCAACCTCCTCTGACGCCACATTTCTCTCCGGTGCATCCAAGTGCGCAGTGGGTCGCGGGAACGAATAGGCCTACAAGGTTGCCGTAGCAGTCAAAATAGTGTTTCATTCGTAGTAACTTTTACGAGGGGACAGCTGCCCGCTTCGGATCTACCAAGTCGTCGTCCTGCACTGTTCCGTCCTATCGTTCCCCACGGACTCTTGAGCTTGCTTTACATTTAAGTCGTGATGCTTCGACAGCGAAGTATTAGTGACAAGTGGGCGCTATTTTCGAGATTCACGATTGGTTACTTGGTCCATTAGGATTGTCAAGAGTGTCTGTATTAGCTGGACGTGGCCTTCGAGATTCTACGGCGCCCGTCGCGACCCGCAGGAAGTCATGTGTGCTGCCAGATCTCAGCAGCCGTGCATTACGAATGTTTGCTTGTACGATAGATGGTTTCAAAACTCCTCGCGTCTAAAGGTAAGCGACCAGAAGTTACCACTTGCGTATCGCGTGATGAGGGCCTATTTCTCCTTTGCATATTTTTTTGAGTAGGCGCCAACATTGTCATGTGACGCTCCCTTTTAGTTCTTTTTTTCTTCCTCCATGACTTTAACAGCCAGGCACGAAGGTAAATTATGGTGCGCGTTCGTGAAATTTCTTCGCGCGCTTGAATAGCATCCCATACCTGTGGCAGTTCGAGAAAACGTTCACGTACCGGTGTTGGTCCGACTGGTGCAGTAGTCGGTTTGAAACCTTTCCAGAGTGAAACGTGGCAAGTGGAGATTTTTCGTGACCTGTACAGGATCTCCCTCTTTCCAAAGGAAGACCAGGTCCTCTGTTGTGTACCCATCTGGATGTGAAAATAAGTAGAGCAAGTTGTTCATCAAACGCGCTTCGTATGAATTACACGATCATTTTCACCGCTTAACAGACATCTGGACACGCGTGTTCCTCCAACTGGTTCACGACCCCTGAACGCTCCAGTTGACTTAACTTAAAGCTTTGCTTATGTGACTGTAGGCTGACAAACTAGGATCGGCGCATTAGGAATACTGCATTGGCGGACCGCTGTTTCTAGCGCATCGAGCTAATGCGACGCGACGCGACGCGACGACGTCTACGCGTAGCGCATCACTTCGTGTCACATCTCGACCGAGACGAGTTTGCGCAGATGGCGCCCCTTTCCAGTGAACGTGTTCGGCTCGTGAGTAGAGAAGTGGCACACCAATCCTTTTGGCGTTCTTGCTTCACCCAACAAGCAACTGGCCACATTTAACGAATGTTGCCGCTAGGATTGGCATAGGCATGCATCTGATAATGGAACAAACGAACGGTCAAGGTGTGTAGCAATTCTGACTTATTTTTGCGAGGAGAAAGAGAGTGAATGCCTGGTAAAAAGCACGAAATTTGACGATATTACGAGTTCTTCGTTCAGGTTTTGTTCCTGCCAGGAAGCACAGCCTGCCCTGGCAGAAGCCAGGCAGGTAGGCGTGCTTATCATCGCCCCTTCACGTATAAAGATTGTCGTAACCACTCGGCAGTACTAGCCTCGACTTCGTAAATCTTACAGCGTAGCCATATTCTTAGCAGACATCGTTGCTGCGGAGGCACAAGTCAAGGGATGCTGTGCTTGTGCCAAAGACATACTCGTCTGCTTTGCCGCAGTGAGTTGGCTGTTTTCAAAGATTTAATCTAAGTTGGCGATGTGAAAATTCTTCTTGATGCGCTTTTTTAGCGAATTGCAACCATACTCACACGTGAATTACGGCTATTTATTTGTCTTGACAATGGCGGACAGAAACCAGAAGAAAAAAATATTACACACCAGTATAGTTCGCAGACTAGCTGTAACACACGCTAACAGCAGCTTTGTACACTGACGTGTGAATAAGCCTGCACTGGTCACGAGTTGCGTTTCGCACTGATAGTCCAAAGAACGTCATGGCATAGCGTCTGCACTGCCTCATCTGAGTGCTCACATGGCTGAATGAATGCGCTTGAACGAAACTGTACTGGATAATTGTGTGCGTCGTTTAACGATGCTAGCATAGAATTTTATCGTACAGGTACTCGTCGCTTCTTACTTGGACTACGAACGCGAGCCAGTGTTCGTAATTGCTGCGCAACGGATGCATACAGTGTTGACAATTCACGAGTGACCTCGTGAATTGCTCAGCCGCAATTCACGAGGTCACTCAGAAGACAAACAGTGAAGAATGTGAGTAAAATGCAAACACTCATAAATTTCGCAACACGACTACCATCCAGATAGGCGCTAGTGGGGCGCAAAGCACTTACTTATGCTGTCGTGACTATATGAGTTGTCATCGCCAATAAGTTTTAGGGTACCACCCATACTAGTGAGCGTGGACAAATCTTGCTATCGACAAGTTGTCAGAGCTTCTCAGTCATTAAGCCCCATTGCGCAAGATGTACTTGGTCATATTAAAGAAAAAAAAACTAGCAGCGTTTGTTCACATGGCCACACCATATGACGACGTCACAGACTCTCTTTGTCATCTGTTCCACGGGGTGGGCGGTGCACTGCACAGGGCATTTCTGAATTAACGAAATTGCATCCGACAAAATGTCACTACTCCCGCCAATCTTTGAAAAAACGTTTCGTCACTGACTACAAAAATTGCTGTAAGGCAAATTCAGGTTACTGCTGCTGCTGTTGATTAGTATAAACCGCAACAGTTGAGCGACAAGTAAGAATGTTTTCACGGCTTGAATTACCTGGTAACAAACACAAATGGTTCCCAACTGTGTGGTAGAGCTGTTTGATTCAACTTCATTTTGAAATACTTATTTTGTGAAAATCATTCCAGATTTTTTAATCATGTACCACTGCAAGCAGAGCAATAAGACCTGAGACACCATATGTTTAGTAGCTTTGATATTATCAGAAAAATATAGTAAAACGGAGCACTTACAGCTCACCATGACGATAGAGCAGATTTGCTTATCCAAAGGATAAAACTTCAGGTTCATTGGACACGAAAGCACCAAAGATATTCTGAAAAAAAGGAAACGAGACAAATGTACAAAAATTAAATTTAGGCAGCAATTGGTTACCGTTCTGCCATTTCAAGAAAGACATTAGGCTCCGAAGAAGCAATCGCAATCGTAAGCAATCGTAAGCGTAATGCTGAAGCTTCTATGAGGATTTAAGGACATAATCCGCGCTGACAATAATGCTGAAGCTTTTGAGGAAGATGTAAAGATATAATTCGCACTTTTTCTTTCTATCATGAAGGGGCAGTACTAATGCTAAGAACAAAAAAAGAATTTTGGTAACTTATGCCATTGTCGAAGTGGCGTTGTGCATGAAATATTTGATTTAGCACTCTTTTTGCCAGCGTTTTCTTTATGCGTGGAGTCTCAAGATGCATGAGAAATATGCGCTTGTAATTATGATGGATTTGTCACGCACGATTGTTAATGAATGGATCAACTGAATGAATTTTGCGAGCACCCCCTTGGAAACGCTGAGGTGACAGGCGTTCATTATATGGTCCTTCTTTCTACAACAATTCTCCTTACAGACGCGTAGGAAACTGCTGACAATTCCTCTATGTGAAGAGAAATTTTGAAGGAAATATGAAGACGAGTGAACATGACACAAATGTTTGTAACAAATCTGAGGCAATTAATCTTTTCTGTTGTTCTGTCGTTGGTTATCACTACAAGAAATGTATATTTTGTTGCTGTTTCGCGAACTTGAGATTTTCATCGACTTTCCCAATTATGCTTTTTCTCAGAGCTACGGCTATAAAATTCAGTCAAGAGGATGTTTGCTTCGAAACTCCTAATCCCATTTGCAATACGAAGAGATTGGTTGATTGGTTTGACTTTATGAATTGGCACACTCATTATTACGTCAGCCTTTCTTTTATATATATATGTATGCTTTAGTTTCTCAAGAGAATTCCAAACTTTAATCATCTTCAGGAAATACTGCTTCATTTCTCTTCTGTTTATTTTCCCTATCACATTTATTGGCTTCTATTTATCTGTTTTGTTTCATTTTAACTTAATTGTACCGCCCGCTTCTTGGCCAATTGCCCATTGTGGGCATGTGCCATAGCATGAGAATTGTAATCATCATCATGATCAACAAGAAAGCGATAATCACGGCAAACAACGCCATCTGTCGTAAGGTTATTTTGAGCGAGATCGCGAGCTGCTCAAAAATACGCAACAAGATAAATTCGAATGACACATACGCTAAAAAAATAACGCACACATGAAATTCGCGTTGCCCGCCTCTCTCATCATCATTTTTTTCTTTGCTTTCGGTATACTGTGCGACCTATATCGGCGTTATTAGCCGAGCTGAGTTGGTTTCCACTAATTCAGACAACGTAATTTGGCAAGCAAAAAATTATTTTAAAAAAAACTGACCCAGCAGATCAATCGTGCTTGACAGCACACACAATTAGTCTCACTTAGAAAAAAAGACGTACAATTTTTCTTGCTTGACGACGGGAAATTTACTTGGCTGTTTTGTCAACAAAATGTAGTTATCTATGACAAAAACAAATGTAACTTTTGATTTTTGTCAAATCTTGCCAGTTCGCCCATACCTCGTTCCATCAAGTTTCAACACAACGATGTTGACGCCTTTTTGCTGTCGTTAATAACCGAAACCTGCTACAAGAGCGCGAAGGGTGGGACGAAGTCGAAGGCAGCCGAAGCGCCTACCTTGTCCCATCCTTTGCGTTATTGTTTATACCAGCCGCATGCAACCCATGCAAGCCCGCGTTTTGGATCGAGGCAACCTGCCTGATGCTGAAGAGAACGTCGCCGTTGGGATGTATGCGTAGAAGCACGTTGGGCATGATGATGTTGTGGAAGTGTCCCTCCTTCTCGTTGGAGAAGAAAAGGTCCGGCTTCCAAAGCTTGTCCGGTTCGGTGAGCGTCAGGTAACGCACCTGGCCGCCCAGATCATCGTACTGGAGTCTCTCGTCCCGCCACTGCTCTCTGAACGTCAATTGCACTGTGTATTCCTGCGGACGCGCGTGCAAGGCGCGGGTGTACGCGAGCTCTGGGGGTCGAGGCCGCACGAGGACAGTGCATGGCGAAGGGTGGCGCGTTCTCACTGGCAGTTGAGAGCAAGCCGGCTGTCTCAGCCGAAAGCCGACTCTCGACCTGAAGCGACAAGCACGATGCCCCCGAAGAACGACCTTGCTAGAGTCACAGCGAACGTGCACGAGCCTGCAGCCTCCGCGATGCTTTCACGCTTCGCTAAGCTTCGGGGCAACCTTGAGTAAAACGTCAGGCTGGCTACGGTGAAAGGAGGGACTCCATAGTGAACTACATTGAAGATGTTTGAGGACATCTTTTCTGCAATGGCCCTAAACATTGAGATCGCCGGGTTGCGATGAACCACCAAACGTGGGGAAGAAATAACACATAGTCTGGCTCCCTGATTGAGCAAAGAGTTGACAACTTCTAAGCACAGCTGAACCGTCATTCAGTTCGTCAAGAACTAGTTACCGACAGCTTTTGCCGCAGTAATGACGTTGTGAAACTCGCTGTAAGAACTATTTATCAACGTTCATTTGGACTCGCTTTATTTGCAAAGCAGCTTGCGAATCAAGCGCGAAGCTACTGGCATAGAAGAGCTCCTGAACGACATTTTCACAAGTTATGGCAGGAGAGCCAACGGGGTTATCATTGCTGCAAAGATTCTATTGTTTCGTGCTATGCAGATGACCGCCGTGATATGCATTAAAACCTCATATTTCTTGGCGAATTCGTTTGCTTTGCGCAACAATCGCTTCCTCATCCGAAGCAGGACTACGGAAGCACAAATGCAGTTCTGAGTTTCTCAACCACCAGTGAGAACGAGCCCCAGTGGAATGACTTGCTGGTCTTCGCCACTGAGACCCATACGGGTAAGTAATGGGCACTGAAGTATGTTCAAGCTTTAGCTCGGCGTACACGTAATGACGTTGTGTCAGTACCCACCATATAATCACGCAGCTGAAAGTCACTGCACCGTAGCTGACATCATGCAAGGTTTTCTTTAAATAGATGCTGCTGTATTATCAGTCGCAATATCGGACCATCCATGGCACAAATTACACACATATACCGTCCTAGGATTATGTGCAGCATAGATAAATTTGAACGAGGATGCTAGTGAAGGGAAGTTATACGTCTCAGCAACTGTTCAGTATTATCATGTGGTACAAGGGGATCTCATCACCTGCGTTGTGTATGTCGTCCAATTGCACTCTGTGATAATTTTCTCAATTTCTACCACAAAATCATGAGATTGCAACGTGAATGCCGCTTACGTCTAGATGTTATCGGTCACACCGAAGATGTAATACCTGTAATTCAACATACGCCTCTCAAAAACAATGTCTCAGGATGTTTACAAAAGGTACCGCATCCCTTCGCCCCTGCCCCGGTACAGGGCAGCCAATCGGAGATAATCCCTGGTTACCCTCCCTATTTTTCCTTTGCCTCTTTCTCTCTTTCGTTCACTCTTTATTTTTTCAGTCGTATTTTTAGCCCTAGCAAGCGTTCGCAGTCAGTGCTGTAACCTAGCCAATAGGCTTAGCCACAAACTTGCGTGCGAAGATTGCTAGAGAAAAATCTGTCTCTAGTTTCTATGGCAGCAGACAGATTGGTGGTTTAAGCGATGTGGTAGTGACGGGTGGTAAGCAAATTTTTATTCAGCTTATATTCGGATTCGACCGTACTTGTGATTCCCTATGTTAACCACCTTTAAGCTAAATTCGTCGTCTGTCAAACGTGAGTCTGCATAGTGAGTGGAGTCATGAATTTGAGAAGCGTCCGAGCTTTCATAATGAGCTGCAAGAATGAGGAACTTGAGTCATCATAAACGATTTACCAGTGGTGAGCACTACAGTTCAAACGGCACCAATATTTGGCAATTTACACACAGTAAGCAGTTATTTGTGTGTTTCTTTGAATGAGGTACTGGTTAACGAGATTTTCCATTTTGGCGCCTAGCTTCGACATTATTTGTCGCGTTCAGAAATCGTTAAAAGCACTTAATTTTATCCAATACTACTCTGACACACCATATTACGCATACATTATAGATACTTAGACTATATTCACGTTGTTGTCTGATGACGTCCTGGTAGAAATGGTGACAGTCTATTGTTTTGCGCATTAAATGTTCACGACGTTGCCGTCCACTTGCACTTTACTTCTCATTCAGCATTCTGCTAAACGCATTTTGCACAGAGCACATTGAGAGCGATATTGAGTGCACCTTGGGACACACAACAGTTACGCTATCCCTATATTATTTCTGGTCATACCATAAGCTGTCCCAAGCACAACGTTCTAACTTTCAGTGATTATCTTGGTGTCTAAACCGTTAATTTAGAATTTCCTTTACAGTTTGAGAAGATACTTTTCTTTAGCAATGATTCTGCTTACAACGTCATTCCCACGGCTACGTGCGTGAGGTAATGATAGTTGTCCCATGAAGGATCTTTTAACGTTCTTGTGTCTGCGTTTTACCAATCGTAACACTTCGAGAACAGCCTATGTGGGTCTTCCTACGAAAACTACAGTCTACATTATTCTATAGAACTCAGCATGAGATTGATCATGGAATATACTCGGTTACTTTTTAGATACAGGTCAGTTGTTGCCAGACCGCAATCTTTGATCCCACACTATTCTCAGATAATAAAAGAAGCTGCACAGGCTGCAAATAAGTGCTGAAAATATCATAACCTAAGGAGGACATTATTCGTGGACAATTGTTTCCCTTTGTAACAGTTTTTGCATGTGCTGCCAATGACAAGAACAAAGTCCTTCTTGCTTAAGTTCTACTCTGCAGTGATTAACAGCTGGCTTCTTGGTAATATGTAACTGGGCGGCACAATTTGAACGTAAAATTGACAGAACTGGAGTTTCAGACGCAGGAAAGTTGTAGGCACCAATTCTGAAAATAAAGGGTTTATTAAACCAGTACATTGTCAAGATAACCGACTCGGATCTAGGCACGCGGTGCAATTATTTATTTCGCACAGGGAAGCTGATCTCAGAGTGTACAACGTAATAAGTGGTAAGATCCATTTATAATGTTCCTTCTGAAAACTGCTTAGTGCATGCTTCGTTTTACATATTCGATACAAACACATGGCAACAAAAGACAGACACACAAAACGGGTGATGCTTTTATCTATCTCTCGTAATTCGTTCTCGCCGAGTCATTTGGCACGAAGCTGCTGACTAGATCTCACTTTGAAAAAGAAAAAAACAAGAATTAAGAAAATATCAACCATCAAAGTTTGAAAAGTGAAATGGTAAAGCTTCTCTAAATCTTTTCACACCCCTCAGTCAACGTCTCCAAAAATCTGCGCATATTGTAACAACACTGCACTCAAGGCGGCACATGTGACGGACCATGAACTGCACAAGCTTTTGTCTGGGCTTTTTTTGCAAGGGATGCACAACCCAAAAATTTGAACGTAGAAGAACGTGAACGCTTATAACACATATTGCGGTAAGTCAAGCCCTAAGCTTTACAGTAAGAACAAAAACACAACGGGAAGGCTAATATCTGTCTCAGGTCCTACAAAAAGTAAAAAAGAAGCACACGCACGCATGAGTACGTGCGTGTGCTCTTGCAAATGTTATTGTTATACGTCTAAGGTCAGTTACTTGGCCACACACGGTGCGTACCAAGAAAGTATGAAATAGCAAGTGGTTGCCTGAATGCATGGTGCTCCCATTGAACAAAAGCTAGACAATAACTTATGCGTTTCCGAGGAAACACCGCCTCCAGTCGTACGAAAGATGACAGAACGCAATGGCAATATAGAGAGAAAGTCAAAGGCAGACAGAAAAAAGAGAGAAGACCACGACGAGAGTAGAAGAGAGAAGCAAAAAAGTGGGCAACATACAAAAAGACGCTTCTGGCGCGGATTGCGGCATTTAGGGTGCTTTCGCTCGATGAGGAGTGAGTAAAACCCCCTCAGTGCTTTGGACGTATATATGTTGACAGCTATATATTACCTCCACAGCACAGAGAGGGTTTTGGTGCAATTGCGTGGCTCCTGAAGAATTGGGTTACAAAGGGGGGAGCAGGGAACAGCCGGGCCTCCGATCGACCACCGGGAGACGAACACACACGCACACACACGCACGGCGCAGGCCTCCCACGAACCACACGCATCGCACACACACGCATACACGCTGGCAAGAGCGGGCAGCGCTGTGAACGCAGTTCGGTACAGCTCGGTTGCTACGGGGCCATTCGCAGCCACAGCCGTCCGCTACCGTACACGGGACACAACACAACAGGCTTGAGGGGGCACACACGCAGAGGGAGGAAAGGCCAATGCACGAAACTTGACTCCTGTGAATGACGCAATGGTGTGTGGTGTGAAAGAGTAGCAGCCGCGACGCGCAGACGACACGCACGCCCTCCTTGCACTTTAGCTCTGGTAGCGAGCGGTGTATAAGACTGGGTGATCACCATGGATTTACATGAGGACGTAAGCGGTTTGTTTCGCTTTCTTTGTATGAAGACTTTCTTGCTTCGTGCGTCTGTACAGTCGAAAGTTCTTCACGGTGCATTAAAAACAAGCGTTTCGAACAATATTCCTCCTCGTTCTTTTTGTTTTTTTTTTGCAGCGAAGAAGTATACGTGTTTACGCGAATAGGGTGGCCGGTGCTCTTACGTATAAGAGTGACTTGCAGTGAATCCTTATGTAACCGCCTCGGTTGCGTCCAGACACTAACTCGCTAACTTAGCGCAAACGTTCCCTCTTGTGCTCGGAAAAGAAATACTTTTAGCTGGAGCTGAAGAAGTCATTTAAGCACTTCTGAGTATTTTGTGTGTATGTTGTTTTTGTACTTCTAAACAAAATAGTAAACATGCGCTAGCTTATCTAAACCTGAATTACACGATTAGGTGTGTCGGAGCTTAAAAAATGGAGCATGAGTAGCTTTATTTGAGATGATGCTGTGAGACAAAAATATTCTTCATGTGTGTCACGGGTTCTTCAAAAACATTTAGACCAATTTTTTCTCATTGTGACGCCACTATAACGTATAGAGCCTCTGCGCATGTTGAACGCTGAACTTGATTCGACTATAATTTGGGAAGTGGATTGTCAGTTTTGCACGCATAACAGCACCAGTGTCAAATCCCACAAAAAGCGTCATATTACTGCCCTTTCTTCTTTTTTTGTGATCCACATTTGGGTAACTTTAAGTAAAAATACGTCTGGCGTACGCCGTTTACGGCCTGTCTGGTCAAACGAAGCTTTCAGAATTTAAGTTATGTATCCCCTGTAGGAAATTTGTGAGTAGTATCGTCGACGGCACACTTAACACCAGATTTTAAATGTTCCGATGCTGACGAGGCCAATAAAATATGCTGTTGTAAACCGATCAAATTTCAGATTTTTCCTTGACGCATGCCAGCGATATGTTACAACAGCATGTTCTCCTTGAACACGAACTTTGAATAGAGTTCGCATATATTCGCAGTTAAGCATAGAGAGGGAGAACATGTCTTGATGTGTTCAGGTGTACCAAGTAAAATGCTCAAGGAAGATCCAGCGAGATCGCACAGCTGTAAGAATATGAATAACAGTGGTCGAACAAGGAACGTAAATGGAGCTAACGTTTTGACAAAGAGACTTGTGTTCGTGCGGGTCCCCAATGGACTCCTCTTACGAAAACCTGATTTACGCCCTTTAGTCCGCTTCCGAATAGTGGCATACACCAACCACGTCTCGTTGGATAAACATCGTTGATCCTAGCTCCCTGCGATAACAGTTACTCGCTGGCAAAGAGAAGAGTTTGCGCGTCCAGCATGCCATGGAGATATTTCACCATAATTTCGGCACAAGGTTGCCAATTTTTCCATGGCACTCTAGCCAAAGAGTAAAGTACAAAGATTGTAAACCCTTACTTGAATGTCACGCGTTATTGTTTTTCAACTCGCTCTGGCCAGTTTACGTGCTACGAGACATGTACGTTGCACACTCAGGCACATTTACACAGGCACACGCGCAGGCAAGTGAACAGACAGTGCGACACGTGACAAACAGAGAAGCGTTTCTTTAATGCCGAGTTGCAGGACAAAGACGATGCGATAGTCCATGGCAACAGATTGTGTCCATTGCAAACAGGGCGCACCACCTTAGCGTTCCTTTTTTTATGGAGGCGGGGTGCCAACAGCTCAGAGCAGAGATGCATGCAGGACTCAGGCCAGGGGTGGCTGCATAGCTCACGATGTCTAGGCACACAGTGCGTCAGAGCAAGAGTGTCTGCTGTCGGAACATGCGTGCCAGGTGCATGTGCTAGAGTTAGAGGGGTCTGCTAAGAGCAGGCGAAATTTTTTTCTCTTTGGTGAAACAACGTATGGTGGTATGCTTCTGAAATTCCTTACGCATGCTTAAGTGCACAGCAGACAGATGTGATGTCGGGTGTGACGCGTTGCTCTCTAGATTAAAACATAGTGCGCTGTTATCGAGAAAGAAGGCCGACTTGAGTTTGCCTGGCACGCTAATAGAGAGGGATGAATTGCATATTGTGTTAAGTTTGTGAGGATCATGCAAGCTATGCAAGGTACATAACGCGTGTATGATATGTCATGACATTAAGACATGAGCATGGTATTTCTATTCGTGTACTGAGTAACGTGCTAAATTTAGCATAGCTCAAACAGCTGTGCAGAAAGTGACGAAGTGTATGTATACAACGTTCATTATACTGAGACTGCACGGCGGGTTAGATGATGTGCTGTACTTAAGCAGAGGGTAAAGAAAAGCAATGTATTGTTGTACTTTGGCAGAATGTAAATAATAACAGCTCATTAGGGAATATTAGGTAATAGTTGAAGCAACTTCAGTCTAAACAGCGTTTGGCAAGGCGACAATAGCGATTTAGTAAAATACACAACATAGATACACACACGGGAGCTTTCAACGACACTGCAGCAAGGAGCAAAGAGGCCAGGAGGAAAACTCACCTGGTATACGATGGGGTGTTGTCCAGGTCCTTTGAGTTGTTGGCAAAGAATGGTAGCAGGGTATCAACAAATAAAGACACTCACCATTTTTCTTGTTTCACAGGTGCGCTGTCACTATCAAAGGTTAGTAGAGAGGGAACGGTCATGCTGGGTGAACGGACCATTATTAACTGCGCTAAGGTGGGGGTACTCTCCTCAGATCGAGAATATCTTAGACGGATTTTTTTGGTGGGAATGACGTTAACAGACAAATGAAACAATGCTTTTTTTGCGGGCCTTTATAAAACCGGGAAACAGATCTGCAGATCATACCGTAGTTTCTAACTTCTAGACGTATTGCGTAGATATAAAGCATGACATGTTAGATCTGAAGAGAGTTTCAGGCGCTAGTGGTTGTCAGGGGCCGCGCAACTTACCTTTATCGGGATGGGTGGTCAAGAACAGAACTGTACTTAAATTCATACAAATTTCTTCTCGGGATTCCGCTCTCTTAAGTTGACATTTTAGTTAAGCTGACATGATTGCAGTCTGAATACTGCAGTCTAAATACGTTTTCTTTCGATCTCATGCTTCACCTGCAGAATGATCCATGCTATTAATGCTTAATTAAAGACTGTACGCTAAATAAACGTAAAAAAACCTGACAATTCTCAAAACGAGAGCGGTGGATATAAGAACGCTGGGCTAAACCCTTGCTGAGAACCGGCCCGGGTGCGCTTGTGTAGTATGTACGACACAAATAAGTGAATGCTCTGCAGCATGCTTCGTCATTTGGATCTCTGGATACGACAGCGTGAGTTGCAAGCTCTTTGAACAAGGTTCGTACTCGTACACCGTGCTGCAACAAAGGCCTTCCCACGTGTATTAGGGTGGGCGCAGGAGCAAGTTGAAGTGAACGCCCACCGAAGTCGCAAGAAGCTCGCACTTGCTCGTGCGAAACTCGGGCTGGCATGCAGAATTTTTTTTTTCAGGTGGATGGATTTTCACCGGTCACAAGTAAACAGCGCTCGAGGAGGATGAGGTATCGGACACGGGGCGAGCAACACGCACAACACGGCACGTGGGACTATATGTGATTTGATTTGATGTTTTGTGGAAGGTTGACAATGTTCGAATCGTTTACACGAGACACAAATTTTGAGAGACGAAGAGAGGAGTGGACCAAATACCGAAACAGATATGACGAGGAGACACAGGGACATCCAGATAGGGCGGAAGCATACAGGCACACGAACAATGACCGGGGTTAGGTGACGTGCACTGAGACAATGCGATGCTTGCGAAAACGTAGGCTAAGCTCATGAATGCTCTTCCGCAGGGTCATGCAAAGGATTTGCTAACTTTTGAAGATATCTCAGTCTAAGGAGTGAAAGTACCGGAAAAACGCGAATGGAGGACAATCCGAGAACAGGAATCGCTCACGGTCATAGGCTGCGATATTTCGCACAATTTGGTCTACTGAAATAACAAGTTGTAACGGTTCCTACTTGCCTGTGTGGATATTTATCTTTACAAGCGCCAGCGTATCATGCCAAACTATGCGGCAGTTCCTGAAGTTTATAAAGTTACAATAGCATAACATCAATCCTGGGTTAGGTCGTGTTGCTATCGCAGGCAAAAAGAGCGTAAAAATAAAAGTAGACGTTGTTGAGTATTTATTGTTTTAGAAAGGGCTATGGAATTCTGAGAGTTCAATAACTCAACTTGTGCTCAAAAGCAGGGCTAACTTTCCGCGGTATCTGTAGATAATTACAGCGAATCAGTTGCTGTCAAACGAGCCTGCCTAATGACTGCATAGGAAAACTAGCATTCACGAGGACACCAAGCGCTCGGCCATCCAAGCTTCACACCAGCACATCGACAGCACTGACACAACTGACACCAAACAAGACAGCTCACGCACGAACATCATTGCAGAGCGGTGCATGTGGGCCTGTTTGATTTCGCCGAAGTAATGATAAGTAGGTGTTGCTATCAAATAACGAAAGCTAGCATCAGGGCCTACTAAAACAGTTGACGCTAATGACCGCCACGAGGACAATATGTTTTCTTGGTCACATTACAGCAGTCAACACGAATCGCTAGAAGGTATAAGGTGTCGACTTGTGCGAACTGCACCGATGGTTGCATAAAGAAAAAAAATATGCACGCGGTAAGACTGGAAACGACATCCTCTCGAGTACCATGTTAGCAGTGAGGAGGCTTGAAAAGCCGTGGTGAGAAGAAAGATGTGATGATTACTTTCGCATACGGCGTCAGCCAAAGAGACTTGGATTGATTTCACCCCTGATTTTATAAAGCGAGTGTTCTACATGTTATGTTATGATAATTCACACATGTTATGATAATTCACACGAAAAAGTTAAAGGTACGTCGTAGAGTATTTTCTCAGAGTAAAAAGAAAAATGCCATTTCCACAGAACAAACGTTAAAATGTGTGCTTGGAAAGCGAGGAGTAAAGCGCGCGGCACCATGTTGCCGCGGCGCCTGCTCTATCGGTCTCTTCGGTGCAGTTCGCCAAACGCCTCCGCCCCAAACCTTCCAGCAAAGCTCGCGCACGCGCACATTCGTTTACGCTACGCAGTACACGCGTGTACTTACCATGCTCAAATCGTCAATCTTGCTAATACTGCGAAGATAGATGTTGACCCTGACAACACACGGGCCATCTACAAGGAAGGGGTCGGGATTGGGCGATCCGAGAAGAAGAATAATAAGAAGACGGGCCAAAGAGGAGGAAAATGGCGGGTGCGCTCGACAGAGAAAGGAAGAAAAAAGAGTGAGAGGAGAGAGAGAGGAAAAAAAAAGAGAGGAGATCGCAAGGAGGAACCCCTACCTAGCGTTGTGTCCAGCTCGCCAACAGACCGACTAGCGGAAAACCTCTCGCTCTTTGCGGCCCTGCTTTTGTCTTTTGCGTGATGTCACACTTACCATGGTGACGTCATCAATTCTGCTGATACTTCTTATATAGATGTTAACGCGTACAAGAGCCGGCCCGTCTGCAGCGGGATGGGGGAGATAGACAGAAGGCGAGAACCGCCGGTGAAAGAGATATCACCGAGTCTGGTTGAGACTGTTTTATTATTTTCTATTTGTGCTTAAAGATCAGTCGGAACCGGGCAAGAGTGCTACTGGGACAGGATGAAGCTGCAATACTACAGGAGAGCTAGGGCTTGTATAACAGTATTTTTTCCCTTTTGCTCATATTTTTTTTTCTCGCCAAAGAGGGAGGAATGATAGCCGGAATTTCGTATTCTGTTCTCCCATAGTAGCAGCAGCATGTGACTGATGAGGAGACAGAAAGCACGCGTTACACAGTGCGTGAAACACTGGACTGATACTTGGCCGCTTGCACTTGCGCCACTGGCTGAGAGCGTTTGCCTTGCTTTTCTACAGAATGGATTTCCTGTGCTGCGCAGACCTTGGCTCTAGCAACACATTCGACTGCATGCTCTCGAGCCCTCTAATGAAGGCCAGCATATCGGTCAGTAGGCAAGTAATTATATTATCCGCGTATTAGCTGAAAATTTGACAATCCTTTAGTGCTACCTGCGCACGAATATAATGGGAAATCGCATTAACTTACATAAAAAAGCATTATACTGCACGGTACCATACGCAAGGCAAAGCGCAAAGTAGGAGTTTTGACCATTGCTATGATTGTATTTCATGATCACACAATTTTTACAAATGAATGCTATAAGACAAGATAGGCTCGCATTCAAGTAATTACTTTTTGAGCAATGTTTCTATAACAGAAAAGCGGCCTCATTGTATCTTTTATTTGGGTACAAAAGCCAGAACCTGACTGTAAAGCAACATGATTTAATGGCGAGAAAATGATTTAACTGACATTGAAGGCGATTCTTTGTACATAAATGTTTCTTTTATGTTACTTACACGCTCATGCATGCTGAATATAATGTCACAAAGTTGACCCAAGTCATACTAGTTCATAAACTGCGATCATGCGCGCAATCAACAAAATCACTTGCGACATGAAAAATTTCACACAATAAGCGCCACCTGCACCAAGGTAATGATACGTAAGAAAACATTTCTAGACTAAACATCTTTTTAACAAGCACTGGCAGAACAGGCGACAACATGACAGCCTAGACAAGAAAAAGCCGGAGAAGTTGCAATCAAGACATATCGAATACTCATCACGACACCAATGCATGCAAACATTCATCATTTAAGTTATTCTATGAAAGCGCCCACCGTGATGCATGCACATGACAGACGCGAAAAGCTCGGGGTATATTGTACGTTTGAAGCATCCTGGTTAAAAGAAACTGTCCCGCTTATTTGAGCATGGTATTCATCAACTATGACATCAGCATGCCCCCTAGATTTTTTCAATCATTTAGCAAAGCGTGAGAGAATAGAACAAAGAAAAAACAGGGAGGACAACCAGACGCATGTCCGGTTTGCTACCCTACGCCGGGAAAGGGGGCTAATGAATAAAAATAGTGAAAAAGATCGAGAGAAGAATGCTAAAGGTGCTGCTTCATCCAGAGACACACATGAACACCATGGTTGGCTACTAAAGTCTGCAGAGGTTGGTTTCTGAGCTTGAAAGAGATACAGAAGAAAGGGAAACAGGCAGGGAGGTTAATTAATCAGAGGGTAAGATCCGGTTTGCTGCCCAACGCTGGGGAAAGAGGGTAGGGGGGGGGGGGGCAAAATGGTAGGAAAGCAGAGAGAAATAAATAAACGGAGCACAGATACACAATCACAGTCGGTCACTATCACTGCCCTTCACAGTAGCCCTCGTATCGCTGTAAACTTCAGTTCAGGCTACAGCCACTTGTCCAAGTCTGTCCTCCTTAAAACTGGAACAGTACCCTCGTCGCCCTCCACTGCGATGCCCTGTGATGTCGGCATTCTAAAATGATTTCCACTGCTAAAGGCCTTTGGTGAAGGCGTGACATCGCGATCACGAGCGATTGCCTCTGTAAATTGTAGCGAGGAGAGTCAAAGAAAAGGTGTTGAAGAGTCTCCTCGCTACTACAGTCATCACACGAGGCGTCGTCGGCCCATTCGATTCGGAAAGCAAAACACTTCGTAAACGCCATTCCTAGCCATATTCGTCAAAGCAGGGCAGCTTCGCGTCGGCAGAGTCCAGCTGGGATGCGAAGGTTGAGATAAGTCCAAATGGTGCAGCCGGTTGCCTTGAAAACTTCGGGTGTTCCGTATGGAGAAGGTGATATCTCCTGTGGGCATTCAAAACTTCATAGTGACATCTGTATTTGATAATGGTATCGAGTCCTCTTTTCCACCTTGAAGAGCCGAGCGAGCAGGGCTATCGGCATGTTTCTTATCTATGACGCCGCAGTGACTTGGAAGCCACTGAAATGTCACGTGGTGATCTTTCTCAGCCAAAGTATGAATTACTCCTAAAATCTCTTATACAAGTTGTTTGTGTGGTTTGCGCAGCAAGAGTGATAGCAAAGACTGCAGTGCTGCTTTCGAGTCACAAATATTGACCACCTTTGAGGTTGTTCTTGGCTGACGAGGCGAAGCGCAGCGCGAAGAGCTGCAAGTTCTGCAGCCTTCGATGTCGTTGGGTGATACGTCTTGAAACTGATGGTGATGGCTCTCGCTGGGGAAAAACACGGTTCTAGAGGAACACTGGAGAGCTGCTGATGCATCAGTTTACGTATGTACGTGGTCCAGGTACCTCTCGTGCAAAATAGTTGCTTAAGAGCAGGTGATGACAGCTTAGATTTTTTTCTGATCCATGGTACGGTGAGGTGCACCGTACCATCAAAGTACCCTACGAGCAAAGTACCGCAGAGGAACTGACGGCTTAGTTTCTGAGCTTGAGATATTGGTTCTGGGCATGGGGTTGCACCGCATGAAGAAGACATGTGAAGTTCGTGCAGATATAAGTAAAAACTTAGATGTAGTCGCCACGCGTTGAAGGAGAAGTCTATGCTGATATAAACGGACATTTTGCTGTGGTCTTCGCACGTCGTACAGTTGATAGAACGTAAAAGAGGTCTGTGCAGACATAAAGGACCCCCGCTGTGTTCACCGCATGTTGAACAGTTGGTGAATTAGTAGTCATATAGTGCAATTGAACTTGAGAAGTTAGGTTGGAGCCGGAATTGGGGACATCTACCGATTTAGGGTTTAAATACGAGAAATAATGCCTCTAGCATTCACAGGCACATCACAGAATAAGTTTTGTTTTCGGATGTAATGACAACAGTCCATCTATGACGCCGACT
Organism: Dermacentor albipictus; assembly: GCF_038994185.2. NCBI lineage: Eukaryota > Metazoa > Arthropoda > Arachnida > Ixodida > Ixodidae > Dermacentor > Dermacentor albipictus. Next base: position 85,337,900 of record NC_091824.1, on the reverse strand, counting down.
GCACTCAAGCACTGGATGCAGGGCGTCCAGTACTTGTAAGGCACTCCGAGATGACTGTGCGCGCGGCTTAGTAAGGCCATTAATTCGAAATTTCAACAATAGCATAATAGGTAATTTAGTTGCGAATTGTGTTCCATCTAACGAAGGTTCTGACAAAGCTATATATGTTAAAATAAAGGGGAACAGCGGCCAGTGCATAAATATAAACAATTTTAAAATTTCACCATGGAGTATCTCGCACATCAAGGAATGGATTTGTCACGACGGTACGATTCCCATGGGCGCACAGGCCTATTACAACAATGTCGTCTCAAGTTCATCCGGACAGTTCTTGCTGCACCGCTCAGCTAAATACCTAACCGTTTGAACGGACGTGCATGCGTTTGCATTGATTATCGCTATCGCTACGGTTGCCGCCCTTATTTTTCAAATAAACACTTCTTACGTTGTTTACATCATTTGCTTAGAGATATCAGTCCGAATCGCAGAACACCTGTGCTGCAACAAAGTGGTCCATGAAGCAAGTCGCACCTAGACTGCGATTTTCTTACTGCTGAGCTCATTAGATGGTCGAAGCTGAGGACATCGTGTTGTTATCATTGTCACGAAGGTGTTGTGAAAATCCTTCCTTTTTGTCAAAACGTGTTTAGACATATGATTATTCGTAAACACTTGTAAAACAGAGCGCAGAAACCTGTACCTTCTTGATTTCAATGGAGAAATTAACCAAGCGACCTTTTTGTTGACGCACCCACCCAAGCTTCAAATATGGCTAATTAGAAAGCTGGTTTCCAGCCAGACCACGGAAGTGCATGCAAACAATAGCTTAAACGTGCACACATTTTACAGCGCACAGAATGCATATGATAGCGGTTCGCGCAGCCGATGTAGGAGCCATGATATACCTCTACTGAAGGAAGGAACATAGGCAGACACCATTTATAATCAAGGTGTATGGTGGCAGCGTCAGCAGTTAATCCCGCGTATGTGAGTTTGGTGAAAAGGTTGGTCGCGTCATTAGCAAGAACGAATCGACTGAACGGCGAAAGTCATGTTGATTGAGTGTTCCATGGGTTCGACGTATCAAGGCAACACTACGTCTATCAGAGCCGTCGGAGCAGCCAACACGACGTTATGAAACATTTGCGTGTGCCAAGAAGGCTGAATGCACAGGATAGCTTTGGCTAATGAAACTTGTAGGCAGAAGGACCAGATGGTGTACAATAAACTCCCAGCAGAGCCGCAAAACATTTGACTACTCCTGCTGCTTTGGTTGATAAGGATTTTTTCTGGAGCAGGAATCTGGGCAGTGGCATTGGTTTTTTTGCTAATCTGGGCAGTGGCATTTTTGCTAAATAATCTTTCGTTTCGTTTCCTTGGTGAAGCTTGCCCACACACCCACCCACCCACCCACCCACCCACCCACCCACCCACCCACCCACCCACCCACCCACCCAAACACACACACACACACACACACACACACACACACACACACACACACACACACACACGCACACACACACAAACACACACACACAAACACACACACACATACACACGCACGCACACACACACACACACACACACAAGTGCGCCCGCGCACGCATGCACACACACACACACACACACAGAGAGCGAGAGAGAAGAAACCTTTGTGTGATGATGCAGTATTATACTTTATTATGCTGGCAATCATATTAGCTCATATATTAGTTTACGGCGCACGAAATTTTGTATGGGCACGACGTAGTCACGTCAACTGGATTCGAAAATTTCATTTCTCGAACGCGGATGCTCGCAGTGTAAGCACCAGGTGAGTTAGTGAAACTGACTAGCGTCCACCTGTTCTGTGCGGTATCTGCAAGGCAAACAACTAATGCCGCCGGTCGGATGTCGCTTTGCCCGTCGGAGCGTTCACACAGCAGCGAACTGAAGACTTTTGCGGCCGTACATCTGCGCGCCAAAATGGGCAGTACACCGTACAGCAAGCTTTAAGAACCTACGCGTATAAGAATTCAGCCAGAAAGCCCAAGTTACGCTTCACTGATACTATGACCACAGATGTGCGACACACACACGCTCGGAAGAAATGACTACGCGGCCACTTTCTCTTCAAGCCCATTACAGGCTTCCAACCCTCGACGGCGCTGTGAAAACAGAGGCTGCCCTGGCGGCGTCCGAAACGGGTCTTGTTGCTCCCCAAGCTTCCGTACGGAGCCTTCATTGTTGCCCGCGGCTACGAAGGAAGATGACGAGCAATTCACAGGACGGTGTTATCTCCGAGCTATATGCTTCCGAGAACGCGACACCGAGCAAGAAACGCTGGCACGGAGCGGTCAAACAATATTTGCCCGTTCGAACACCGTTATAACCTTTGCACCCCTGGGCGAGCGAAGTTACGGGCTCACAGTACGCGAGATGGTTTGGGGCCTTGTAAACACAAGGATCGGCATCTGCACCCCGTGCGCTTCTCTGGACGCCGGTTTCTTTCCTTATTTCTGAACCCAAGGCCCATGTTTTTCCGGCGCAGGATCGGCGGTGGAGATGGGGAGGCAGACGTAGCAGTTGGCGCGCGAAAAGAGAAACAAACGAGCAAAACAAACAGAAGCGAGGGAACGTGTCATCCCCGCATGTTTTGATATTAGGAAAGTGGGCGCGCACTTCATTTAAGGAAAGGAAAATAGCAAGGACGTACGCCCGCGGGCGGGCGAACCCCGGATCGCGTCCCGGTCGCCCGCCTCGGCGGTGTTGACCCGGAACAGCGACGGCACCTAGCGACGCCCTCTTGTTAGCAGCTCGAGGGGAAACTAGCCCAAAACGATCGCCATCTGCGGAATGCGAGCAGCTGTGTCAGTAACACTGAAGCACTTTGCGGCAGCAGGGATCGCTCGTAGCAGAGAGCGAGTGCTTCGCGTTAAGTGTGAGCTGCTGTTGACCAAACGTTACGTTTCGAAGCAGGTGACGGACGTGATGCACAGCAGACGTTGGAACGACGGTCGATCGCGACCAAAACTGCATTGCTTATTAAAGGGTACAATTACAGACTAACAGAATGTCACGGCGGCGAGAAGGCTATTTGAGCTGCTGAACTATTCTTTTTTTTCTTTTCTTGGAGAACGACTGACTGTCTTCGACTGGTAAGTTCATGTATCGGAGTGACCAACTTATGTAGTAAAGAAAGAAAGTATTGCTTTTTGCTTGGAAAATGAACGATAACTATACTTAGGGCGCGGCGTTGCGTGAAATTCGGCGAGTGAGCAGTAATCTCCTACCATGGACATATGAGGCTCACAGATCTGCTGTGCAGGTGTTTTGCTGAATGCCCCAGAATTTTCCCATAATCTCACAACGAAGAGCTCGGTGGAGTGCAAAATTATACTGCGTGAGATGGAAGTGGCTTAGAGTGGAATACACCCAATGGTAAAAGTAGAAGCAGATCTTATATATCTTTTATTGCAACGCGCAAGCGGTCACTTATGGGAAGCTCCGGTCGAATGGCAGCGACATCGGCTGCAGGGATTCAAGCTGGCAAACTTTCGGGCTAGAATCGACATCATGGGTCGAATGACGATCGCCGAAGGACAAAGGCCCTCACAGCAATGCTGAGCACTGCTGTACGTGTAGGACATTGTATCTGACATGTACAATGCGCGTGACTAATATGGCAACTTGACCGACTGTGACAGTGCCCACAGAGGTAGCCTTATATTTTTCAGTCTTCCATTCTTTCTTTTCTGTCGTGTTTCGTACCCCTCTACTCCTTCCCAATGTAGGGTGGTCAACCGAAAAAATCCTCTGGTTAATCTCCCTGCCACCATATCTCTGCGTTTTCTATACCTTTATTTTTTTTTTCTCTCTGTCTCAGCGATAACCATTTCTTATCCAGCAACGACCACTTCCGCCGCACCGTATAATTTTATGCCAATGCTCATTGCATTTATTTTTACTTAGTATACAACCTGCGACTCCTAATTTCGCTGCCCGTTCTACTCAATCCATGCCCTGGACGAATCCCCATTATTATATTCCTTTTCTGCCAAAAGTACCAGTAACTAGCGCTTTTTCATTAATCCAATGATACGTATTGATGGTCCTTTCCTTTACCCCCAAGGGAAAAAAACAAGAACAAGAAACAATGGAATCCTAACGTTACATGAATCACTTCCCAATGCCATTTGATGCACCACAATTTTATTCCAAGCTTTGTCGTCAGCCTCCTAGCGTCGACAAACGAACCGTGTCAAACTTTTCATTCGAAAGATATCGGAGAGCTGGCGATTAGATTTATGTCGTGCCCTCCGAATGTGCTTTAGCCCATTCTTGCTTTCTCACAATTTCTGTTCACTGATCAAAGGACGTGCACGGGACAGACGGATGTTACTTGTCTCTCATTAATTGCTCTGTTCCTTTCGTAAATCGCTGCACATTTGCCAAAGCAATCCATGTCACGTTAAATGATCTAGCGTTAACCTGTACGTCTTCCATTATAGTGCCTTGTACAACTCCTCATTTATTCGCTTTGAGCCAAGTATGCGGCGCCGAAACGACTCTTACTTAACTAGAACAAGAGAGCACTGAAAACATTTTATCCGAGGATGGAAAAAAAAAAGAAGAAACGTCGTGCAAACATGCTTAACACGTTCGCCCCAACAGTGCTGTTGCGTCCGCATGAGCTGGCAGCCAGTCTATAGACGACACTGTGACATCATGGTGAGGAGAACGGATTGGTATCAGGGTACGGACTGAAACAAAGCAGCCTACGCTTCGTCTTCTCTGCACCCTCTACGATAGCGTGAAATTGTTTTCGACATCGTTAGCACCAAACGGGGTTAACGCGCGCGAAATGCTCGCGAGTGGCGCGCTCGCAAGGAATGCCTCAGCGCCGCGGACACTTTTCAATAGCGTCATGTTTCGTTTCCTTTTATTTTTTTTTTAAATCTCCCTTCCCCGTTACACCCATCCTGCAGCGAACATTTAGAAGAGGCCGACGCGCTTCGACGCTGCGCACGAGGGAGTCAATGGCAGTTCGCAAGTTAAAAGAGCCCAAGTCGGTCGGGCGCGAGTATTTGCGATACAACATCCGAACAGTTTACTACAGTGATGGATGGAAGTCGGCTGTCCTATTCAAGGCGTTCGCGGGCGAACGCCACTTCGCCGCAGACTCCGAGCCATCACGCTCTCGCGCGCCTCCGCAGTCTCGCCTCCTCCCCCCCCCCTCCCCCTCCACTCCCATCTATTCCGCAACTATACCAGCGCCAGGCGAATTCATGCCTGTCGTCTCCTATAGGCGCAACTTTTTCTTTCAGCCCCCCCCCCCCCCACCACCCGCTCTCTAACTTGACTCCCTCGGCTTTTGATTCGTTCTCCTCAACTTTTGCGCACACGATACTGTTTCCAGTCACCAATGATTTCTCTCATGCTTCTTTTTTCCCGGCCGCGCATTTTTGTTTGGCTTGCTTGCTTGCTACCCGGGCCTTCTTGCGCAGAAGCCATTTATCCCCGACTAAAGTGAGGCGGCTGCCGAGATCAAAAGCGAGCAGCGGATGAGAATTTCTCGCTCGCTGGCTCGAAGGCAACATTAAATTCTTTGCCGCTCTACCCGTCTGCATTCATAGACTTGGCGCCCTTTTGATGCATATCTGACGGGATTTCCTTTGTGTTTGCGTGTGTCTGTGTGGCGGAGGCAAAAGGAGGCCGAGGGAAGGAAAAAAAAAAGTCTTGGCGCTCGCACCACTATTAATTTTTTTTCTTTTGCTTAGCCTTACGTTAGTTTGCGATCGTCATTTTGTAACCACACCACTTTCCTTCATTCGTCTTTCTCTTCTTTTGTAATTTATTTTCTTTTTTTTACTTTTGAGGCACTTTTTTTTAGATGACGTATTGCTTTTCTCTTTTGCGTTGCTGAACCTCAATCCGCTCCCGCTCGCAGTGTGCTACACATTTGCGCCTCTGTAGCGTTCAGTCCTGGCACTCTCGCGTCTTATTCGTGCACTACACGAGCAGCAGAGGAAGCAAGGAAATCGGCAGGGGAAGAACAAGGAAAAGATGGAGAGACGAGACGAGCGAAGGGGCAAAAAGTAGCGCATTTCTTTCGTACGCGACCGGCAAAGAGCGCGCGTGCGCGCGCGGATTTCACATAAATCACACCCTTTTGTAGTCGAAGCCTCGCCGCCCAGAGAGCAAAGGCGGTGAACACCCACCCGCCCGCCCGCCTGCGCCCCCACGCGCCAGATCGGCATTGGCATCAGTGGTCGCCGCCGAAATACATATAAGCGAGCGTATACATCTTCGTGCGCCGGGCAACGGTCTCCTAAACGGGAAGCGTGAAAGAGAGAGAGAGAGAGAAGAAAAAACGTTAAAAGAAAAAAAATGAAACAAAGAAGTGCCTCTGACAAAGGAGCATACGTACTTTGCCTTGTATAAGGAGCGAAGGTGGCGCAAAATAGGAGAGTTGGGAAAGCGAGACGGTTTGTGGGACAAAGGGGAAGAGAGGGTTGGCGGTGGTGGTAGGGGAGTATGTACTCGGACAGACTCATCTGCGCCAGACTCACGCACGCACTCACGCACACAAAAGGGTACGGCCGCGCAGACGCCGCCTCCCTCGGAGAGCATTGATTCCGGGCGTTTCAATTCTCCGGGCCTGCCACGCGCTTGGGAAGTAGCGCAGCCAGTTTTGTTCGGGCCGTCTTCGAATGCCGTTCTGCCTTTTTTCTTTTTTTTCTTTTCTAAATCGTATGCCTTTGACATCTTTTCTCCTTCTCTGCTGATTTCGTCTCGCTTTGTTATATTTCATTTGCAAGCTCACGCGAATCCCTCCGCTGATTTCGCGGGTTATCTATAGTTTCTGACGGTTCGTACCGAGCTCACGCGGACTTTGAAGTCCTTTTTATTTTTCTTTGTTAGCTTTGCACTTCAGTCATCGAGCGTTTGTGCTGATTTCGCAGTGTTCTTGCCGTCTTTCACCCTGTAGCCTATCGCAGAACGCTTCCATCATTCGTTTCACCGAGTGCCTGTGTTTCGCTCTATGCTTTTCCCCGTATTGAAGTCGGCAACGGCCCTCTTTTGTCACCTCACTCAGTTCCGTTAATCAACTGCTCCAGTGAGGCGAGCGTTGTGAAAGAATATTGTCATTTTTTGAAGTTACGAAACAAGTTCTGAGTACAGACAATCACGGCGCACACGAAGCATGAAGGCTTAGTTCAACACACATACGGTCTCATATGAAACCCGTGTGCCACAACGCGACGCTGTGTTACACTTGCTCGACAGAAGAGAGATAGCATCAGCCTGAAGCTAATATATCTTCCAGGGACAAAGAAAATGTAGAGTACTTTATGTCATTCTACGATGCCTGCGTACTGGTGAACAAAAAACAGTCACTTTTTTTGCTCGTGATAACATGTTTTGATGTCGTATTAGTAGTGCAGATACTAGGGATAGCGAGATGCTACGTTACACAGTTTATAATCTGTTCTCAAGCGTTTGGAATGCAATAAAGAACAAAGGCTATGAGTGCAGTTAGTCGCGACACCAAATTAAACGCGAATCAAAGCCCCGATAAATGAGAACCTCCATATACTTCGAAGTAAATAACAGAGCACAAAGAGGTGCCGATATAAATAGAAGCTCTCGGAATCAAAAGTTGTAATACCACCAATGCTTCCGATGTGATATATTGCGCAACGTTTATCAAGAAAGCAGCAAATGATGACTGTTCGACAGAGGCCAGCTCGAGTTTTCTGAGGTTCCAGAGTGATGTTACTTTACAGGAAGGCCGTTATGAACATAGACAGCAACAAATGGAATCTGACAGTGATTCGTGCGAATGAATAAACTGTTTCCTTCACAATCCGAAAAAAAGAAGGAGAGAGAAACGATAATGTGCAGACGCAAACAAATACTACATGACCAAGCGCATTCACGGGTGAAGCCGTTGCACAGCCTAGAATAACCTCCTCTGCAGCACAACGCTTTGCTACCGTTTAAAGGAGCACGCGCTTGCGCCTTTATGTGTTGTTACCAGAGAGACCATCAGCCGCAAGACATTAGCTGCACTTCTGGCATCTGAACGTATCTTAATCTAGACTGCTTGAAGTTCATTTTCTGAGCGACTCCCACACTAATGACATCCGGCCAGCAGCTATCGACTCCACGCAGATTTGACTAAGAACTGGATACGCGATCTTAGGTTGCACAGATGCGAAGTGATACTACATCGAAACTTGCAGTTGCATTACCATATCCACTGCATCTCAGAGCCGGGCATGTCATCCAGCTTGCGTGCAGGCTTACGAAAAAAACCTCCCGAACATCACGTATTTTACTTTCTGTGAGTGGAGGACTTTTACTGTTTTACTTATGCTCGTGACTTTCTTAATCAAGAGAGTCAGGTCGGGAATATAGACTTGAGTTCTGCCGTTTTATCTGACCTGCACTTACGCCGTGGCAATTGACATCAAAAAAGGAGCCTGTTCCTCCATCATTCGAATGCAGAATTTAGGGTCACGTTGGCAACGCCTGCGTCTCCACAGAAAACTACAACTAGAAAAACTTCAACTATAGTGAAACTACAGCTGAGTTGCGCAAGGATAACCGAGGGTCGCGTCACTTACACAAGAAGTTCGTGCAAGCAGCATTCATTGTACTGGCGGGTGAGAAAGAAATATTTCCGCAGCGGCAGTGTTAGCTTTAACGAGAAGGTCGGTTAAAAACAAGCTAAGCGCACTATTGATAAAAAAAAAGCAATGAACTTGGCCCTTGCGCCACAAAACACCACATTCATCACTATTCATAAACCTTCTCGGAGCAAGACGGGGGCGGCGTGTTTGCAAATCGCCAAATTCGCAGTGTTATTTCTCTCGCGACGTCTTTCGCCATTGCCTTCGTCGAATAAGCATTCTCGCACCATCCCAGCAACGTGTGATCGCTCGCAGACAAGTAAATGGCTGGAGGCATTTCGCAGCTAGCCATCGTTTATGCGCACCTGCGTCGCCAAAAACAAACCGCGGGCTCGTAGGCGGTACAGTTTACGAACACAGTCGATGGCAGCAGTGGAAACGAATATGGCTGCTTACAGACGACCCTAGTTTATACGCGCCCCGGTGCATTTAGGTTTCGCTCGTCGGTTATGGCAGCGGTTGTAGAAAGTGCTCTGATGCATCGAGCGGATTCTCGCGCGTAAACAGAAGCACAGCGTCCCGAATATGTGGCAGGCGCCCAAACGAAAGCTGTTGGAAGACACGTGGCAATATTCCACTGGCCTTTAGTGCTTCCCAAAAAAAAAAGAAAAGGCGCGTCAGGTTGGCACACATTTGCACTGCCTCGACTTGTAAACAGGGGAGGAAGCACTCAATCGCAGAAATAATATTCGAAAACCTTGCTTGCAGCCTGTATTGAACGGGGTAAGAATCAACGCCAACATAGGCACATCAGGATAAGGGATGCGTAGCTCAAATATTACTCGCATTTATTTGCCCCCCCCCCCCCCCCCCCTTTTTTTTTTCTTTCCTAGGGGCCGCGTTGTGGCGAACGCCGTCAAACTGACGCTCCTCAAACAGCCTGGAACGAAACTTGAAATGTGCCGTCGAACACCGGGCGAAAGAACAAAACACTTCGGAAGCGATTTCACACAGGCCGGAGACAGCTGCGGCGATTGCAGTGGAGTGCGCTTTGGGGAACCTGGCAAACAATCGATCGCTTGATCTTGCCTTCAAATGTTCTCCACTGGCAGCGAATTCAATCTGGTTCTGTGCTGTTTCCCCGGCGGATTCGAGGAGAAAGGCACTTTACGCTTGTTTCCATTCCCCCGCCGCTACCGCGCGTTTAAAAGAGAAGCGCCCCCAGTGGCGAAATGCCCCCGGGTGCGTCGAGGAAGCGCGTCGTTTCTTTCCAGGACTGCGTCCCAGCTTGTTATGCGCAAATACTCGCCACGTGGGCCGTCCCGCTTCACTTGCCTGGACGTCGTGGGCGCCCTTGTTCATTGCGCTTTTCGCTCGCTTAGGGTTGTGCGGGCGCGGTACTTTGAAGGAAATATTGACAAGTTCACATGGGTTGTTCAGCTTGGAGCACTTATAGTGCCCGCACCTCCCATTGCTTTTGTCTTTTGCTTCTGAAATAAACAAAAAAGGAAGCACGTAGCTTCGGCTACATCCTGCCTAAGCGAGCGTGGAGCTCTTTTACACTCTCCATTTTGCCGTGTGAACGGCAACGTGGTTTGACATCGAGTATCGGAAACCTTTGTAGGGTGCAGCGTGTGTACGACCAGACGTTGCGGCACGCAGGTACCGTTGCAAAAAAAAAGAGAGAAAGAGGGCATGAGTTATCGTAACATTATTTATCTCCTGGGAAATAGAAATTTCTGTTTGGGTTCACAGACATGCCGGCGCGTTTCATTTTCTAATTCTGAGCCAAGCCACGTTATTTCACTGGTTTGACCCAACCTGATGATGTGGTGGCGCGGGTAAGGTAAAAAACTGTCACCAGCTTTTTGAGGAGGTGCTGACGACAAATGAGGAGGAGGCGTTGACGCGCACAGAGCCGTCTGCGCAGGAGGAGTCGAAAGATTATCAAACACACGCTTCGATGGTTAGTGCAGTTACATTACGCGAATGCACATTTCATTTAGTTTTTCGCTCGCAGTTCTGATGACATTATCTGCTCAGGCAGATTAGATAGATAGATAGATAGATAGATAGATAGATAGATAGATAGATAGATAGATAGATAGATAGATAGATAGATAGATAGATAGATAGATAGATAGATAGATAGATAGATAGATAGATAGATAGATAGATAGATAGATAGATAGATAGATAGATAGATCAACTGATAACTCGAAATATACCTCAGGTAAAACCTTGACATGATACTCCAGTTGCGCAAGAGCCCGTTGTAAAACTACATGGTTCATGTGACTAATACACATAACGTGCTTGTTAATAACACTGTAAGCTGCCTAACAGTTAAGTAGAAGTTATGAGGAAATTGGTGGTCTTGTTAGTAAACCTAACGTCCAACTTTTGTTTTTTAAGGGACGCTAGAGCACCTATTAGGTTATATTACCATAGTTATTTGCTAGAATAGCGAAAACCTGTCTAGTACTCGGTAGGGAGGCCCGGTTTGCTCGAAGACTATGTCTTGTGGTTGATGAGCGACGACTCAGGTATCCTGTTGTTTAAGCAGGTGATGTCAGAAATCTCGGCATTGTCTGGGGGAAGCTCGTTAGCTATGAAATAGTTTTAATAATTGCATTGCGCGGAAAGAAGGAACGAAAAGTGAACCTGGGCAACTTCAGCGGTCGTTTCGCTTGCGAGAGAACTTTGCTACGGAATTGATCTCCTGCAACGGAGTAACTGCCGCCTGGGGTTGCGCGCGAAATTTACTAACGAACGTTCGGCAGGATATCGACAGAATATCGACAGAATATCGAAAAGATATGATTACCTCGCCTTAAAGCATTACGTTAAATTGGATATATGTTTCGAAGACCTGCATTCTCATCGATCATTCTACAAAAGAGTCTTCTCAAATATAATGAAAAAGCAGTAAACCTCGTAGCAGCAGGCATGTGCTTCAGAATGTTCAGTATCGAAGTTGGCCAACGATCTGCGTAATTGCGTGGCAGGGCGATTCGTTAGATATTATGAGCATTGCGATTTGCCTAAAAGATTGTGCCAGTGCGTGGAAACCGAATGATATAATAAACTAAAAGGAGAAAATGAAAAGTCGACTGGCTTCATTTTGTTCAAATCAATAGAAATTTTTGTAACAGTATAAGCATAAGACTTTAATTGGACAGCCAAGGCACGCAGACGCTAGAAATACTTGGAAGATACACCTAGGACGACCAATTTCACAATAACTTGATGTAAATTGAGCCGGCAGAGCCAAAACGCGCATGGCGATTCAAATACGCTGCAGTCTTGACGTAAGGTTAGCTACAGACTTCGAAAATACGAAGGCTGGAAGCCTAGCAACAAACCACTCCGACATTAAACAGAACTGTCAGCTACGGACTAGACATAAAGGAACGGTGAGGAAAAAAGTTGCAGTTTTGCACGAAACGCGAAGCATCGATTGCGATAGCAAATTAGTAGACAGCCATACGAAGTAAGGACAGTACATTTATCGGTCTGTCCACTTGTAAACATCCGCTTGCTAACTAAATTAGCAAGAATGGTGTCAGCGCACACAGCAAACATGAACACATCACACTCGATGACCGCGGACACCCGTTCTCGAAACGATGGCGCGAGGAAATGTGGCAGCAGCAGCGAGCGAAGTGACTTTCGTGCTGTCTATCGCTTCAACGCAAACTGAGCGCCGAGAACACAGCACGCACAAAGCTACGAACCTTCAACGCACCCAAACTCTGCCCCCGACGCAGATCGCTTTCAAGATACGGCAGCGCGACCGAGCGCAGCCCCCATATACGCAGTTGCAGCCGGAGAAAAACACCAACCCCCACCCCCGGCGCCTCGCAACGTTGGGTGCCCAGCGCGCGATGGAAGGCGGTGCGCTTCCTCCCCGCTTTCCTCCCTTTCGCGCGGGCCAGATTGAGCCACGATCGTGGGCTCCCCTCACACACTTTCACTCGCGTATACAGCGCGGGACGTGCGGCGACAGTATTATCGCCCTTGTACTTTATGCCGAACATCATGGCGACGGCGACGCCACGGCAGAAATGCGCCTGGAGTGTCCATATAGTTGCTATCGCAGTAACAGAGGTCGACGCGTGTGCGTGATGCACGATACAGACCGGAAGAAGTTGGTTGTACTATTGACAAAATTAGAAGTAGCTGCCCCGCGGCCGTGGGAGCGAAAGTGGCGCTGACGCTGCTGACAGATACAACGTGATTCGTTCATTCTTGCTCTCAATTTCACGCTGTTAAACACAGCCACAGGGACTCATGCGATATTCTACCCTACTCAATTAACACGGCAATTAGCTGGGCGAGTTGGTGATTGAACATGTTCCTAGGGGTTATCCTCCCGTCGGATGACGGCGAAAATGCATGCTGCTGGCCGAGCGCTGGCGATGAGACAAAGAACGCCCTGCCGCTTCCTCGTCGCCAGTCACGATGCAGCCCACCTTGTTTGTTCACCCAACGCACGCTTGGGAGCAGCACGATACCATTGCGCAAGCGCTCCGTCACGTGGCTTCTTTCAAATTTCGCGGGTTTTCTTTGCAACCCAGAAAAAGGGACTACGTGAGACGTATCGTAAACAACTCGATCGGCAGTTTTTGAAGGCGCTCTACAGATGTGCATATCATACTAGGCGTCCTGAGCCAATAATTAAGAAATTGGGTAATTAAACTTAATTAGTGAGTTATGGGGACAAAAATAGTCTGAGTTACTATAAGCTATTGCGAATAGTATCCGTTCGGTCCAATTCAACTCCGACAGCCTTTCATTTTTAAACTCTTGGCTCAAGTTATGTGGGACACCCGTCCGTTTAAGCGTGTCTGCCTTTCCCTAACACGAAGCCTACCAACTTGTTTATCTTACAGTCGGTTTAGCAACAGCAATAGTCTACTGTTCCGACAATGATGTTTGTTATAATCACGGCGACAGCAAACAAAGTTGTCACGCCAAAGCCACAACCAGGGCGCGTTCTTACAGGGTGCCTTTTTCGCAAAGAGTGCGTCGTATAGCCGCTGAGAGCCATGCTTAGACAAACCGACTAGCACAGAGGGAATCAATCCGGTTTCCATGAATAAGGAGAAACGTGATCAAGTAGAGACACCCAATGACAGGAGGCGGTGCGGATGGGGTGTACTTCGGGACCCTTGCGACTATGGGGAAGTCAAGGATGGGAAGAAAAACGAACGAACGAACAAACAAACAAACCAACAAACACAATGGCGCCATCTCTGAAACGAAGAGCGATACAGACAGCGCATGTGGCCCAGAAGCAAAAAGGGCAGGCAGTTCGTCTAACTGACTCAGGCCGCGTCACGTCGGGCCATGGAGTGGCTCTCGATGGGCCTCATTTGGGGTTCTGCCCTGGTTTTTGCAGGTCGCTCGCAAGACCCCCCGGAGGTTTGTCGCATGCTTTCTCTTTCTTTCCCTTTCATAGAGCGCCCGCTTCTTGCGTCCTCCCCTTTTACTCGCTGTTTCTCTTCTCGTTTGATTTCGCTGTACATACATTCCGCCATACATTCGCTGTATCTAGCGTAAGCTTCTCAGAATTGACTTGTACCCGGATTTGCTTCCTCTGATCTCGGTCTCTTCCTTCCCGCGTCTTTCCGCGTTCTTTCCAGTCTTCGGTCCCATAAGGGCAACCCTCGATTCCGCAGGGAGGACACCCCGCGGAGGACGCGTGGTGTCTAACTCGTTCAAGCCCGCTGAATTCGATGGTGCATGAACGACCGTTAGAACGGGCTTACGAATTTGTACACTGTGGAAGCGTGGCGTTAAATGTAGCGTTATATTCTTGAGCACGTCAATCAAAGTCCGCTTAAGCTACTTCGACTAGGTCTAAAGGATCCTTGAATCGGAAATGTATACCCTGCTTTGGTTTTAACTAACTAACTAACTAACTAACTAACTAACTAACTAACTAACTAACTAACTAACTAACTAACTAACTGACTGACTGACTGACTGACTGACTGACTGACTGACTGACTGACTGACTGACTGACTGACTGACTGACTGACTGACTGACTGACTGACTGACTGACTGACTGACTGACTGACTGACTGACTGACTGACTGACTGACTGACTGACTGACTGACTGACTGACTGACTGACTGACTGACTGACTGACTGACTGACTGACTGACTGACTGACTGACTGACTGACTGACTGACTGACTGACTGACTGACTGACTGACTGACTGACTGACTGACTGACTGACTGACTGACTGACTGACTGACTGACTGACTGACTGACTGACTGACTGACTGACTGACTGACTGACTGACTGACTGACTGACTGACTGACTGACTGACTGACTGACTGACTGACTGACTGACTGACTGACTGACTGACTGACTGACTGACTGACTGACTGACTGACTGACTGACTGACTGACTGACTGACTGACTGACTGACTGACTGACTGACTGACTGACTGACTGACTGACTGACTGACTGACTGACTGACTGACTGACTGACTGACTGACTGACTGACTGACTGACTGACTGACTGACTGACTGACTGACTGACTGACTGACTGACTGACTGACTGACTGACTGACTGACTGACTGACTGACTGACTGACTGACTGACTGACTGACTGACTGACTGACTGACTGACTGACTGACTGACTGACTGACTGACTGACTGACTGACTGACTGACTGACTGACTGACTGACTGACTGACTGACTGACTGACTGACTGACTGACTGACTGACTGACTGACTGACTGACTGACTGACTGACTGACTGACTGACTGACTGACTGACTGACTGACTGACTGACTGACTGACTGACTGACTGACTGACTGACTGACTGACTGACTGACTGACTGACTGACTGACTGACTGACTGACTGACTGACTGACTGACTGACTGACTGACTGACTGACTGACTGACTGACTGACTGACTGACTGACTGACTGACTGACTGACTGACTGACTGACTGACTGACTGACTGACTGACTGACTGACTGACTGACTGACTGACTGACTGACTGACTGACTGACTAACTAACTAACGAACGAACGAACGAACGAACGAACGAACGAACAAACGAACGATCGAAAGCAAGAAAGAAAGAAAGAAAGAAAGAAAGAAAGAGAGAAAGAAAGAAAGAATCAATGAATCAATGAATGAGCAAGTGACCTCGAGAAAGATCACGGTGATTAGGTGCCTAGAGCGTCAACGAAAGCCCATAGCCTAAACAACACACTAGCCAGGAGCTTGCTGTGGCAATACATGGACAAACTTTTGTGTTTCTTGTGTTTTGTGTGCAGTGAGTTTTATTATTTTAGCAAATGCAGCTATCTATATGGAAATTTTCTTACCGTAAGCACTTAAAATTAAGCACCCATGATGGACATAGGCATTGACTGTTCGTTGGTTCGATGCCCGCAAGCAGTATTAAAGATTCCGTGCAAAGAAAACTGTTTCATTATTTTAAAGTTCACAGCGAAATGCATTGTCGCTTCGAATATAATAAGTTATTGTGTCTAGACAAAGTGTTAGAAACGATTGCTGTTTTTATTATCTCATTAACTGTTACGTTCTCTCGCTCCCACTGTCAATTTACAACAACTTGTTCCCCAAAGCTGCAGATTTTTCCGCTCTGGGTATCTCATAACACGTTGCAATTTTGTTCCTTCAATAACGTTTCAAATTCCGCACTTGTCAAAGGACCTCGCCACATCGATTGGAGGGCTGATAGCTCACATCCAGGAGCAGAGCATGCTTATAGTCCCGTAAAATATTTTCAACACCCCCGTTCCTAGATAGAAGAGTTCGGGTCTTAAATATAGGGCGGCTCGTGGTGAAAGGAAGACTGGGGCCTGTCAGTCAGTTTGTTCTGAGTTATTGCTTCACTCGTTGTACTAAAATATAGGCGGCACGTGTTTGATGTTTACATTACCCTGTCATTTAGCGAAGATGTGCCGCTAGCACGAGCGATTCATGTGTTACCATTGAAGTTTATTCTACCAATGCAGACGGATCTGACTTTATTGTCAATTTAAGTGGACAACTCAGGTGAAAATTGTGAACTCTGACCAAGCACCTAACAATGATGTATGATAGCCGGTGGAAGAGCAGAAGAATAGTCCTCAGGCCTGCCGTTAGGGGCGTTAGTCATCAGTAATAGTAGTGAAAGTGGAAAACACTAATAATTTTAGTATGCAACGAGCGACCAGGAAACCGCAGACGGCAAGTACGCGACGAATGCGAGTGCCATTCGAAACAACCGAAGGAAGGTAAATTTACAGCCAGAATATTGAAGCGTATAACACGTGGTTTAGTTTGAAACCTGCAAAAGGCAGATATCTTGAGGCCAAACCTTTATTGCTTCCTCAAAGGTAGCTTTGTTACACAAAGATCATTTATGCGGCAGTGCACGATTTACAGGCGCAACAACGTTACGAAGGGCGCAGTTACTTCTGCTGAGTTTGGCCGCTGAAACCAAAAGAGAAGCCACGGTCACAGAAAGTGGTTGCTTAAGTAAACACTAAACGACACAATAATAACAGTAAGAAGGAAATATGAGCGCGCAATATTTTAGAGAGGAAGAAGGAAAGTTTCCTTACTTCATCTGATGTTATGCTGCTAAGACGTGAGAGCCGCCCAGCAAGAAGCCAATTCGAGACGAAGTGTTCCGTCAATATCAACGGAATCTTCCTGTGAACGCGTGATGCAAGAAGTGCTGCTGAACTTGCAGAACAATAGCTCGTTTTCTAAATAGACGGCAGCACTCACGCACGCATGCACGTACGCGCAATAGCAGTCACTGCAAAATATATGTGATTTGTTTACGTGCATTTGCAACTTTTTTCATCATTCTGGTATTCTCAAGCTGGTTATTCCACTAGGAACATTCCATAAAACTTGAATTGCGCGCAGCCTAAAGTAGTAGTCTGTAGTTCCGAAGTACCGCAAGCCTAGAGCAGTAATCAGTAAAAATAAATAAAAAAAAACATAAAAGAAAGATCGTAGTGAGATTACGTGAAGTCCTCGAGACTGAGGAGGAACTGAATCTCATTGCCTCTAAGTGGATTCTTCGACGGTTTACGAATACGCAGAGAACAAAGTTGTGCCTTAAAGTAACCGCGACTGGGCCTATTTGCATTCCAAGTCGCCTTCGCGTCCGCAGAACTACGGGTTCTCTCGCAAGCAAACAAATTCAAGGAGACGCGGCGGAACAAATCAGTGTTCGGAACGGTATTCAGAACTCGAGGATAAACGCGAGCGAGCGAGTGAAAAGAAGGAGCACGATCAAATAGAAGAGCGCAAAATAACCGAAGTGCAACTCCGTCGTACGTGCAGTCTATCGATCCCCAGTAGCTTATAGCGGTGCTGGAGTAGGGCTAACGGCGAAGTATGAGTGCGTAAGAATGAAATAACGATGGCAAAGCGGGTCGGCTTGTGCGTGTGTAAAAGCGGAGGCAGACGGGGGGGGGGAGAAGGAGGGGGGGGGGAGGTGATGTCGTGGAGCGTTGGGAATCCAAGATATACGTGGGCACATGAGATGGGATCGGAAGGAAGAGGTGATAGGTCAGGATAAGACCGTAGGATGAGGGCGGAGGAGGGAGGCTGTTCTTGTTTCTGGCTGTGACAGACCAATTACGAGAGGATCTTCGCTTTACTGAGCCAAAAGCCGCTGCTCCAGCCCGCCGTGCGCTGTGTCTCGGTGCCGTTCGCGCAGCTCGCCTATCGTGGCGGGCACACGCGGGGACCTTGCGACCCGCACAAACAGTGTCCAGCCAGAAAGTAATGCAAACAGGGCAGGGAGGAGCATCCGGAGAATGAAGAAGAAGCAGGAGAGACCCAGAGAGAAGAAGCACGAAAAAGAAAGAAGGAGAAGTTGCGCGTATGTTTGGCTTCGTACGGACATGTCGCGCCAGAAAAACCGGAAGAGGAAGTGGAAACGAAAAGGAACAACGGGACGCTGTCGCTGAGCGTTTGAGAACGCGGACAGCGCCGGACGCTTGCCTCCCTCCCCTCCCCCGGAGGAATTCTTTGTGCCTCTCTACGTAATGTGCGATTCACATGTTCCACGCTCTTTTGGAAGCGCTTGCTTTTTGCTGCCTGTCGGAAACATTCCACGTCCGTCCCTCGCCGATACTGCATCTTCCTTCTTTTTTCTGTTTTGTGCTCCGCTGTCTGGACAAAGAGATGTATAGTTCCTCGTGGGCAATTAGGATCTCGCGTGCATGTCAAAAGCTCGTTGGCGTCTGTTTGCTTGAAATGCATGACGGCGCGAACAGTTAGTTTGACATGTTTTGCTTCTTCTCGCATTTAAGTGAATCGTGGCCTTAATGCTTCTGTGGTTATACATTAAAAAGCAAGAGTGCCAATTTAAAGAAAAGCTTGAGTGCAGACTACTTTGCACTTTGCACTAGTGCAACCCTTTAAAAGCAGTGAGAGTTTTGTCTGCTATTAGTCAAGTTAGAGTTGTGTACCATATGAAAAAATTAGCCGTCCTTTTTGTATTCTGCTACCGTTATTTTATGCTTAGTGGGCAGACTTATCCTCTGCTAGAATACTAAGCTAAAACGGACTCACAAGAAATATTTTAGAATTGCTGCTTCAATGGCGGGCTAACTAGTATAGCAGAAAACACTATAGCATGAACTCTACAGTATACTCGCCATATATACCTCAAATAATCGCGCTCCGTGATTGGTCACAAGGGCTGCCGGTTATCCACAGCAGCAAACGAAGCGATGCTAAAGAAGAGGGTTTCTTCACCAACGTGTCGGCGCAGTTAGTTTTTTCCGAAAGGACCTTGGACAGTGCACAAGGAAGTGTCGCTCATTCTACTCAGATTTAAGCGAGAGGCTCGACAGGCCGACCCATGGTGATGCGTATGAAGCGAAAAAAGGCGCTCAGGTGGAGAAATCACCGGCCAAGTCGGCCAGGCTAACCACGTGAACAGCAACATCGTCACCACCACAACTGCTACCTAGATTAAAGGATGCATCCAACTATCAGGACCCATCTAAACACGAAAAATTCTTCAAGGGTTCTTTGAGAGCGGGGCAATAAAAAGACGTAGATAGTCATTACCTGTGCGCTAATGTATGTGCTAATGTTTAGTCCTTTTCCATAGGTTGTCTCTGATCTAACAGCCGCACTGTCGGACGCTACACAAGCAACACTTCGCGAAACTTATTCACCCTTACGGACGCACAGTGCGCGAGCTGACGAACCGCTCAACAAACGCGACTCGTATTACTCCCATTCAGCTTCGCTTACCTCTAGAGCAGTTTAAGTTCGGCAGTCATTGTAGGAGGCAAACGAGGTGCCCCTCAACTTTTGCCCCCCTCGGCCCACTTTCCAAAAGAGTCGCCGGCGCCGCGGGTAATGCGACGCGAGCGCTGTCGAATCCTGAGAGCCACCGGTGACGGATGTGTTCGCATCCTGCGCACTTGTGGCCAGGCATTGTCACCCAAACCGGAAGCTCCTTTGTTGGGCTCTTCCGCCGCTGTCACGAAAGAAGGCCTCGATTCCAGCTCCCCTGGATCAACGCTATTCTTTCCCTTTCTTTTTTTGTCTCCTGCGCTATTATAACTCCTTCCTTGCCCTCCAAGTTTTATTTCCTTCCGTCACTTTCCTGTCGCGCGCCTATCGCAACCTCAGTGCCCCGCACTCCGCGTTGCTTCTTTTGTTTTCTTGTGTTTCTTTAAGTGCGGACAACGCCTCTAGGCTCTCTTATTTAATTTTTCCTGCACCCGTTGCGAACGAGAGAAGCCTAAAAAAGAAAAGTTTCTTGCTTTGTTTTCTTTTGCCAACGTTTTGATGTTGAAGCTCAATCCCGTCTTCGGAAGGAGGTTGTAAAACATCTCTGCACTTTCTCGGCACCCGTTCTTTATTTTCCTTTCCCTTCCATTCGTCCACAAAGCACACCCTTTGTTAAGTTATCCTTCAATTGAACGTGCTCGGTTCAAACTTCTTATTACAAAAATACAGTTTCAGTCCTTGCAGCTTTACCTCCACACTTCTTCCACCCTTACTTGTTGTTTCTTTTATGTTGCGTCTCTGTTGACCACCGCGTGCCCTTGTTGATTCTATTTGTTTTACTTCGTCTCGCTTTCGCTACTCTCCTTTTTTCGCACTCTTCAGTTTGTTTCACAGCGAGAAAAAAAAATGGCTCCAATTTTCGCTAAAAAATGACGGAGTCGGGGGAAATTTTTTTTTTTTTTAGGGCGATAACCTTACGCCTGAATCCCGATAACAAGAGAAATAAACGAACGACCCGGAGAATAGTGAGGGGACGACGGGCGCGATGCGTAAATGAAAAAAAAGGAAAGAAAGAGAAAAAAAAGAAATCAGGAAAGCAGTGGCCGGTGGAAACATGCACGAGGCCATGCGCGCTCAGAATCGATGGCCGCCCTTATTTCCACGCACGCCCGCCTCGCGCCCAATAGAGGGCGCTCGCAGCAGTGGCCCTCGCATGGCGCTATCACCACGCGTACTAGTGGCGATACGTTTCTTTATTGTTTTTCTTTTCCCTTGTTATTTCAAAGGTCCAGAAAGAAGAGTAAAGCTCGCTGTACTCTCGGAGAAGAGGTTTCGGGTGAGGAGGACGCGAGCAGGCAGAGTGTAGAAAGGGGAAGGGAGGGGTTCTCCCATTGTATCGGCGCATAATGGAAGTGGACTGCCGGATTTACCAAGGTGGAAGGCCCCGACATGCACACAATGAGCTTCCAGAGTGAAACGGCCGCCCGTAACAGCGGTGCGGCAGTAAGCGAGAACTCGGGAGGAAAAAAAACACGCACACACACACAAAAACCGGGAGCGCCAGCTGCAATGAAAGCGAAAATCTTTAGAACGTATTTCTGCTGTTCTTGAGCGCTTTTGTGTTTCATTCTCTGCCATCCGCATGTACACATATATCTTTAATTTCGCGGGAAGGTTTCTGGGGTTACCGTAGATCGGCAGGAAAGAAGACATGGTCTCATAATTAGCGGTTGTATATTGTAGAAAACGTTACACTGACGGACGTCAGGCACACTAAGCGCAAATAAAGCAGACTAGGCTACCAAGAACGGCCAAGACAAAACAACTATTAAATACGAGAACGAAGCATTGATCAACACATACGAAAGAAAAACTAACCTGTAAAGTATATGCTTTTCTGGAGGTCTGCGAAATAGAGACGGCACTCCGTAGCTCGTGTAATAAATGTAAATCGCAAGGCCTGCAATCTTAATGAGGCATCGTTACTTAGCGGTCCTAGCAACGTCTTAAACGCCTTTTAACAGCGTGGTGTGATGAGAGCGTTCGCTGGTGAAATTCATGCGGTAATGTGCACTGAAAGAAGAAAAGTGAAGAAGGCAGCGTTCATTAGGGAGCTACATACTATTACGGGCTTCCACGGAAACGACCACTCACGGTAAAAGTTACGCGAAAAGCAAATCAGTTTCAGATTTGCGGTGTTGGCACTCTGCCCAAGACAACGCTCTCGGCATTCGGGCGCGTAGATCATCTAGTACATATACTGTTCTTTGTCTAATGAGTAAGGTATTAAAATTATAGCCTACTCGGAACCGTTTCTGAAGGCATTGCATCAGAAACTGTTCGCGACGGAAAAATTGCTAAACGTAAGGCCTCTAATCGAAAGTTCAGTGATACGTAAGATGTACAAAGATAGAGCCGGAAGAACAAAAAAAAAAAACATTTAATTTTGTCTGCAGCCGTCTTTGATAGCAACTCTGTATACGTGCCCAATATGAATAAATGAACAGAGGAGGATGAACCAATGCGCGCGACCTAAAAAAGGAAAGAAGAAGAAAAGAAGCGAGCACTTATACGTGCTTTCTTAGCTCGGTCATTTGTAAGCGCAAAGCGAATTCAGAGGGGGCGTTTCGCCAACTAATAGCTCGGCGGAGGGTTGCTCGCTTCTGAGCCCTCTGCCGCTTCCATCTGCATCTCGGGCGCCGCCTCGTTTAACACGTACTTGTTTTATGCCTCGTAATTGCTTTTGTTTTGCAAAGTGCAGAGCAAAGTGGCGGCGAAAGAGTGAGGCGCTCGCAAACAGCTCCGCTGGTACCCCCTCTACTGCTCCCTTCCCCCGCCACCCCTGGCACCGTGGCTTCCAGCGTTTGCCCCCGGCTTCCATCCCACCGCCGGCAGCGCGCATTTTTCCTAATGAAATTCATCGCCTCGAAAAGAAGCGGGCTTCTGGAGGGCGCCGCGCGTTCTCTTTTTTTTTTACTTGCCGAGACAGCGCGCCAGCTTTGGCGCTGGGCGAAGAATGTCTGGCCCGGCAAACCAGAGGCTTCGGCTTCGCCCTCTCCGGTCTCGTGCACTCAATCCCTCCTCGCCTCCCGAGCACGTCAGCATTCCTCGGGCAGAAACCGCGTGCCTGGTTCCCTAATTCCTCTTCCTGCGCCTCGAAGACGCGCTGACGTCTGCGTGCAGACTAGCAGCGCCCTCTGGGGGCCCTTTGCGAAGTAGTGAACAGCGGAAGGAGGAAGAATGGCCGGCTTTATTAAAGACGCGCCGGCCGCAGTAGCCGCTGCGGAGGTGAGGAATTAAAGCGCCCCGACCGCTTCGCCGAGCGCGAGATACGGGGCCGGACTGGACGTTTGAGTCAGAGGCTAAACGCACAAAGAAGCCTGCAGGCCTCTAAACTGAGCTACTTTCTAAAGCTGAGCTGCCGTCTAACTGCGCGGAGAAATATGTTGGCTAGATTTATTCTGGCGAAGCGTGCAATTTTTTACATCTGGCTGTGAAAGGGAAACTTTAAAAAAAAAGTAAAGTGCAGTTTAGATTTATACTTTCTGAAGACAAAAGGGACCTGCTGCAAGGCTCTGTTGAAGATTAACATGGACAATATCTCAGAACCCCGATTTCAAAGGCTACAGCTGGCAAGGAGGTCAGTATGGCTAACATTACTACCATTCTCGCGATAAGGAGAATGAAGGATATAATGAGAAACCAAAGGCATTAATAAATAAAGAAGCAAAAAGCAAGCTACATCGCACAACGATGTCACATCGCATATGGTATGGTACTGATCGAAACTGCAAATATGCGTCTAAATTGTTATCGAGTGGAGAGGGGTGAAGTTATACTAAAGAAAACGCAGTTAACAGGCAACGATGATGAAAAAAGTGCTAAAATTCTGTCAAAAAAGAAAGAACGGTGGCCAATTTCACAGAGCTTTTCATTCGTAAGTAATGTTTGTTGCTGGCTGGCAGTCTTCGGTACATTACATTCGGCGCTTAGAGAGTCGCCTCTGGCTACGTGTTTCTTATACGAAAGCTTACTAGTTCCTTATCGCAACGGCCATCGCACTTACTTGTGCCTCGTACAAATGCCTCGAACGTTTCCCGAGCTCTTGTTCATGCTATAACGCGACATCCTTCGCACTGCGTTAAACCAGCGAACTTCAAGAACTTTTCTGGGCGCAAAGATCCTCATTCGCAGTAGGCTCAGAAAACAAAGTGGACGCTGCTTCGAGATGAGCAATCGGCTGACTTTAGTGACCGCTTGTAAGGTTGATGTGAGCCTCCGCGAAGGGGCACAGCTGGGCTTTGAAATACTCGCAACAGGAAGAGGCATGTGCATGCTGCAGTAAAAATCCCGAGCTGACTCAGCACATGCAAGTTGAACGTGAAGCTATTCTCCCAGAGAGACCTGTAGGCAACGTGCACCTTTAAAAAGCGCTTATATTTAACGGAAACATCGACGGGTCAACAGTCGAGATAAGCATGATATGTTTAGAGTATTTGTGAAGAAAAGAAACAGCAGGAAAGAGATTGATACGACTGGATCCGTTACAGGCGTAGTTTTTAGGCAGGAGAAAATATTAGGGAGATGTTTTCAAAAATGCTAGAATGAAAGATCACGTTAGCATAAGGGGAAAATATTAGGGAGATCTTATCAAAAATGCTGGAATGAAAGATCACGTTAGCATAAGGGGAAAATTATTAGGGAGATGTTTTCAAAAATGCTGAAATGAAAGATCACGTTAGCGTACCTGATTAACTCAAGCAGGTTAGGTGACTGACTGTCCGCTTCCCGTTCCATAGGGGATGCCTGTAAATCATGATCGTCAGCATTTCCCTAATCCACCTTTCTATGTATCCTACTTTGTATGGCAGTAAACAGGACATGCGTGTAGTTCAGATACTTCCATTTAGTCTTCCTCGTGGGCCCCCTGAACTAAACTGCCAACAGCCGGTTTCTGCAAATCTGTTTGACATCAAATAGTTTTGTAAATATATGCCGCGTTTACAACGACGAGCCCAGACCGGAAATGCTGCGTCTAAAACACACAGAGATGCGAAATAACGTCTTTCCATACGGCATTTAATGAAATGTATTTAACAACAAATATTGATTCGTAAACGTGTGACACTTGATTTGAGTTGTAACCTCTTTATTTAAAAAGAAAAAGAACAAAAGAAGTTTGAAATATGTTTTGCATAAAACTAACGGTGTGTAAACAGCATGTGCTCATGAAAGATTACGTTCTTCGAAAATTAATTCATGTATTAAAACACGAAGAAATATATATATATATATATATATATATATATATATATATATATATGTATATATATATATATATATATATATATATATATATATATATATATATATATATATATATATATATATATATATATATATATATATATATATATATATATATATATATATATATATATATATATATATATATATATATACAGAAGTCGGGCTAGGTTGGTAATTAGTTGTCTGTATTAGTACATGAGTAACTTTTGCCGATAGATGAAGTTTCGTACGCGCAGAAACGATGTAGAAGCAATAGTACTAACAATAAAAAAGAAGAACGGGCAACGACCACGCATTATCAATGCAGCATCAGCTACTCCTGACTTCCCGAACAGTAGCAACGCCTCGGCACGGCTAATTAAATTATTTGCTGCGAAGACAAAAGAGTACAGCGCAGAAAAAAAAAACGAAGTTTGATAACTTTCTCTTTTTCTTCTGCGGAAAATAAGAATTATGCACAAAAACATACGGAGAAATACCGCGTACAGATGTCGTTGTTATAGACGGCTTCAGCTACATATCCAGAAAGTTGTTATCATAGTATTCTTTTGCCGAAATAGTACGCAGCGTTTTAGCTGAGTACTCTACTGGTAGTTTCTGAATCTTTTTCATTTAAAGTTCTCCTCTGCAATCAGTTTTCGAAAGCTATGAATTCTGAAAGATTTGGAGACGTAGGGAATGGGGTGGTCAGTTAATGAAGATTCATTCCGCCCGATATCCGTGTGTCAAAAATAAAACGTATTTTGAAAAGCACGCTCCACATAGGAGTCACCGGCATCCGCTAAGCAGATCCGGCCCTCGCCCGGTTTTCGTCACTGTTTTCTTTTCCTGTTGTCCAGTTTCGCTGCCCGGCTTTTTCTTGTTCACTACTTGACGGATGAGTATTTCCTTCTCCAACCAGCGAGGCACATTCTGTGCGCAGAGTATGGTGATTCTCAGACTCGTTTCGCGCTAGTGAAAACACCAGACGGCCACCGGAACGTACGCGGAGAGCGTCCATCTTCAAATCAGGAAGTCTTCGGCTCGATTCCCGTTATGAACCGAGGGAGATGCAGGGCTTGTTCTGCTTCGTTTTCTTTACTTCGTTCTCGTACCTAAAGATCGGGGGCGAACACCACCTCACAAGAGCTTGTGAGATGCAAAATTGCACAAATGACGTAGGCAATGAGGCAATTCACCGCGAGATTTTCGCAATTGCCGAGATTTTAGAAAACGTTGTTCAAGATACGCCTTAGGCCACATTCGCAATGTTTGTTACAAAACAACTGTCTCTCACTGGCGGTCGGCGCGATCCTTACGAACTGCTCCAGCTAGATGCAGCCTAGGAGTATATTAAGCCTAATGTATGTGCTCTTATGCACAAAACTGTTCTGCGGAATTGAACATGGCGGCGAAGAACAGGAAAGCCGGCTGGGATGTTTACTGCGCAACTTTGCAGTGAAGCTGACACCTTACTGCGCTATTAAACGGACCCACAGTATTCAGGAAACAAACATCTAGGAGAAAGAAAAAGAAAAAGTAATACGGAAGCTTATTTCCCACACTATCTCCTACTGCAGCGTTCACCGCGTCTCAAAGAAATAAGGCGGACCAGAGACATTACGAACCAAAAAAAGAAAGAGAACCGTGGCGCCCAGACCGAACTGCAGTCTCTGAAGACCCGGCCAAAAGGGCCGGAGAGGTCCCGTCCTACGAGAGAGTATTGGTAATCGAACTTTGGCCTTTCTTTCCCATTTCGTTCGAGCCGCCTTTTACCGCTATGCCCCCACTTGTGTGTTTGTTGTACGTCACTCCCATTTTCGTGCCAAGCTTCGTTTTCGAGAGCACCAGCCACTCCTTCACCCCTGCCCCGTCCTCCCCCCTCCCTTTCTTTCTTCCTCTTTTTCCTTTTGTACTTCCGTTCGTTTCTTCCACGATACTCGAGTTATTATCGTCTTCGTTCGGATGCTTGGTGGAAATCCATAGTCTTCCAGCTCGTTAGCGCGGGCCTCGCAATCTCGATGCTTTCTCGGCTTCCCCTTCGCGATCCGCTCCTTAACCGCGCAGAAAGCCAAGTCAAGTCGAGCCAGGCCTCTCTCTTAGAAGGTGAGTCGGGCACCGAGCGGCCCCCTTCTTCGACTGCCGGAATAGTGGTTCCGCGAAGAAGCGAAGACGCCCCACAGGCTTCACGGGGAAGAATCGCGCGCTGGCGTCATCACGAAGCCGAGCTGCTGCAAACAGTTCGAACCATGGCCGATAAACAAGGGCACAGCAGACGCCTTCCCCCTCTCTCTCCACCTCTTCTTGCCAACATGAGAGTAGCTGGAAGGCCTAACCGAGAGAGAGAATCGGCGGGCCCAGCACAATCAACGAAGCGAACTGAGCGAGCAACGGGGAAGCGATGAGGTGTTTACGAGTTGCGCACAGTAAAAAGGAAAACGAGGCAGCTATACCGAGATCAACAGAACGGCGCGCAAAAGTAAAACAACGTACAGGCATGGGACCGAAACTAATTAAGGATAACCCGTACTCTTTCCGCGGCGTACGAGTTTCGGATTACATTAGATTATCAGCAAAGGACTGCGTTAATTATGCTTCTTCGCTTGTCGGGAACGCAATTTTTGTGAAAGGATTTCCCGAAGAAGTTTAGGTGCACTTTTGCGCGAGTTTCTTCTTTTTTTTTTTCTTGCCTCCACGACGCTACAGTTCACGAGACAAAGATCGGTTAATAGCTATACACAATGCTGGAAACATTCTACGAATACTGTACGTTTTATTTTCCAACACCTCCGACGAGAAAATAATGCTGAAGTGGTGTACTTCAGTCTTGATGAAAATGCGTTATGTTCGTGAGAGACACGAAGGCACTTGATATCCATCGGGGGAAAGCGTTAAATGAAGCAGAAGGCCCAGAGAGCTGAACGCAACAAACTAGATTTATATCTTGCGAAGTAACCTTGGGGAGTAAAATACAAGACGGCAGTTTAAAAAAAAGAAACCACCTTGCACGGGGTATGTTTAAAAATAGAAAAGCATTTATGATGGCGCAAACTGTACCTTCTCATTTATTTCGCGGCAACTATCTTATCGGCGTCCTTGCAAAGCGCCCTTCTTATGTCCTCGCTATAGCCATGAAAGTAAAGGTTGGCGTGTTCTAGGTTCGAGTTTTTTTTCCCCATTGTAAAGCTTAATAGCCTTTCCTGTGTCCACGGTTTCAAGCAAAGAGAGCAACAAAACCAACGCGTGATATGTACCAAATGCAGAAAAGAGAGCTTTATAACCTAAACAATGTATCAGAAGGATTCCTTGCGTTTCCCTGCTTCAGAGCAACAGCCGTTACTTGCCGATGAGATTCTCGCCTCGTTTTATTTACTTTCGGTAATTACAGCGCTCGTTTGTTCCCCCACAAAATGCTCGTGGCATCTTTTGGCGAAATAATTGCCTCACGATGGCGACGCACGCGCCATTAGCCGTTCATAAGTAAGACCACGTTAAGGACGTTCGAGGGGGAACTTTGGGCTAGCATACGGGGCATTCATCAGGAACGGTGGTGACGACAGCAACCAGGAGGAAGAAGGAAAGAAGCCGCTTTTACCTGCGCTACCAACTTTCGCCGGTGTCCGTAGGCCAGTGCATGCTTGAAACTTCGCGCGGCCGTCTCCAGGGGCGAAAACACAGGGGCAGCTATAGACGTGCTCACGTACAGAGTGAACACACACGAGGTGAATCGACAGTGTTCGAAATTGTGGCAGCGCCGTTTCATTGGGCGTCTACGTGCAATGTGCAATGGTAAACATTTTGCCAACAGTGTGTCTGACTGATGAGGAAATGCATCGACTTCGCACTCGTAACGTAGTATAGTTGAGGATTTTCTTTTTTTACATGTACGAGCGAGGGACCCCAAGACACCAAAACATTTCGAGTTATATTATACATAGCGGCGCTATCGGTGCCGCTAAGTGTCATAAGTTGAGCGTTCACGGATCAGGTGCGGTATTCAAGCAGAAAGGTTTCGGCTAGCTGCATTTTCATTGCTAATACGCAGCATTTGTCCGCCTAAATAACAAACAGGAAGATAACGAAAAAAAAAATGGAACAACAAAGAAACGGTTTTTTTCTAAATTCATGTTCCCGCATTTAATTCTTGCGTATGCAACTATTGATGCTGCGTACATCATAACTCTGCAGCGACAAAGGGCGAGGCCACAGACGGAGTAGAGACGGAATTTTCCTTTTAGCCTTCTAGCCGTTTTTCCTCTTTAAAAGACATGGAGAGAAACGTTTATCGCATTTCGGCTCCCTGCACAAGACCAATGGGTGGATGGTGGGAGGTTACGGGGATGAGGGTGCGAAGCTAACGGAGTCGCCTCTTGATTGCAGTTGGTCCGCTTCCTCTGAGCTAAGGCCAAGCGCAAGGTAAGCCCCGTTAACGCGACCACATTGACCGGTGTTGAGTCAGTCGGCCACTGCTGAAGTGTGCTGGGACATTTAGGTAGTGTCTTAAGGATAACTTGGAAGTAGGTGCTTATACTGTCACGCAAGTGCACCGTCATGGTGTGTCGCGACGTTCTGTGTGTCACAATGTAGTGACGGCGAAGAACCAGACAATGCCACAGCCGTGAGCCACGAAACTACATCTTTATAGGGTGAACTTATAGGGTGAAAGTAAAGTAACGCTCAAATAAAAACGATAGCGACGAGCATAGTCATCGGTCGTTCGAAAATTTGTTCTAGGGGTGAAGTGCCCAAGCCATTCATACGTAACCCATCGTACATATCAGTGTAATCGCTTATTCTCGCGTGCAACACCTTCTTTTTTTGTCGTGCACACAACCTGATTAGATAAGTCTCTTTCGCTGTGGAATCGGCGGCGGCAATATTCCGGAAACTTCCAGTGTAGGCGCGTCTTGCGTCCTGCAATAACTTTTTAACAGTGGCCGGACGGTAAAGAACGGTCCACGGGAAGAAGACAACAAACAAAAAGAAAGCGTAAGTGCATCAGTATGATGTACGGAAGTATCCCATTCGTCGTCTGCCTCAAGCAAGTGCCGCCGAGAACTAAAGGACCTCCACGTACAAGAAACCACTGTCTCAGCTCAATCGCACTGCGGAAGATGCAAGGTTGCTGCCGCTACACGTCGCCAAGGGCCAGGCACACTGTTTGCCCGCACAAAGAAAAAAAAAACCTCCTGTTCTATATAGCCCCCCCAAAGAGATGGTAAATCATAGGAGAATATAGGAGAATTACTAAGCCTGCGCGGGCGTAGTTGCATAGGAGCGAAGAGGTCCAGCCAGAGCACATTCTCGCTCCGACATGCAGCGAGGAGAATGGAGATCGCCGGCGCGAACGAGGCGACAGGTCGGCGGAGCGGTCGGCCGGCCGGCTTTACATCTCCCGGACTAATGGGCGAGCTGCGGGTGGGAGACGTAATTTGCGCAGTGTCCTTTCCAATCAAGTCAGTGACACGGTTCTTCGAGAATGTGGGGGGGGGGGGGGGGGGGTGTTTGGTCTCTGGGCCTGCCGCGGTGTCCTCGGACCCGTAAATTGCATCACGCGCATTCGGGCCAAGACCATCGAGCGATTGGTAGCGACCCGTCAGAACAGGTGAGACAAGAGAGTGGCGGAAAGAAAAAAGAACAATAAAAGAAAACCTCTGCTGCTCATTTTACTTCGAGTATGCATCGCTCTTTCTGACGGTCGGTGAAAAGAAACGCAGTGAAATAATGTAGTTGAAGCCACCAATTGTAAATGACTTGGTGCTCTTGGGCAACACCAGATCATTTATTGAAACACTAAGAACATTAAATACCCAACGAGTTCTCTAGTCAGCGACAAACTGCTAATAGGCTTTTGAATATTACACTTAACCGCCGCGGTGCCTCAGCAATTCATGGCGTTTAGCTGTAGTGCACAACGTTGCGGATTCGTTTCCCGGCGGCAGCAGAATTTCGATGTGAGCTATAGACCGTTTTTTCGTAGGCGCCGCCATATTGTGAACGCAGTGGCGCCGCCTATGAGCAGCGTCATACTGGCTTGGGTGAAAGCGGTCTTTCGCATGGCAAGTATACGCTCGGCGGCAGGTTCTGGCGTTTGTTTTCGCGGTCGTGCGGTCTGTTTAGTATGACGTGCGTCTTCTACGCGGTAAACAGTTCTGTGAGACGTGCTGAAGTGGTTTAAGGCGTCATGGCCGGAATTTCTGCTGGCGTTGAGGTGAACGGAGCATGCAGCGCGATGTGTGCGCGCAGGCATATTCGTGCCTACAATCAGCCTCAGAGATCACTTGTGTATTTCTGAATGTTCCATTCACTAATGTGACCTTATTGCAGTATTATCCTCTATTTCTGAGCTGCGATTTAGGTGCCATGAAACATACGCGACGATCGTAACAGCGTGAGTGTGGGTACCGTTCTGCTACGATAGGAGCTGTGATGTTATACTTTGACAAGCGTTCAAACTGTTCGCTGCAGGTTACATTGCGTGACTACTTGGTTCGATGGATGAGGTTTCCGCCCCTGAATAAAATAGTTTTGGCAAGTGATAGCAGCATACCTTACAGTCTGAATTACGCTTGTCCAGCAAAGGGACTGTTTACGAACTGCGCGAGCGTCCTAAGCAGTGGTAGGTGCTCGATTATATATATCTTTGTTCTATATACACCACATGGTCCAAGCATACCACATCAGCGGTTATATATTTATAAACGTTGTGCGGCATGACCATGCGAGGCCCTATTGCGGCGTTAGCCCGTTTTCTCTTGCTTTTTCGACAAGGAGGATGATAACCGAATTTCTTTTTCGGTTGTGTTCGTTCCGTTCTCTACGACGCACACACACACATATTACGGAAATTTTGTCCTCAAAAATAGGCATCGCATTCTTTTCCCTCATATATTATGGCTGTATGCAGGCAAAAAATGCAATGCCGAAGCGCACAGCTTACATATATGTACCATGCTGGTTCACCGACCGCAGTGATCCTTGTGTTGAGCAGCGCCATCGGCCTCATACAGGAAGGCTACCGTAGACATAAGGTAATTTGAAGCCTACTAGACTTGAAATGCGCGAGAACGATGCCGGTGCATCACAAATATTTGATTGCGCCTGCCGCTTAGATGTTTCGTGGTATCCTTAGGTTGGCCGTGCCGAGCATGTGCTCTTATGCTTTATGTTTTACTCCCTACGCCAAGCGATCAGATATTGAGCAGATTTACCATTTCATGCTGCTAATACAGACACACCAGTTTTCTTTGTTGAATTAAAACTGATAAAAGCAGAATAGTTCACAACACACACACACACCGCGGCCGGCTGATAAAACGCGTCACATTTTTGCGCCCCCAAAAGATATTTACGCCTACAGTAGTTACCGATGCACCGAAAGGCTTCCCTGACGACCTTATATGAACGGACATGGCGTAAATTTCCCAAAGTACCATCTAAAACATCTCAAAATCGTTCCGCAGCATGCGACAGCAATACTTTCAAGCAGCGCCGCGCCGGATCGCCCAAGCCAGAGAGGAGGAAAGGCTCTCCGCGCGCCCTATCCTCCTCGCCCGATGAAACGGTCTATAAGTGCAAAGCGTTTGCGTACCTAGGCTGTGGTGAAGTACAGCCCGGACTCCTCAACAACGGCGCTATTCATAACCAGCTGTGCAGACATTTCAGTTAGCTCCAAGACAAACAGTCATTCTTAGAGGTGTAGGTTTACGTCTTCTGGCGCGATAGCGTTAAAGCTCCTGTTCAGCGGGAAAGGCGTCGTCGTCCACGGTGTGTCGAGAAACCCACGTAATGGTCACGTGATGGCTCACAATCATGTCAATTTATAAAGTAAACGATTTTACCTTTAAAGAAAATATGTTCACATAATGGGATTCGAATTAGGTCATTCGGGTTGGGAGTGGGACTCGCCAGTCGGACACGCTACCGTTTCGCCACACAGGCAAGCTTGCAAGGTGCGAATATGAGCGGGCGTTTTATGTATGCCATGCGGTCTTTCGAACGAAGCAGTATATGACGATTGTTGGCTCTGAGTGTCGACATGTTGCCGCTATTAAAAAAAAATTCGTAGTTCCACCCGAAAGGTGAAGCACCCATTGTGATAGCAGATTAGTAGATATTTGTGCAAAGTAAGGATAGTAGTTTTATCGACCGTATAAACTTGTAACAATTTACTTACAAACTGCATTAACAATGATAGAATGTGTAAGCGTGACTCAACGAGGACGTATAAAGAAAGAGATAGACGGAGACAGCGCTGTCTTTGTGTGTCTGCTTCTTTGTACGTCGTTGTTCAGTCGCGCTTGCACATTCTATCATGGATTCAAGTCCACTAGCGCGTCAACGTGTTTTATTTAAATTAACGAGCACGCTGTTACGCGCGCATAGGTAAACATGAACACTTCGCTCGATGACAGCGGAAACTGTCTGTGAAAACGCTGGCGTTAGGAATCGCGGCCGCAACCGCGAGCCAATTGACCTCCGTGCAACTGTCGCTTCAACGCGTACGAAACGTCGAAAGCACAGCGCATACAAACCTACCGGCACTACATACACTCTGCAAACATAGCAAATCGCTTTGAACATGAGGCCCACACAGGCGTGCACTTTAGCCACGTCGCAGATCGCTTTCAAGACACACGAGCGCCGGCAACGCGTCCATGCGGCGTCCGCGATTCGCGTGGAGAACGCCGTACGGAGCGGCGGGCGAGGAGGACATCGAGGCACCGTAGCAGCCGCCGAAGAACGCTCCTCCTACCTCGCCTCAACCCTCTGCTTGCGCGCCACAGGAGAGGGCAGGCATCCAAACAAGGATCCAACCGTGCATCGCAAACCATGGATTTGGATCGCGACCGACACGAGCTCAATAGCGAACTGCCCGGTGCGTTCGCTTGTGGTGACAAGCAGCTTCCACAAGACAGCACCGACGATAGGGCCATCGATTGACCCACTGATATTCACGTCCGAGAGATTGATGAATGGGTTCCTGCGCGGCATGGCGTCGATACAGATATTGCTGACAGTAGGGTGTGCGTTCAATTAGGACCATGCATTTTGCACGACAGTGCTGACTATGGAGGTGCAATAATGTTAGAGCCAATGCAAGCATCACGACAAAGCGGACCTCAAACACGACATCGTGTGCAGTGCACTGCGTGCTAACAAATGTGTGTACACATACAAGCAGCATTATGTGCGTAAACTGCACAGTGCAACAGTTCACACACAACAATGCAACAATACAGAACTTGTTCTGTGATAATCGTTAAAAGCGAATGGATGCGAACAAACAACAGTGACTGTGTGAGAATAAAAACCACTGAAGGTGACAATTAAGCTATCGCGCCATACCTTTAAAGGCGCAGCCTAAGTGTCCCCCTATCTTTTTGGCTCATCATTCTTACGAGCTCGACGATACCACGAAGCCGCGGCAACATTATACATTTACGTTTCCGCTTCTTCTGCCAGTGGTCGCACATTGAGTGCAGGGCACACTACTCGGACATGCAGTCATGGTCCGTGAATTTATTATGTGTATTCCAAGAACACTGTGTGGCTATGTGGTACTGATCACTGGCGGCTCGCAGCCAATCGCTGCTCAAGTGTAAGAGTTGGGGTCGGGCATGTCGAAAGGGGTTAGCTTGCCCCTGCCGTCGTGCGACTCATCCAGGCCAAGGATGTTGAATGTAGGAACGCGGTGTCATCCAGAACGAGGAGTGCTGGGTTTATTTACAATATCTATGTGAAGAGTATGGAACGTTGTACCTCATCATTCTTGCATGACTGAAGTGAAGCACACCGAGGAGACCAAAATGTCTGTTTAAACCCTCTCTGTACTTCCTAGATCCCTAGGCCAGGGAAACTGCCATCCAACCTTGGTCCAATCGGAGCGTCCAAAGTCTTCGAAGGACCCGCGTTGAGGGCGAGGTTTCACACACTCACTCCGCACCTACGTTTACTGAACACACAGAAAGGAGGGGAGCTTCGTAGACAGGGGTTGTCACGCTTGACTCAAGCTGGCGCGTCATGGTTCTTCGGATGACCCAGCAGTTAGCTGGAGCGTTTGTTAAATGACCGCGGC